>NW_003303738.1:379221-416892 GCF_000142945.1 Phytophthora infestans T30-4 | reverse complement strand
AGGTCACTTCGCCCTCTTTAATTAAAGAGGGGACCTGTGCAACTGCCGTTCACTGAGAGTTTGTATACTCTCGGAAGATAACTTCCTCTAGCGCAAGGTGCTGTGTGACCCCGTCACAATCACAGAAGTAAGATACTCATAATAGGAGTCCATGGGACGCTGCAATGTGATACAAAATACTAATCTGGCGTGGCGACCCTGATATGCTGCTTCTAAGAGAAATGATATAAAGTGAACCCCTCTCTCGTGGGTTGCAATACTTCTCCGAGCTACCCAGTTCGTGGACGCGTCAACGGGAGTCATTAAAGTAACACTGGCAGTGTTGCTGATCAGTAACACTGGAAAATCCTTTCGTAAATTACGCGTAATTTACTTTTAGGAAGATCGCCTCCACGAAAGGTCGGATTCTCACATTTGTAAGCTCATCTTGAAAAGGCGGCTCATTTCGACATCTTCCTGCCTGAGCTCAAGTCAAGAGAGCTCCGTGAACAGGTAAGCTCGATCGAGCTCATGTCTGACGGAAATTTCTAACAAGAAGATTGTGTGCGGAGTGAGGAACTACGTGACTGCTGTAGCTGATCAGGTAATTGCGAGGATGAAGAACTAACTTGGCTCGATCCTTCAGTTACCTCGGGCGAGGGCGAGCGAACGCGAGCGTGAGCCTCACTCCGTACATACACGCTCTGCAAACGCCCGCCGATCAGGCGGGGCTGTTGTAGCGAGCGAGCGCTGCAACCCGATATTTTTTTTCCTAGACACCGCTCCTGGCCGAAGCCGAGGCCTTAGCGTAAGGAACGAGGGGGTGGGGCAAGCCGCGGGGCGGCGGCCCCCCGAGCGAAGCGAGAGAGGGGCGGGCCCCCCGAAGTGACGTCGCTAAGTCCGCAGGCGAGTGCCAACGCGCGAGTGGCTTCCCAACTCTAGCTTATCAATAAGGATTCACCTTCAAATGTTTGTAATGCAAACTTTCGTGAAATAAAGCATGTACATGTATGTGTGGAGAATTTTCGATTGCACAAATGATGTTTTGTTTGTGAACAGCTCTTACAAAGGATTTTGTTGAATGCGGATCTTTTAAAGATTGTGCTGTGTCGGTTACAGCTTTGGAAGATATTTGTTCGAGCGGTCGCTTGCGACTCTTGGTTGAAAAAGATTTGGCGTGGCCAGCTGCATGTACACGCCAACGCATTATCTCCATTATCTAATTTGTCGAGTCTATTGGTGGTGGCTGTGCTGTGGTCGGGTGCACAGCTCCACGACAATGATATGCACGTAACCAAGGCGCGGTTGGTGTCAAGCGCTGTCGGTCAGACCCTACGGAGACAGTCGTGACCTCGTCGCTCCGTGACGGATGTTCGAGATCAGCTCCCATCTTGGCCTCGAAGAGGTGGTTGCGCAGCGGCGACAGAGGCTCGACAGGCAGCGTCGCGGGCTTTGCACGCAGTACACGGCTAGCAAGGCGGTGAACACGTACGCGCAGAGCAACAGCTCAGAACGTTTGATGGCAAGATCACGTTTGCGGAGTTCTCAGCGGCTGTCGGCAACCGCAACGGTTGCAAGATCTTGGCGGCTGCGACTGTTGGCTAGATTGCAAGATAGCTTTGGTCATTTAAATATTTTACCGTAATAGAATTGTCAGTGTTACTGATCGGTAACACTGCCAGTGTTGCAATAACGCGTGCCCGCGTCAACTACGGTCAAGTGTGACAGGGCTGTACAATCACTGACGCCTCAAGCTGCGACGTTGGCCCTGATTAATAACCGAATTATCGACGATGGCCATCGTCGGCATAACGGAGGATAGTGCTACCGTTTGCCTGATTGAAATTTGGTTTAGCAAAATTGAGCTCTGAATCGACTTTTTCTTCGACCCTGGCCAAACTGCCGACGAAATTGTCGCATGGCTCTCGCCACGCGCCGCGTCGCAGCAAGAAGGCGTCCACATTGTGGACGCCTTTTGTGTGTGGACCACATGAGTCCATCAGCGTTTAAAACTGCAGCAGATGATGGGTTCATGTGGACGCTGTGACCAAGCAGCCACCTTTGCGAGTGGTGAGAGTCGTGCGGCAATTCTGTCGGAAGCTCAATCATGGAATCCCAATTTTTAGTAAGACTCAGAGCGTTTTTTCTGTAAGCTTCGATATACTGTATGATTCTCATCGTTGGCCAGCGTCGTTGCCCGAGGCGTTAGTAGATATGTATTGAGTACAGCGACTGTTGCGCAGAGAACGCCTGCCTCACTCAGGGCACAGTAGGCTCGTCCTCGAACGTCGCAGTTCTGAGACGTATTTGCAGTCAACAAGCCAAACTAAGCTTTTGGAACAGCACAGCAGCCATCGTCGCCGGACCAAAATAAACCATCGTATCACATTACAGCTTCTCATAGATACCTACTAATAGGCTCGTTTCGTACTAGAAACGTAACAGGAAGACCGCTGCCGCATTTAGACGCAATTTCCAGCGCACAAACCGAGCACGCGGCGTTGGCGTCACTCGTAAACGACTGATGAAATCTACATGGAGCGTACGCATTCCCTGGAAGACTACGTATGATGAAGCGCACCAAGGCGTCTCAGCGTCGCTCCAGGAACGACGTTGTACATGAAGAGGTCAAGTTTCTGTCTTAATGAATTTGGACATCACGACAAAATTTTAAACGGTTTGTTCTCCGTTGTGTCTCTCTCTCACTCACGAGAATGCTCATCTAATGTGTTTTAAATCGTATGTGGTGTTTGTAGAATACAAAGATTTAACTCGAGATGATACTTCTTCGTGTCCTATCGATGGTACAGATACGCGCATAGCCAACTTCAAGATGCTCCAAGGGCCCTCCCAACTAGAGTTTACTGGGAACGACGTGAGACTGGCAACGCACTTTCACGATGGGAGCTACTATGGTGTATGCCGTCATTCTCCGGATAAAAAGGCCACGTTTCGTTGTGGAAAATATGCCTTACTGTGCGATGAAAAGTTAACACCTTGTATCCGAACGGTACTCGCCTCAGACGCGTAAGCGCATATCGTAAGCTACGGCTTACAGAATCACTTGCATTTTGTAAAGGCCATGTGTTTCATGTCGGGATAGGTGTATAAATTGTCAGCAGGTTTTTGGCCAATGTCGTAAGTGATACGGCATTGTGATAGAGCACTCGCCAGTAAATGTCGTAACAGGCACCACTTGTAGTCAACAGATGGATGGGGGTTCACTATTTTGCAGCTCCTTTCGGAAAACACGTAAAAAAAAGTTCGTTGGCTCAACAAACTTTGCATTCAAACACACGAACTCATCAGGTGAAACGCAGCCTACATGCTTACTCACCGTCGTTGTCATTGTCAGCGTCGCTACCATCGCTTCCCTCCTCGCGGGGAAGCTGTAGTTCCCGCCGTGTCTTCTTGCGCTTTCCTGCATTCTGGCCAGGCCGGCGCAGCACGACGCGCTTCCCCAGGTTAGCCGGGATGTCCTGCCCGGCCCCGAAGTCGTCGTGCCAGATCTCGAAACAGGTCTTGGCGACGCCCTTGTACTCGCGGCGGATCTTGTTGCACAACCAGCATTTTGCGGCGTCAATGGAACAACGCTCGCAGTAGTAAGTCGTCGCAAAAGATTTTTTCTTTTCGGTTCGCAGAAGCGCACAGACCTTGCACGACCGTTGGCGGCGCTTCTGAACGCCACTGACGGTAACCCAGTCTTCTGACTGCTGGAGTCCGTGTGTCAGGCGGACTGGTGTTCGCCTACGTTTCTGACTGGATCGAGGTGGCGTAGCTTGGACACCCGCAAAGTCCTCGGTTTTGAGTTGCAGGAGCAGGTTCTGAAGGACCGCAACCCACTCGGAGCGTTTCATAGCGACTGCTCCCTTGATTTTGGCCGCCTCTTTGTGGGTCAGGTAAGCATTTACTAGGGCCAGGTCCAGAAACCCCAAAAACAACCCCTTGTAGTACTTAGTGAGCCGCGTGGACATTTGGAGGGAGTAACTCTGGAGACGGAGCTGATCATGGCGATCAACTCGGCTCATCCAGTTCTGGTAGTCCTTTACAGACTGAGGGCACCCCACTTGAATCGCACCCACGCGCTTTACCTTCCTCTCGATAGTGGTCGGCGTCATGGCAGAGCCCGTGCAAAGGTAGTAGACTGGATTCCGGTCCCACCAGAGGCATGAGGTCATGGTGGGGACCGCGACAGAGCGCGAGAAGACAAATGAGCCACGCGGGATGGTTGATGGGCGGGTCTTTCTCACTGACGTGGTGCTCTTGTCGAACCCCAAGCGGTTCGTCATGATTGTTACAACCGCATATACGTTCATCTTCAGCAGCTCGACAGCGATAAGAATGAAGGAGTAATATCTGTCAATGACGACAGCATGCCAGTTGTGTCGCGATTGAGGAGTGAGCACCGTCTTCAGATTCCGTAAAACGGCTGCCGCCCCAGTCTTATAATCAATTCCGGTGTCACCCCCATCTACGTTCTTACACTTTCCCACATAAATTTCAAATCTACAACAGTTACGACATCAGAAATGTTAGCATCTGCTCTAACCGGTAAGTTACGACATAGCAAAAAAGGTAAAAAAAAAAAACCTGTGACAGTACGCGGTCTTTGCGTCACACAACATAAATAGCTTGGAGCCGTATCGATGCGGCTTGTCCTTCATAAACATTCGAGTGGTGTTGCGTTTCGACGTGGCAGGAAGAACGCCTTCATCAAATGAAAAGGTGGCTGGTAGAGTCCACCCTGCCAAGAAGCGTTCTTGGATCTTGTCCACGACAGGACGCAGTTTCCATAGTTTATCGCGGCCGTGCTCAGCAGTGTTGTCCACGAAGTGAAGGTCATGTAGGATGTTTTGGCAGCGGTCACGCGTCATGTACCGCCCAAAGAGTCCAGCTGGTATGGCGCCGTCCTCAACCATGGTCCAATGCGCACTGAAGCTCCTCTTCTGGGGACACAGCATGCGCGCCACTAGTAGCCCAACCACATGAAGAATCTCATGAGTACAGTACGCTTGCGTTGCTTTCAGCCGCCGAGCGATTTGTGCGGCAGTCTCACGATTGCGTCCACTCTGCCGCGCAGCCATCTTTTCTGCTCGCCTCTGCACTTGTTGCAAACCGTAGCGGTTGGTCTCCTTGGTGATCGACACCCACACTGGTTTCGGCACAAAGTAGAATAGTGTTAGAAGAGGAGACAGCCAGATATCAAGCAATTCACCGACAGGCCTTGACTCCTCCGCACCCAGCCCAGGGTACGAAGGAGTATCGGTCTCAAACTCTGTCGAGGCTGTGGTCCACTGCATCGCCCGCAGAGCTCTGGTTCGCTCCTCGACAGCAGCTCTGCTCAGTGCATCATCGCCGCCAACATGAAGTGACGCAAGAAAAGCTTGATCAATGTCCGTCGCCTCACTGTCAGAGAGTTCATCCTCCTCCTCCTCGAATTTGCTGCCTTCAGAGTCGCCGTCCTCATCGCAGATGCCAACACCATCGCTGTCATCAGAGCTGAAGTCCTCGTACTGACTGCTACCCTCTCCGTCCTGCAACACATTGACGTCAGCGCGGGGTTTCAGCGGGATTCGACCTCGCCGTGGGGGGATAGTGGGAGAAGTGACAGCACGTTCGTCCTCCCCCTCACTCTCCAGCCCCGATGCGTCCGACACCAGGCGCAAGCTGGCCGCCGCGTCTCGCTGCTCCTCGTCATCTTCCTGGTCTGCCAGGGAGAGGTTAAATGCTCTCGCTACGGCGGTTTGCGAGAGCTCAGACTCTGAGTCGTCGGAGGCGCCAAACAACTGCTCGATGGTGTTCTGTGACAGCAGAACACTAGTGTCAATCTGAGAGGGTCTAATGGAGGCGTCGTCACCGCCACCTTCGCCGCCCTTTACTCCAACATGCTCCTCGCCTCCGCCCTCCTCTTCTACATTCTCGTCTTCGCCACCATCTACCGCATCTGCCGAATCCTCCTCGCCCTCGACCAGCAAGCCCGACTGGAAGGCGTGCTCCACCACAGCGCGCTCTCCTACCAACACATTTGCGCCCTTTGGACTGCTATACGGCCACTCAGTCTGGATACCGGCTGGCCGCTTGGACGTCCACCCCGCCGCCGTGAGCTGTCGCCACAAGTGTCCGAAGTCAACGTCATGTGCTGCCGCGACGGGGGCAGCGGGTTTTTCGCGGCGACTGGACCGCATTCCTGCCAGCCAGCAAAATATCGGATGAGTGGTCTGGACCAGACTGGAACCCGTCATCCACCTGACCCGGTTATGTGAACTTGTCGCAGAGACCTCTCGCAGCTTATATGTTGCGGATGCTGGGAAAACACTTGATTAAAGTATGTGAATCATTTCTGAGCCATAATTCGCGCTATGTCGTCAGTTACGACATAAAAAAATACCAATGGCGTATCTTACGACGTTCGTGTTAATAGATTGCAGTTCTACTTGCTGACACCACTGCTCAATTCACAAAGAAATTGTATCATGACATTTATATCTCTTGCAGGCAGCGCGACGGGCTGTGCTGTCTTTTCCAACTGTGTGGCGTGACTGCTCCACTGATACTTCTTACGCTTCAAGGCCCACTAGGACTGCCACCCCCAGTTACAATCATGGAGTCAGCAAATCCAGATCACAGAAGGCAACACAAAAGGTCAACAACAATTATAGCAGACACATAGCACCTTTCGGCGGTGACATGTTGAAATAGTCGGTACTATCTAAACAACTCCACCCGCTCACTTTTACTGAACACTTTATTTGAAGCTGGCGAAGTTCCGGTGGGGACGTCTGAACGCAATGATGTCCACGAGTTTCCGTCCAGGTAAGAACAGATCGCAGTCAACGCGACTCAATATTAATAGCAGTATTGCTTTTGTCAGTGGTCCAAACATTCTCCAAAGCTTTGTGATTGCGCTCTTACATCGTTATTGAATTCGAGCGTCAAAACTAGCGTCGAAGTTGGCCCATTCAAGAGTGCTAAGACTGACGTGGCTCCTCATCTGCAATCGCTATAAATGTGTACGCGAAAAACACAAAGTGATAAACTCGGCAAATTGCGTTGCCTTCTTTGGATCATTTCGTTTTTCATTCAGAAGTCGTTCCATCTTTCTTTGGTGAAATTGTCTACTTCTGAAGTTTAAGTGTACGTGAAGAAATGGTTGCTCAACAACATCGCGTAACATTTTAACCGTGGGATAATATTCACTTTGTGGACAGTCACATAATCTTACTTGCCACGCTAATGTGATCGAAAAAACGTGCCATTTTATGCTGCACTTGCAGTCATTTTCCTGCTTCAAACAAGGAAATTACATTGCAACACATCGCAGTCGTAAGGAGAAGATCATTTAAGTTAACTAAACCTATCAGTAGATCAAGAATGCTAGAGCAACCAAGTTCAAAATCTACGTCGACTTGACCAGTTGATCTGTCGCCGCGAACCAGGCTCTACTTAGCTCCCGATGCAGCTGAAGCAGCAATACCGAGTCGATGTGAGCGGCAAACGTCTGTAAACCGAGTAACAGGGCAGAGAGCTCGCGCCGACGAAGTGGTAGGTGTAGCAGTAGGGGCAGAACCTCACGAGCGTATCCGGCGCTCGTCACGACAGCGACTAGCGTTCTTGCTGGCCCAAGACACGCAGCACACGCAATCCACTGCATGCACAGATCGACAAATGTTTGTTTCGAAGACACATCTCCGTCCACTGGATCCGACATTTCATCTTCGAACGCTTCTCGACGCGTGTCGTCATTCTCCAGCCAAATCTCCAGACAGCGCTGCACTTCAACAGGAAGCGTCGAGCGATCCAAACTCAGACCCGGACGCCACAGCTCTCGTGCGAGGAATCCGTAGGGGAACAACTGGCCACCGTGATCCAGCAAGAGGCCCACTTTTGCGTCGCGATCGTCCCTGAAACTGTCGCTATTAGAGCCTCTCCCGGGCAGAGATACTGTGGTGCCCGCGATGTACAGGCTTGTCATGCCACTTCCGTCGGCGAAGTTCAGCGGATTCGTCACATTGCGCTGTTCCATCTCCTTCAGATCGCCGAACACCCTTGAGAGGCACAACAGCAGTGTCTCGACTTCTCGAGCGGAACCGTAAGCGGCCGCATAATGTGCCGCCGTTTTCCCGTCCGTCGTAACAGTCGTCAGCGTATCGCCATCTTTATCCAAGTCGGACAACAGCTCCATCACGGATGGACTACGACACAAGATTGCTCGGTGCATCGCAGTTTCGCCCTTCTCGTTTCGCACAGTCACCGGTGCGTACCCCTCGTCTACGATGAACAACACAACTGCTTCGACTTGTGCATCCACTGCCTGCAGTAGCAAGGAGCTAGCGAAGTGCTGTCGTTGTGGGGTGACCACGCACTGATGATGGTTCAGAAGCAGTTGCAGTATGTTCAGGTCAGAGCGTTGTAGCATAAGCTGGATTGGAGTGATGCCTCTCGCGTCTGCCACGTCGACGCTCGCACCGCGACCCAACAGCAAGTTCGTCACCGCCAGTCCGCCTTCTTGGACGCAATAGTGTAATGGCGTCTTGCCATTCTGTCAGTAGCAGCACGTCGAAGTCAGCACCTGTATGTTAGCCGTTTAATGTTATGAACCTGGTTTTAAAAAAAACTGACCTCATCCTGTGCGTCTACATTTCCATCGGCGTCTAGCAAAAGCTTGGCCACTGGGTACGACTCGTCGGTCGTGGAACAATGCAGAGCCGTCTTACCGTCCTGCGCAACGGTTCGTTATCACGTGGGCAACCATCTTCAACCAGAGAAATCACATTTGCTCGGCTTATATCATACCTTACTTTGCGCGTCCACGTTAGCACCAAAACGTAATAGCAGCTCCAAGACCGCGACCACCTTCTTCAGTTGTCCGTCCTCTTCTTCGTGGCACTATTAAAAAAACAGTATTCAGTTATGGGTAATGTGGTGAAAACCTTGTGATGGGACGCTACAGAGACTCCACTCACATCAACGACGAGGTTTCGCTGCACGACCTGACGGTCTCGAAAAACGCAACGCGTGGTCATGAGGCTGAGCCGTAAGATCGGTACCATCATGGCCGTCATGCCGCCTTCATAGCCCGTGTCGGGGTGCTGCCCAGACTCTAGTAAGAACTCCATGACCGCCACGTCTCCTCTCCACGCGGCCGTGTGGAGTGCCGAGGCACCCAATGTTCGCAGGTGGAAGCCGTCCCAGTGGCAAATTCGAGATTGAAGCTGTGTCAACTCTGACAGATCGATAGGCTACAACGTGAAGATATCAGTGTGAGCGCTCTATAGTGAACTGGCACGTGGTCGATCCTCAGTAACGGGGAACGTTTTTACGTTGTACGCGCTAATTTGAGGATCTGACATGCCAACGCGCTGACAAAGATGAAAGCGGTACGGTACCCGTTGCAGATGGAGCCACTGAGGGAATTGCTTTGAGAGTCTACGCATAGTGTCCACATCACTCGTTGAGCAGGCAGTAAGCCATGCTGCGCGGACTTCTCGCATCTCCGGCGAAGGAGACAAGGGCATCTCGAGTTTATTTGCGACCATAGTTGTCGTGGTGCGCGTCTAGCGAATGTGATGGAACAATAAAGAACCCAGTCGGGTCTAGCTGTCTTGCTAAGCACAGTTTACTAGCTAGAAAAGCGCGCTCTGTTTTTTAGATTTGATTTTTTTCGGACCGAAAAACGATTAATGGTAGTACAGGAGTATAAGTGTAAGGGGTCGTCTGATAATTTTGCATAGGTAAAAAAGCGATCTGGTGATTTGTGAATTTTTCTTTAATCCCTGCGATCCGATATAAAGGGCTATATGAAGTGCAAGCTACGCTTATTCATGGGGAGTTGACTCAGTGCTGCGCGGTAAACATCTGCCATACTTTGGTTTGTCTTTGTACATGTATGTTCAAAGTACCGTACAGTAAACCTTTAAACATCTCTCTATTAATAGCAAAACTTCAGTTCTTGGCTAGAAAATACATCTAGCAGATCTCGAATTTCATTCATTCTCGTTGGAGAGTTTTAAAGGGTTAGCGCTAGTAACATATCGGTAGCGAGATATAACCCACTGTAGAATTTTCCTAACCCGACTTTCTGCTTAGAGCCAGCGCCAGGAATTTGAGCTCGGCAGGAGGGACAACTGAGTGGAGCTGGAAATTCGCGCATGGAGTCGAAACAACGACCCATTTTAAATAGGCCATTTGCAGCTTCCAATTGCTTACAACATACAGAATATCGTCTCACGTGCAGTATCGCAGAAGCAAGATGTTTTTAGCGAATTATACAAGCTTGGAATCCAATGTGCTGATTGCAGATGAGCCGTGTGCTCCAGACAAAAAACAATTTCCAGAAGCAGTAAACTTAATTACATGTAGAAACCTTTTCAATTGTAGTATTGTCAACACATTATTTTCTGATAGCATCATGTATTGCACGATATTGCTGTCGAGAACGCTCTGTCTTACGGTAATAGTATGACGTTGGGGAACAAGACGTCGTCGCTGACGTTTTCCGTTTATACAGACCTGTTCGACGCACTCCTGAAATGAAGCAAACCCGAGCCTGGATACACAAGGTTTTAGCGTGAATGGTAACACCTCGAGACAATTACAGGTTTTTGGGCAAGACGTACTGAAGCGATGTACCTCGTAAAACGGTGCAAATCATGTTTGTTCTTAGCATCAAAGTTTGACTCAAACGGCACTTTCCGTCAGGTTATCTGGTGTTCAGTACTTGCGGGGGGGGGGGTGCTGAAGTCGGTAAGCCGATACACCGTGCTCCCGCAGCAACAAAATAATCGATTAGGATCCTGTAAAAACATTCAGCGCAAAATATTAAACCAAATATTTGGCATTAGACACTTCGTTGTCGCTGGCAAAACAATTTTTTAAAATGGTGTGAGCAATACTTTTTGTGAGCGAGTTTTTCGAGGATTTGTGAACAGAAGGGACATGAGCGAAGGTTTGTAGTCTTGGCCCAAGACTACTGTACAAACCAAGGGCATGGGTTCTCGGAAGCGAAGCATCACCTGAGAATATGAAAGCTCAGCTTTGTACGTTTGTTGGGAAACTGTATAATAGTGACAACATTAAAGTGGTTCTTTGGAGAAAGATTAGGGCTTGCTTACAATGCAATCATTGTGAATTAACACATTTAAAAATCTCGTTACAGACATCATGAATATCTTACATGTCAGCGGTATCTTCTTCTAGCGTGCTTTTTTTTCGTGTACTTAGCGAATGCGAGGTGAGAAGAACATTTTCGTGCCGCACTATCGGACGGCATTGCTTTTCAAATCGCGTCGGTGCGAATCGCACTACGATGTCTCAAGAAGCAGCTGCAAGCACATCAAGATCATCCTACATCGTAATTTGACAATTACTGGCTTTAACTATGAAATTTGAGCTTGAGATAAAAAATAAAATCTAAAAAACGGAGCGCACTTTTCTAGCTAGTAAACTGTGCTTAGCAAGACAGCTAGACCCGACTGGGTTCTTTATTGTTCCATCACATTCGCTAGACGCGCACCACGACAACTATGGTCGCAAATAAACTCGAGATGCCCTTGTCTCCTTCGCCGGAGATGCGAGAAGTCCGCGCAGCATGGCTTACTGCCTGCTCAACGAGTGATGTGGACACTATGCGTAGACTCTCAAAGCAATTCCCTCAGTGGCTCCATCTGCAACGGGTACCGTACCGCTTTCATCTTTGTCAGCGCGTTGGCATGTCAGATCCTCAAATTAGCGCGTACAACGTAAAAACGTTCCCCGTTACTGAGGATCGACCACGTGCCAGTTCACTATAGAGCGCTCACACTGATATCTTCACGTTGTAGCCTATCGATCTGTCAGAGTTGACACAGCTTCAATCTCGAATTTGCCACTGGGACGGCTTCCACCTGCGAACATTGGGTGCCTCGGCACTCCACACGGCCGCGTGGAGAGGAGACGTGGCGGTCATGGAGTTCTAACTACACCATTTCAGGTTCGTTCTCCCCACCGCAGGAGTTCGATACAACCACCCCGGAGCCGACTTGCACATAGGACCGGGCAAATCTCAGTTCAAAACACCCAATGCCTGAGTCAATACACACAGGTGTCTCTTTTTTCTTTTTTGCCAATTACCGGTACTGCGAAAGTACCAACTTTTGTCATTTCGAGACCATTCGAGATTTCGAGACCATTCCATCCGAGCCCGCGCAGTCTCCACCACAACGCCGTTGTGAGCTGCTACCAATCGCCAGATCTCACCCTCCTTCGCTGCCTCGAGGACACGTGCACGAACGTCTTCAGGGTAAGTGTTACCTATTCTGCCAAAATGAAAGGGGCGCGAGGCGAAGCGATGAATGGATGGATGCCTTTGAATTCTCGAATGGTCTCGAAATGACAAAAGCTGGTACTTTCGCAGTAATTGGCAAAAAAAATAAAAGAGACACCTGTGTGTATTGAACTCAGGCATTGGGTGTTTTGAACTGAGATTTGCCCGGTCGTCGGCTCCGGGGTGGTTGTATCGAACTCCTGCGGTGGGCTGAAATGGTGTAGAGTCTGGGTACCCCGACACGGGCGATGAAGGCGGCATGACGGCCATGATGGTACCGATCTTACGGCTCAGCCTCATGACCACGCGTTGCGTTTTTCGAGACCGTCAGGTCGTGCAGCGAAACCTCGTCGTTGATGTGAGTGGAGTCTCTGTAGCGTCCCATCACAAGGTTTTCACCACATTACCCATAACTGAATACTGTTTTTTTAATAGTGCCACGAAGAAGAGGACGGACAACTGAAGAAGGTGGTCGCGGTCTTGGAGCTGCTACTACGTTTTGGTGCTAACATGGACGCGCAAAGTCAGGTATGATATAAGCCGAGCAAATGTGATTTCTCCGGTTGAAGATGGTTGCCCACCTGATAACGAACCGTTGCGCAGGACGGTAAGACGGCTCTGCATTGTTCCACGACCGACGAGTCGTACCCAGTGGCCAAGCTTTTGCTAGACGCCGATGGAAATGTAGACGCACAGGATGAGGTCAGTTTTTTTGAAACCAGGTTCATAACAGTAAACGGATAACATACAGGTACTGACTTCGATGTGCTGCTACTGACAGAATGGCAAGACGCCATTACACTATTGCGTCCAAGAAGGCGGACTGGCGGTGACGAACTTGCTGTTGGGTCGCGGTGCGAGCGTCGACGTGGCAGACGCGAAAGGCATCACTCCAATCCAGCTTATGCTACAACGCTCTGACCTGAACATACTGCAACTGCTTCTGAACCATCACCTGTGCGTGTTCACCCCACAACGACAGCACTTCGCTAGCTCCTTGCTACTGCAGGCAGTGGATGCACAAGTCGAAGCAGTTGTGTTGTTCATCGTAGACGAGGGGTATGCACCTGTGACTGTGCGAAACGAAAAGGGCGAAACTGCGATGCACCGAGCAATCTTGTGTCGTAGTCCATCCGTGATGGAGCTGTTGTCCGACTTGGATAAAGATGGCGATACGCTGACGACTGTTACGACGGACGGGAAAACGGCGGCACATTATGCGGCCGCTTACGGTTCCGCTAGAGAAGTCGAGACACTGCTGTTGTGCCTCTCAAGGGTGTTCGGCGATCTGAAGGAGATGGAACAGCGCAATGTGACGAATCCGCTGAACTTCGCCGACGGAAGTGGCATGACAAGCCTGTACATCGCGGGCACCACAGTATCTCCGCCCGGGAGAGGCTCTAATAGCGACAGTTTCAGGGACGATCGCGACGCAAAAGTGGGCCTCTTACTGGATCACGGTGGCCAGTTGTTCCCCTACGGATTCCTCGCACGAGAGCTGTGGCGTCCGGGTCTGAGTTTGGATCGCTTGACGCTTCCTGTTGAAGTGCAGCGCTGTCTGGAGATCTGGCTGGAGAATGACGACGCGTGTCGAGAAGCGTTCGAAGATGAAATGTCGGATCCCGTGGAAGGAGAAATGTCTTCGAAACAAACATTTGTCGATCTGTGCATGCAGTGGATTGCGTGTGCTGCGTGTCTTGGGCCAGCAAGAACGCTTGTCGCTGTCGTGACGAGCGCCGGATACGCTCATGAGGTTCTGCCCCTACTGCTACATCTACCACTTCGTCGTCCTCGAGTTCCCTGCACTGTTACTTGGGTTACGGACGTTTGGTACTCATATCGACTCGGTGTTGCTGCTTCAGCTGCATTGGGAGCTGAGTAGAGCTTGGTTCGCGGCGACAGAACAACTGGTCAAGTCTACGTAGATTTTGAACTTGGTTGCTCTAGCATTCTTGATCTACTGATAGGTTTAGTTAACTTAAATGATCTTCTCCTCACGACTGCGATGTGTTGCAATGTAATTTCCTTGTTTGAAGCAGGAAAATGACTGCAAGTGCAGCACAAAATGGCACGTTTTATCAATCACGGTAGTGTGGCAAGTAAGATTATGTGACTGTCCACAAAGTGAATATTGTCCCACGTTTAAAATGTTACGCGATGTTGTTGAGCAACCATTTCTCGTACACTTATACTTCAGAAGTAGACAATTTCACCAAAGAAAGATGGAACGACTTCTGAATGAAAAACGAAATGATCCAAAGATGGCAACGCAATTTGCCGAGTTTATCACTTTGTGTTTTTCGCGTACATATATATAGCGATTGCAGATGAGGAGTCGCGTCAGTCTTAGCACTCTTGTTTGGGCCAACTTCGACGCTAGTTTTGACGCTCGAATTCAATAACGATGTAAGAGCGCAATCACAAAGCTTTGGAGAATGTTTGGACCACTGACAAAAGCAATACTGCTATTAATATTGAGTCGCGTTGACTGCGATCTGTTCTTACCTGGACGGAAACTCGTGGACATCATTGCGTTCAGACGTCCCCACCGGAACTTCGCCAGCTTCAAATAAAGTGTTCAGTAAAAGTGAGCGGGTGGAGCTGTTAAGATAGTACCGACCCTTTCACCCGCCGAAAAGTGCTATGTGTCTGCTATAATTGTTGTTGACCTTGTGTGTTGCCTTCTGTGAGCTGGATTTGCTGACTCCGTGATTGTAATTGGGGGTGGTAGTCCTAGTGGGCCTTGAAGCGTAAGAAGTATCAGTGGAACAGTCACGCCACACAGTTGGAAAAGACAGCACAGCCCGTCGCGCTGCCTGCATGAGATATAAATGTCGTGATACAATTTCTTTGTGAATTGAGCATTAGTGTCAGCAAGTAGAACTGCAATCCATAAACTTCTCATCGCACAGTAAGGCATATTTTCCACAACGAAACGTTGCGTCGCCGATATATCCAGAGGATGACGGCATACACCATAGTAGTCCCCATCCTGAAAGTGCGTTGCCAGTCTCACGTCGTTCCCAGTAAACTCTAGTTGGAAGAACCCTTGGAGCATCTTGAAGTTGGCTATGCGCGTATCTGTGCCATCGATAGGGCACGAAGAAGTACCATCTCGAGGTAAGGCTTTGTATTCTACAAACACCACATAAGATTCAAAACACATTAGAGGAGCATTCTCGTGAGTGAGAGAGAGAAACAACGGAAAACAAGCCGTTTTAAATTCTGTCGGGTGTCCAAATCATTGAGACAGAAACTTGACCACTTCATGTACAACGTCGTTCCTGGAGCGACGCTGAGACGCCTTGGTGCGCTTCATCATACGTAGTCTTCCAGGGAATGCGTACGCTCCATGTAGATTTCACCAGCCATTTACGAGTGACGCCAACGCCGCGTGCTAGGTTTGTGCGTTGGATTCTGCGTCTAAATGCGGCAGCGGTCTTCCTGTTACGTTTCTAGTACGAAACGAGCCTATTAGTAGGTATCTATGAGAAGCTGCAATGTGATACGATGGTTTATTTTGGTCCGGCGACGATGGCTGCTGTGCTGTTCCAAAAGCTTAGTTTGGCTTGTTGACTGCAAATACGTCTCAGAACTGCGACGTTCGAGGACGAGCCTACTGCGCCCTGAGTGAGGCAGGCGTTCTCTGCGCAACAGTCGCTGTACTCATTATATATTTACTAACGCCTCGGGCAACGACGCTGGCCATCGTTGAGAATCATACAGTTTATTGAAGCTTACAGAAAAAAACGCTCTGAGTCTTACTAAAAAGGGAGTGAATCGTGCACCCATCTGGAGACATGAATTTTGATTGGCCTTTCTTACCACAAACTTTACCTCATCCGTAGCGTAGTATACGTCGTGTACCTGTGCCATATACCGTTTGAATCATACACCCCTCGTTTGAATCGTGTCCCTTTGAATCGAGTACCCCATTCCCCCTAGCCATTCATAACTCTGAGCGGGAAAATGGACGTACGCCCGCGATCGGCTCAGAAGCGCCGGCAGCATGCTGCTGCGAGCGACGAGAGCGACGACAGTAACGAAGACGACTGGACTGAGCCGTCCGAGGCCTCGCGCTCGGCATCGTCTCGAACCTCCAGCCAAGTGGACACGCTCAGTGACAGCAGCAACCACGTGAATCTCTAGTCTGGTCTATCTGAAGAACCGCACCCTCTCCAACGCACGCAGTTTAACTCATGGGAGTCGTTCCATGCCTATTTGAACAAGTACAGCGCGCAAACGTACCAGGTACATCAAGTGTGTTGTTTAATAAAAATGGTGAGTATTAACGTTGAGTATGTTAGAGTTTTCGCGTCCGGACGAACAACAAGGTCGAGGAGCGCAACAAGAAGATAAAGAAGGCGAACTCACGAGCGCTTCTGATCCCGCTAGAGTGGGGTATGTATAACAAGACGCTGGTTTGCACGCACGCTGGCACGTTCAAGTCTCGGGGCAAGGGCAAACGTGCGCGACAGGAGTCACGCGCAACGAAGTGCGGAGCGCAGGTAAGTGGCTAGATGGACTCAGATGGGCTCCGATGGGTTTCATTTGGGTGTTGATTGGCACAGATGGGTAACGCGTGCCCGGAATCGACTAATACATCTGTATGTATGCCAGATCAACGCATGCGTCCGTGTGATTAACAACAAGCCCAACGACCCCGAATTTGCCCTGTGCGTGACAGCTGCAAAGCTAGCGCACAACCACAGGCTCGACCGGATGACCCATCAGCAGTACGCGTCCGTGCGCACTGCTCTTCCAACTCGTGTGGTGGATACGGTTGACATTCTTCGCAAGGCAGGGGCTAAACAGAAACGGATCCTCGAGTACATCCTCGAGAATGCGGACAACAGTGTGGAGATTCGTGACGTGCATAATCTCGTCCGCAAGCTGAAAGAGAGAGAAACTGCAGAGACGACGAGCAAGGCGCGGATGAAGACATGGCTGACAGAGTTCAGAGAGGAGCCCGGTAACATAGGACGCATCTTCGTGGATAACCGCGGAGATAAGGTATGATGGCGTTCGTCTGTGAATAATATGGTGGTCTAAATTAACGCACCTCTTGTTCTCGGTTGTGTTTAGAAAGTGGCAACATGTATTGTTCTTCAGACCAAGCGCATGCGTGAGATGTTTTACCGCTTTTCTGAAGTGATGCTAATCGACGCGACGCACGGCACAAATTCATCCAAGTACAAGATTTTTTCCTTTATGGTGCACGACGCGTTTGGTACGGGCCAGTTTGTTCAGCACGCAGTTCTACAAAACGAACGCGCCGCGACTCTTATGACGGCCATCGAGGAGTTTAAGAAGAACACACCTTCCTGGACCAAGTTGCAGTGCGTGGTCATCGACAAGGACTTCACCGAGATGGCTGTCATTAAGGCTGCGTTCCCCGGTGTCCGCATTCTCCTATGTCAGTTCCACGTGCTCAAGTACCTCCGTGAACAGCTAGCGTCCTCCGAGTATGGTCTGTCGCCGTGGCAGAAAGCTCAGTTGCGGAGCGTGATTTCGCTAATGGTGTACGCGACGACGGAGCGTGAATTCTTCAAGCATCGGGAATACATGCGCCTCATACTCTCAATTGGCATGGAGTCTTCGCGTCGCGAGACCAGCGCGGACAGGGGCGGCAGCTTTGCACGGGCCGCAGTTACCCCCCGTGCAGATGGTGCTCAGCTGGGCACCGACGGTAATTTAACCATCTCAAACCATCTAGATGGGCCAGCTGATGATGCCGAGACTCATCCGTTTGAGGCATACTTCCACAAGAACTGGGACAACTGCAAGGAGATGTGGGCCGCCTATGAGCGTCAAAGCGCTGTGACGATGGGAAACAACACCAATAACCGGCTGGAATCGTCGTGGAAGCACTTGAAGGACACGATGAACAGTTTCATGGGTTTAGACGAGTGTGTAGCCTCCCTTATCTGCTACCAGGTTCGCGTAGAGCGGGCATTCGATGCTAAAGCTACCAAGGTCGGTATGGCGCACAATCCCAAGTATGACAGAGAGATGTCACTAGTCGCGAACCTGGTCAGCAGACACGCATGCGAACTTATCTTCGACCAGTACGTTTACGTCATGGGCAGTACAGCTCACTACAATTTCTATGAGGCAGTCTCTGGCATCATTTTTATCAAGAACGAAACGGAGGTTGATGAAGCACTGGACGAACCGAGCGTAGAGTATTCGGTCAACAAGAAAAATTGGGAATGCTCGTGCTTGTTCATGTCGACCAGGCGGCTTCCTTGCAGGCACGTTTTCTATATTCGAAAGGCGATGCACATGGAGGTTGTGATCCCTACACAGCTCCTGCCGTCACGTTGGCTGCTGTCATCGCTAAGGTCCGAGGTGCCGGTGGACGAATTACCAAGCGCTCCGTCTGGTGTTGGCCAAATTGTACACTACAAGGAAAAGCCGTGGGACTCGAATCGTAAGTTCAGCGAAGCTCAGCAAGTCGCGACCAAAATCAGCGAGACGATGAGCGAGATGGGTATGCCCCAGTACCGAGCGGCTCTGAGCGTGCTCCGTGAAGTTGCTCGTCGGTTTAAGCACGGTGATTGCGAGGCGCTAGTTGACCAAATTGTTCCTACTGTCGCGGGTTCTCCAGAAAGTCCCATTCCGCTTTTGTTGAACGGTGAAGAAGCCGATATCGACGGAGTCTGTAGTCGCGCCGGTCAGATGTCAGGTGTTGTGCATGGAGAAGAGCATTCTTCGTCAGAGACCACTCCGGAGTCAACCGTTGAGGCCACCCAGACGACAGTGGAGGCGGGTGACCCCGTAGACGAAATAAGTCTCCAGGAACCGGAGGGAGACAACGACGCGGAGTACGAACCGAATGTGATGAATGAAGAAGCAGAGCAGGAGCCTGTGTCTACGATAGAGTCGCCCGTTCAAATGGGCACAGATCCCGTTCAGATGGGAATCCAAACAGTGCATCCAGACACGCATACAGACACTGAACCTGTTCAGATGGGCACAGAACCCGTCTCGATGGGATCGCACTCAGCCACAGAACCCGTCCAGATGGTCGCTGGGCCAGTGCAGACGGATCCTGAACTAGCTGCCACGACCTCCCCGCCAATTCAAATTCTTCAAGCGCTGCAGAGTGACGCTGAAAACGACGATTTCGACTTCGAGTCGCCGCCAAGATCAAGGGGACGTCCAAAGGCTAAGACCTCTGTTGTAAAGGCAAAGCAGAGCCGGGCCGTGGCGACGGCCCATGAGGACTCCACGCTTCACAGCATGAACTTGAGCCTGGCTACCGTAGCTGAAATCGTGGCTGGAAATCCGACCTACAGTTCGGACGCCCCAACACTTAAGAGATTCAAGTTATTTGTGTTCGGAAAGAAGACAAAGGCGCCTGTAGCACGGGGGAGGAGCAAATTACCAGCCTCCAAGACTATTATTGAACCACACGACCTAATCCGCGTACTCCCGAAGGCCATGCTCAACAAATGTGGAACCAAGGTCGTGGCACTCCAAAAGAAGACGAAAGGCCTCGCGGAGCGTGATATTACTGTGGAGATCCCAGGTTTGGGGGTTTTGTCGACGGCTACGCTTGCCATCATGAAACACTACCATCGTGCAATTGCGGCTGTTCGACAGGTGGAGAAGGCGTTGGCCTGGATTCCAACGGTAAACCTGACTCTGGCCGTTGGTCCCCATTTCCAAGCAGAGGAGGATCCATCGCTGACCGACAAGATCGAATCGCTCCGGCTGTTGTCTTCGGAGGTAAGCTTGGCTGGACTATATAACACTAACCACAAGTTTCTAATGTTGTAATGCTCTACAGATGGAAGTGCTAGATCTCGCCGCGACCGGGTGCTTGAGCGAAGACACCATGACCACGTTGATGACCAAACTTTTCAGCTCAGATCCAACGAGGATCCTAGGAAATGCAAACTTGGTAAGCGTGAATCTAGGCAGTGACGTCGTGGTGGATCGCGACGGTCTCGAAGCGCTCTTCTTAGGTGCGTCCATGGAGCGCGCGATGATCCCGGTCAGCTGCAACGGCAACCACTGGAGATCGATCATGGTCGACTTCACAGAGCATATACTATTCTACTACGACCCGATGGATTCAAGCTACAAGGTGGGGCTTCGTGTTGCTACACAAGTGATCAAGTCAATGGTTCCATCTTTGCAGTCGCGCACTGGCCGTGTCCAACCGTACACAAGCACGCTCGGCGTCCAGACCGACAGCTACAACTGCGGCATCTATATTCTGGCCACCTTCAAAATTTTTAGTGGCGCGGACTCGCCTGGGTTCGTCGAAAAAAAAAACTCCAGCACCTGCGCTACCGATACCTTAGTATGCGCACGCAAAAATTGCTTTGAGAAGATTTTAATGTCATGCGAACCTTTGTTCAATGCTGGATGGGTGCGCCTGCTTGAGATTCCGACAGTCTTACTTGTGACCCAAACGCTAATATACTCGGTAGCAATCATGATGACAATGTGTGGCGATGTGTTAATGTGGGCTGACAGAGAGAGGACCATCCTTTGATGCAGGCAGGTTCACTTCCGGATACACACATTACACACGTATATCTCGACAACTCATCAACAACCTGATGGGCTCAGATGGGCACCAAGTGGTCGTGGATGGGTGTCAGATGGGTACGGGTGGTCACAAATGGGCACGATGGCTCGTCTCTGATTCTCTCAGATGGGTGCAGTAACACGTGCCTACTAAAAATTGGGATTCCATGATTGAGCTTTCGACAGAATTGTCGCACGACTCTCGCCACTCGCAAAATTTGCTGCTTGGTCACAGCGTCCACATGAACCCATCATCTGTTGCAGTTTAAAAAGCTGATGGTGATGGACTCATGTGGTCCACACACATACAAGGCGTTCACATTGTGGACGCCTTTTTGCTGCGACGCGGCCAACTTTGCCCGTGGCGAGAGCCATGCGACAATTTTGTCGGAAGTTTGGCCAGGGTCGAAGGAAAAGTCGATTCAGCGCTCAATTTTGCTAAACCAAATTTTAATCAGGCAGACGGTAGCACTATCCTCCGTTATGCCGACGATGACCATCGTCGATAATTCGGTTGTTAATCAGGGCCAACGTCGCAGCTTGAGGCGTCAGTGACTATACAGCCCTGTCACACTTGACCGTAGCTGACGCGTCCACGAACTGGGTAGCTCGGAGAAGTATTGCAACCCATGGGACAGGGCTTCACTTCATATCATTTCTCTTAAAACAGCATATCAGGGTCGCCACGCCAGAATAGTATTTTGTATCACACTGCAGCGTCCCATGGACTCCTATTTGAGTATCTTACTTCTGTGATGATGTCGACGCGATGCGATATTCTGGATATTGTAAGGGGTTGGAAGCTCAAAAAGGCTCGTTGGCTCGGCTCACGTTGAAAATCGCCCGTTTAGCCTCAACAAGCGTCTTTCCACCTCCACGGGGTTGTCTATCCGAACGCAATTTCCTGGTACATGTATAGTAAGTACTGTCTCAAAGATTCTTGCAGAAAGTCGGGCTACGAAATTCGACAGTGGGTTATTTTTTCTGCTACCGATATGCTACAATTCTAACCCTACAGAAAATTGAAAGTTGTGAATTCACACCGACTCTGCACGGTAAGTTAACCGGCTGAACGCTCCAGGATGGACCGGTCCCAAACCGGTTAATCTGGTGGATGGCCAGGAGCACTGAAGTTTAGAGGACAGGTTTAATTGACTTTAATCTACTCACTTCGGCATTTACCGTTAACAACAACAACAGGTTAGCAGCCGCAACCTCAACTCGACCGGAACGCTCCAGGCAGGAACGCTCCTGAAACGGAACGATCCACTCAAGAACGCTCAAGACCATGATGACTACCAAGCGTGCCGAAGTCCTCCTCGGGAGTGGGAACTACTTCCATTGGGAGTACAATATGCGCATGACGCTAGCCAGAAAGGGCTTGCTTGCGCATATTCAAGTCGTCAAGCCAGAGAACGAGATCACAGAGGCGTGGCTCGTCAACGATGCCAAGGCGCTTGGCATCATCGCCCAGGGTGTGGAACTCCAGCACCAGACCAAGATCCGGTCGGCGACGCGTTCCATGGAAGCATGGGAAACGCTCCGCGAGTTCTACAATCGCACCACGCTCCACAACCGCGTGACGATGACGCGTCGACTGCACGAGTTCAAGATGGAGAGCGGATCGTCTATCGTGGAGAACGCCAAGGGTGTGACGCTCATCGATGCCAAGGAGAAGCTGTTGAAGGAGTATGAGCGACTCGAGAAGAAGGAAACCACGGAGAAGGCGTTTCAAGTGAATGGGAACGCAGGCAAGTTCCGAAACGACCGAGGGAACGGTCGAAAGTGGAACGCTCCGAAGCGAAACGTTGGTTTCAAGGGCAAGTGCTTCAACTGTGACCTCGTGGGCCACATGAAGCGGGACTGTCCTGCTACGAAGAAGGGTAGCCAAGACGATGCAGTGTTTGCAGTTGGTGGGGAACGCTCGGCCGGGTGGCTGATTGATAGCGGTGCGACGTCGCACATGACCCCTCACCGGAACAACCTGTTTGAGTACAAGTCGTTGGACACTAGCATGGAGGTGACGATTGCAGACGGCAAGAAGCTGCACGTCGCAGGAACTGGAACGGTCAAGTTGACTGGTTTGGACGGTAGACGCATCCGTATGGTGGACGTGCTCCACATCCCCGGGCTCGATAGACGCTTATTGTCAGTCGGGAAGCTCGCGGAACGCGGTATGAGTGTGGAGTTCCAGCGTTCCAGTTGTGTAATTTGGGGACGGAACGCTGCAATAGCGTCAGGGAAGAGGGTCGGTAAGACGTTCCTTTTGGACTGTCAGCAGGAGGAGGCCCGTTTCGTGGAATACGCCGGTCCTGACAGCGAGTGGGAGCTTTGGCACGCTCGCATGGGTCACCCCGACAAGGACGCACTGACGAAGACCCAGCGTTCCACGACCGGCATCCCGCCAGTAAGAAGGGGGTGCGAGACTTTGTGCGGTGGATGCATGAAGGGAAAGCAGACCGTGACGGCGTTCCCGTCACGATCACTGACGAAGACAACGCGTGTGTTGGAACTAGTACACACGGACGTTATGGGACCAATGAGAGCGCTCTCAAAGGGGGGTGCCAAGTACGTGCTGACCTTTGTAGACGACTACTCAAGGTATGTCGTGACATTCTTCATGAACAGCAAGAGTGAGGTGGGCAGCAAGCTGAAGGAGTTCAAGGCGCTGTATGAAAATCAGTGGGGGGAACGATTGAAGTGCATGCGTTCCGATAATGGAACGGAGTTTGTAAACAAGACGGTATTGGAACTCTGTCAGCGGAATGGCATCGCGCATCAACGCAGCGTTCCATACAGCCCTCAGCAGAACGGTGTTGCGGAACGCATGAACCGTACCATCATGGAGAAGGCACGAAGCATGCTACACTACAAGTCTTTGTCGACGGAGTGGTGGGCTGAAGCGGTGAGTACTGCAATGTACCTTATCAACCGTTCCACGAACACATCCAACTCGGATGTCACGCCATATGAGTTGGCGTTCCAAGTGAAGCCACGGATGGAACACCTACGCGTGTTTGGTTCCCAAGGGTACGCTCACGTGGATGACGTGAAGAGAACGAAATTGGAACCCAAGAGCTTCAGGTGCACGTTCCTCGGATACGCAGAGAACGTAAAAGGGTATCGTGTCTACGACTTGGATGCATCCAAGGTCAAGGTGTCACGATCGGTAAAGCTGGACGAGCGTGAGGTGGGCGGTATCTATGACACGCCGTCGCCAGCTTCTGGAACGATCATCCATGTGACAAGGAACAATGACGATACCGTGGTTCCAGCTCCAGAAGTGGAACGACAGTCTGTTCAAGATGAACCGATGAAAGAAGCGGAAGAACCTGCTCAAGACATTGAGATGGACGATGTTGAACCGGAACGGAACGCCGGGCTACCACAGCTACCCGCACCGGAGGAACGCCGCTCGAGTGGACTGGAGCTGGCAACGTACCGCTCACAACCTCCTGCGTTCCAAGAGGACCGGAAAATCTTCCATCCTGAAACGGAACGCTCAACCCGACCTCGGGAGCCGGTGTTTCTGCTTGGGAACGGCTACGATGACGATGTGGAGCGCCAGTCTGAACGAGGTAGTGATGGACCGCCGTCTCCTAAGCGTCCTAGGATCGATGAAGACTGTTTACTCGCAGAGGCAGTGCTGGCATACGCGGCCAGCATCGGAGGCGTCCCGGATACGCCGAACACGTACGCAGAAGCTATCGCCAGTGATGAAGCAGCTGAATGGCGTCGGGCTATGAAGGCTGAGTTACACTCTCATTCCCAGAATGGAACGTGGACGTTGGTTCCATGTGGAACGGCTACGCGTTCCATTGGATGTCGCTGGGTGTTCACCAAGAAGCGTGACGAGAACGGTCGTGTTATCCGTTACAAGGCACGCCTAATAGCTCAAGGGTTCAAGCAGAAGTTTGAAATGGATTTGTTTTGAGACGTATTCTCCTGTTGCAAACATGAACTCGATTCGAGTTGTACTCGCTGTGTGTGTGGCATGCGACTTCATTATGGAGCAACTGGATGCTGACACAGCGTTCCTAAACAGTGGTTTGGTGGATTTGGTCTATATGGACGTTCCACTTGGTCTCGAGAGCGCTGAAGGCATGAAGTGCAAGCTGCTAAAGGCCATATATGGTTTGAAGCAAGCTGCAAGTGCATGGAACAAGACTATCATTCGTGTGTTCCTGCGGAACGGTTTCAAGAGTTGTGGAGCCGACCAGTGTGTCTACGTCAAGCGTTCCAGGGACGCATTCGTGTACGTGTGCCTGTATGTGGACGACATGATCATTGCGGCGAAGTGCACGCGAAGAGATTCGCGAAGTAAAGGGTGCTCTGAAGAGTGCCTTCAAGATGAAAGAGCTTGGCGAGGCAAAGTTCATCCTGGGGATGGAGATTGATCATGATAAGGCAGCTGGAACGCTGATGATCAAGCAAACTCGGTACATTGACGACATTGTAGAACGCTTCAACCAACGGAACGCCAAGATGTTGGATAACCCATGCGCGTCCAACATGAAGCTGTCGAAGATGATGTCGCCAGCCACGGAGAAGGAACGACATGAAATGCAGTCAAGACCGTACCGTTCCTTGATCGGATGCCTGATGTACATCACAACATGCACTCGACCGGACATTGCGTACGTTGTAACGCAGTTGTCACGCTTCCTGGAAAATCCTGGAACGCAACACTGGAAGGCAGCGATACGGGTCCTGCAGTACTTGAAGATAACACGGCAGCACGGTATCGTCTACCAAAGTGGAACGCAAGGTGTCAAGGCAGAGGCGTTCACGTACGCAGACTTGGGAAGCAACATTGACGACAGGCGTTCCGTATCAGGTGTCATGGTCATGATTGGGAACGCTCCGGTTGTGTTCAAGTCCAAGTACCAGAGAACGGTTGCACTCAGCTCAGCGGAAGCAGAGTACATGGCTTTGAGTCTGTGTACGCAAGAGGTACTATGGACACGTGCTATTCTCAAGGACATGGGTCACGAGCAAGTGGGAGCGACGCAGGTCTGGGAGGACAATCAAGGTGCTATCGCACTTGCAAGTAACGCTGGGTATCACGCTAGGACCAAGCACGTGGATATCCGACATCACTTCATTCGGGAGAATGTGGAACGCTCTACGATCGAGGTGGACTACGTCGACACGAAGCGCCAACTTGCGGACATGCTGACGAAGCCGCTTGGAACGAAGTCGCTAGCGTTACTTCGCGAGGCAAGCGGGATCAAGAAGAGGAACGCCGCTGAATAGCGATCCTTAACGAAGACGAACGTCGTACAGTAGCGGTGAGTGGGAGTGTTAATTCACACCGACTCTGCACGGTTCAGTTAACCGGCTGAACGCTCCAGGATGGACCAGTCCCAAACCGGTTAATCTAGTGGATGGCCAGGAGCACTGAAGTTTAGAGGACAGATTTGATTGACTTTAATCTACTCACTTCGGCATTTACCGTTAACAACAACAACAAAAGTAAAGAATTTGTATTTTCTAGACGATAATTGCATTCAAGTTTTGCTAGACATATTTCTATACAAATATAAAAAGACAAATCAAAGTATGATAGGTGCTTACCGCGCAGTACTGAGTCAACACTGTCAACGCTTTCTCGTATTTTTTAAGTACCTCCATGTTGTGCCGGACACCCTATCTACACCGATTGGATCCATAAAAAAAAATTTGAACTTCAGAACAAAAAATGAGTCTATTGATTTGCTGTGCTTGTTTCAGATTCCAACCCTGGTCTATCAAAATCCGCGTCAGAATCGATGTCACCGTAGCTTTCGTCTACAATATGCAAGTTGTGGAGCTCGGCGATCACGTCATTAGCAAAGTTGTCGTCCTCAACAGCAGTAGCCATTTGACGAGAATCTACATACGGATATCCACATTTCTTAAATCCGTTTGAGATAGGTGGGATAATGGTAGCTGTACCGACCTTTCTCTCCTTCTTCCGCAACTTACCCTTGGTCGAGCTGCACGCCTTCATTAGCTTAGCTTTGTTTTTTTTTCCAGTCTAAAACTAATTTTCGTCTGCTATCGTAGTGCTGTGAGTCTAGCTCCGGCCAGAAATGCCTAATCGTTGCTTTGACATCGTTGTGCTTTTCGAGGTGGGTCGCTGCATCGAGTTTTAGTTGGTTAGTGTATGATCCCACCTTTCGTTTAAGCGGTTTACGTCCGCCATTCTCGTTAAGGCGTGGGCGACCTACAGGCTTCGCCCGCTGGGTGAGTTCGTCTGCCTCAGTTTCTTCAGAAGAGCGCCTTCCATTGAATCTCAGACTTCGAAGAGACGGTGGAAGAGGCACGTCTCTGCACTGTCCGGCTTAACATGGAGACAAGAAAGGCCAATAATAAAACAATTTTATTGGTAGAAATCGATTGTCCGTCTTAAAAATCGTCCGGCACAACATGGAGAAGTCGCGTACCGTTTAGTCGAGTAAAAAGCGATTTTTGTGTTAGAACATCGTTTAAAGTGGAGCACTGTCCGACTTTAAAGCAATACTGATCCAGTTTCAGAAAACGTCGGTGCGATGTCTCAAGGAGCAGCTGCAAGCACATCAAGATCATCCTATATCGGATTCGACAGTTTACTTTTGCTTAAGGCCCCAAAATTGAAGTTTGAGCTAGGGAGAAAACATCAAATCTAAACAACCAGGAGCATGTAGACCCGATTGTCACTCTTAAAACTGTGTTCTTTGTCGTTCCATCACATTCGCTAGACGCGCACCACGACAATAATGGTTGCAAATAATTTCAAGATGCACTTGTCTCCTTCGCCGGAGATGCGAGACGTCCGCGCAGCATGGCTCACTGCCTGCTCAACGAGTGATGTGGACACTATGCGTAGACTCTCAAAGCAGTTCCCTCACTGGCTCGACCTGGAACGGGTACCGTACCGCTTTTATTTTGGTCGTTAGTGCGTTTGCATGTCAGATCCTCAAATTAGCGCGTACAACGTAAAAACGTTCCCCGTAACTGAAGATCGACCATATGCCAGTACTATAGAGCGCTCACACTGATATCTTTACGTTGTAGCCTATCGATCTGTCAGAGTTGACACAGCTTCAATCTCGAATTTGCCACTGGGACGGCTTCCACCTGCGAACATTGGGTGCCTCGGCACTCCACACGGCCGCGTGGAGAGGAGACGTGGCGGTCATAGAGTTCTTACTAGAGTCTGGGCAGCACCCCGACACGGGCGATGAAGGCGGCATGACGGCCATGATGGTACCGATCTTACGGCTCAGCCTCATGACCACGCGTTGCATTTTTAGAGACCGTCAGGTCGTGCAGCGAAACCTCGTCGTTGATGTGAGTGGAGCCTCTGTAGCATCCCATCACAAGGTTTTCACCACATTACCCATAACTGAATACTGTTTTTTTAATAGTGCCACGAAGAAGAGGACGGACAACTGAAGAAGGTGGTCGCGGTCTTGGAGCTGCTACTCCGTTTTGGTGCTAACGTGGACGCGCAAAGTAAGGTATGATATAAGCCGAGCAAATGTGATTTCTCTGGTTGAAGATGGTTGCCCACGTGATAACGAACCGTTGCGCAGGACGGTAAGACGGCTCTGCATTGTTCCACGACCGACGAGTCGTACCCAGTGGCCAAGCTTTTGCTAGACGCCGATGCAAATGTAGACGCACAGGATGAGGTCAGTTTTTTTTTGAAACCAGGTTCATAACAGTAAACGGATAACATACAGGTACTGATTTCGATGTGCTGCTACTGACAGAATGGCAAGACGCCATTACACTATTGCGTCCAAGAAGGCGGACTGGCGGTGACGAACTTGCTGTTGGGTCGCGGTGCGAGCGTCGACGTGGCAGACGCGAAAGGCATCACTCCAATCCAGCTTATGCTACAACGCTCTGACCTGAACATACTGCAACTGCTTCTGAACCATCACCTGTGCGTGTTCACCCCACAACGACAGCACTTCGCTAGCTCCTTGCTACTGCAGGCAGTGGATGCACAAGTCGAAGCAGTTGTGTTGTTCATCGTAGACGAGGGGTATGCACCTGTGACTGTGCGAAACGAAAAGGGCGAAACTGCGATGCACCGAGCAATCTTGTGTCGTAGTCCATCCGTGATGGAGCTGTTGTCCGACTTGGATAAAGATGGCGATACGCTGACGACTGTTACGACGGACGGGAAAACGGCGGCACATTATGCGGCCGCTTACGGTTCCGCTCGAGAAGTCGAGACACTGCTGTTGTGCCTCTCAAGGGTGTTCGGCGATCTGAAGGAGATGGAACAGCGCAATGTGACGAATCCGCTGAACTTCGCCGACGGAAGTGGCATGACAAGCCTGTACATCGCGGGCACCACAGTATCTCTGCCCGGGAGAGGCTCTAATAGCGACAGTTTCAGGGACGATCGCGACGCAAAAGTGGGCCTCTTGCTGGATCACGGTGGCCAGTTGTTCCCCTACGGATTCCTCGCACGAGAGCTGTGGCGTCCGGGTCTGAGTTTGGATCGCTTGACGCTTGCTGTTGAAGTGCAGCGCTGTCTGGAGATTTGGCTGGAGAATGACGACGCGTGTCGAGAAGCGTTCGAAGATGAAACGTCGGATCCGGTGGAAGGAGAAATGTTTTCGAAACAAACATTTGTAGATCTGTGCATGCAGTGGATTGCGTGTGCTGCGTGTCTTGGGCCAGCAATAACGTTAGTCGCTGTCGTGACGAGCGCCGGATACGCCCGTGAGGTTCTGCCCCTACTGCTACATCTACCACTTGGTCGTCGTGAGTTCCCTGCACTGTTACTCGCATTACAAAAGTTTGCCGCTCACAACGACTCGGTGCTGCTGCTTCAGCTGCATCGGGAGCTGAGTAGAGCTTGGTTCGCTGCCACAGAACAAGCGTAAAAAGGAAAAGTTGCTCGTGGTGAGGTCAAGTATTCGCAGACTTTGAATTTAGTTGTTCTAGCATTCTTGGTGGATAAATAAGTTTAGTCAACTAATGCTCCTCTCCTGATGAGTATGATGTGTTGCAATGTAATTGTCATGTTTGTAGCAGTTGATAATTACACGTGTAGCATAAAATTGCACGTACAGTATACATGTACGTTGATGTGGCAGGTAAAAATATATGACTGCCCACAAAGTGAAAATCCCATACGGTCAGATTATTACACAGGTACGCGATGTTAGACAAGATTTCCTGTGTCTTCACGTACTTTACAGACACTTTGGCCGCTCACTTTCTCGATATTATCGAGCGGCAGGAGCTCAGTATGATGATGCTTACATGTTCCGCCCTCCTATTTATATCGATTACAACTTAGAAGCCGCGTGAGAATAAACCACTCTTGCAAACTCCGACTGACGCGGTCAACTTCGACGCTAGCTTTCGCAGCTCACGCTGGAAGAGCGCTAATCACACGTAGCTTGATCTAATATCAAAAGCAATGTTGCGTTCGGTTACATACACTGCAATTTCTAATTATCGAGACTTCCGTGCAGGTGCTCTCGATTCGAGAGCACCTGCACGGAAGCTTGTGGACATCAGACGTCTCCACTAGAAACTTTCCAGCTTTGAATAAAAGTGTTCAGTAAAAGGTGAAAGTGGGAGACACATGAACAGGCGGAATCGCAATCATAGTACCGATCCCCTCCCGTCCGATTCGGGTCTTCTTTAGTTTCCTTTTCTCCTTCCCGACCGGTATTAGTAGATTTTATGATCCATGTACTGGGACGGATGCAATGGGGCGTGGCAGTCTCGCCTACCCTAGGACAGCTACTTCACGCGTTTGGAAAAGGCAGCACATTCTACAGCTCTGCCATCGTGTCTGCTTGAGAAAAAAGCACCACGATGCAATTTAAATTGAATGCACACATTGCACAGTCAGATGCCACCGCCATAGACCATTTTGCGAGGTCCTCCTTCGTGAATGGGCCACCAATCCACCAAATCAGCGAATACAATTGTAATCCATGGACTTCTCATCACGCAGGTTCCGCAAGGGACAGTAGATATGCATGATATGCGGAGGATGACTGCATACACCATGGCGTTGTGCCTATCCTGAAAATGCGATAGCAGTCCGACGTCGTCCCCAGTAGCAATAGTTGGGAGAACCCTTTGAGCAGCTCGACGTTGGCTACGCGCGCATTCGTATCGTCGAAGGTGGTACTTCATACAGCGATGGTGCCCTTCGAGTTAAGGATTTCCATTCTAAGACCCACAACACATTAGCGGAGCCTTCTAGTGTGTTAGAGAGAAACAGCGGAAACAAGCCGTTTAAAATTCTGTCGGATGTCCAAATCATTGAGACAAAAACTTGACCACTTCATGTACAGCATTGTTCCTAAAGCGACGCTGAGGTGTCTTGGTGTGCTTCATCATAGTCTTCTGGGCAACGCGTCTGCTTCGTGTAGATTTCACCAGAAAAATACGAGTGACGCTTAACGATGCCGCGTCCTCGCTGGATTCTGCATCTAAATGCGGAAGGGGCCTTCTTGTTCGTTTGTAGTACGAAACGAGCTCATCAGGTATCCATGAGACGCTGCAATGTGATAATACATGATACTATTCTGTGATACAAGATACTATTCTAATTAGAGCAAAATAGAAGGCCACCTTTCATCATCATCGATACAAGATACTGTTCTGACCTGGCGACGGTGGCTGCTGTGCTGTTTCAAAAGCTTCGTATGACTTGTTCACTGCAAATACGTCTCAGAGCTGCGACGTTCGAGGACGAGCCGGATTTCGTACGCAATCCAAAAAACATTGGCGGATCAATCTAGTGAAAGAGAGGATAAAAAACAACGAAAACAAGCCGCCAAGAATTGTGTTCGTGAGTCCGTATCATGGAGACAGAGGAAAGACCATTTCATGTGCAACATTGTGTCTCGACGACTTGGTGCCCTTCCGCATTCGCAGTTTCCTAAACGATACTTCTGCTTCTTTGTCCCCACAGCACGTTACAAGTGACTTTTTCGACACAGCGAGTTGTCGCGAGCGTTGGAATCTGCGTCTAAATGCAGTCACCTATAATAGTTATCCATGAGAGGCTGCAATGTGATACAATGGGGCCATTCTGGCCTGGTGACGCTGGCTACGGAGCTGCTCCAAAAGCAAATTCGACTAGTGGTCTTCAAATACGTTTCGGAGCTACAACGATCGCGGGCGAGCCCGCTACAACCTAAGTGCGACTGGAGTACTCAGCGCAAAAGATGCTGTATGCATGTACATTTTTTTAGCGACGCCTCTACCGATGACTGGCAGCGACGTTCGCCCCGCTTCAGCTATCGACGCTGGCCATCGTCGAGAATCAAACATTATACAAGTAATAAGCTGTGAGAGTAAAGTTTTGAGTCAACTAAAATTTCCAATAATGGAAAACTCGCAATGGTAGAACCTCCGACAAAATTGTCGCACGACCCTTGCTACTGGCAAAGTTGGCTGCTGTGGTCGCAGCGTCCACATGAACCCATCACCTGTAGCGCTGTGGTATTAATAGTGTAGCGCACAAACGTCTCTCGCCCGATCACTGTGAACCTTTGGCTGCTTGGAGAATCGACATGCGCAACACTGTTAGTGCTTGATAGTACATGCTGTTTCTGAAGGGCTACCGGTTTGTATACTGGGGGAGTTTTGGCTGGAATTGAAATGTGTTTCGCGGATTTATTTACGGTATTTAAATGGAGAGATCAGAGGCGATGGTGTACGTGAACGCCTTTTTGTTGCGACGCGGACAACTTTGCGTGTACGAGAGCCATGCGACAATTTTGTCGGAGGTTTTACCACGTCAGTTTAGTTAGTTTTAATAGGCAAATGGAAGAAACACATTACTTAATCATATCGTCGATAATCGGGGCCAACGTCGCAGGTGTCAGTGATTATATAGCCCTGCCACACTGGGCCGCAGTGGGCACGTCCGCGAGCTTTGTAGCTCGAAAACGTATTTGCCGGCCACTAGGCACGGTTTCATAGCTGTAACGGGGTACGTAGCCCTAAGTGTACCCCTGGTTACATGAAGTGTGACACGTCATACTTCGGGATATTTAATACACGGTACCAGAGTCGTTCGAGGCCAACCATTGGCTGATGGCATTGCATCTCTATAGGTGACTTATAGTTTGCATTAAACCCTAGCTTTATCTACCTATAAATATACTCAGTTTACATTCTACCTTAAATGGGTCACTTCGCTCCCTTTTCGACAAAAGGGGACCTGTGAACTGCCGTTCACTGAGCGTTTGTATAATCTCGGAAGCTAACTTCCTCTAGCGCAAGGTGCTGTGTGACACCGTCACACTTGGTAGTACTAGTAGTCAATCCACGCCAACGCGGGTAGACTACCTGAACCTCTCTGAAGTAATGATCTCCTCGAAACGCTTTGTTCGGCCTGGGGTCTTGTTCGTTTTGACCTCTCGAGAGTCGGATCGTATCCCCAAGAGAGAGTCCAAGTCTGCGCTCCACTTCAGATAGCCCGGACTGGAGAGAGCGTTAATGAGGAAGTGTTGCAGCTTCTGAACTGTTATTGACGATGGTGATGGTTTGGCATCGGGACACCTGCCTTGGTAAACGCAGACGTTCCGTGGGCCAGAATCTTGTTCTCATCAGGCCGTAACATTGCTTCAAGCCACTTGTGACGGGGTCACACAGCACCTTGCGCTAGAGGAAGTTAGCTTCCGAGAGTATACACACGCTCAGTGAACGGCAGTTCACAGGTCCCCTTTTATCGAAAAGGGAACGAAGTGACCTATTTAAGGTAGAATGTAAGCTGAGTTTATTTATAGGTAGACAAAGCTTGGGTTTAGTACAAACTATAGTTCACCTATAGAAATGCAATGTCATCAACCAATGTTTGGCTTTGGACGACCTTGGTACCTTGTACCAATTATCCCGAAGTATGACGTGTCATACTTTTGAAGTGTGACGTGGCACACTTCATGTAACCATGGGTACACTTAGGCATACGTACCCCGTTACATCTCCCCCACTTAGGCTCGGTTTACCGACCAATCAGAATGAAGAAGTGTTCGTCACAAACTTTCATTTTCAAAGTCGAAAATCATCGACTTGGCCGCGCGAGCTCTGCGGAGGCTCACTTCACAGTTAGATCCTCGAGAAGCAGTCTGTGCGCTCTTCTTCTTGGTCTCCACCTTGACCGTTTACCATGCCTCGTGACACTGCAAAGAGCGGTGCGAAGACACGCTCCAAGGCTGCTGCCGCAAAGGCGCAAGCCAAGAGCACTAAGCCTCACGACTAAGGCTCGGCACTTCAGGAGGCTACTCAGGTGGCCTCCGAGGCGATCGGTTCATCGGTCGACAAGGATGTGGACAAGCGAACAAGCAAGCGCCGCAGCCCGTCGCCCTCGGCCTCTCCAGACAATCGTCCGAGCCCTTGGTTCGTAGAACGTGAGTTTGACTCTGGCAGTGAGGACGAAGCCGGGTCCGAGAGCACGGACGATGCTCCTGCGGGCTCTGCGGGAGGGCACAGCCCAGTGCCTAGCGAGCACAAGGACGACATCGTGCAGTCGCTCGCTAGTGATCAAGGTGATCACAGTCCCAGGACGTCTGTGCGCTCTGAGAGTCCGGCCTTCAAGGCTAAGGGCACTCCCAAAGCTGGTGGCGATGAGGAAGAGAAACCTCGCAAATGTCTCTCGCTTGCCGAGGGTCTTGCACGTGCTAAGGTCTCTAAAGCCGAAGTCGCCAAGCCCTCTAAGAAGCGTACAGCCTCTAAGTCTCCACCCCGCGAGGAGAAGGAGACTTGGTATTCCCATCGGGGCCTCTTCGACTCCTCGGATGAAAAGGAAGAGAAGGAGGAGGAAGAGGATGCTATCTCTGAGCCCCGGGAGATCACGAATGACCTCGACCAGCAGCAGGAGGACTTCCAAGCTGCCCAGCGTGTGCGTGGGGGCTCGGTGGTGGCACCCGTCAACCAGGGAGCTGCCATCAACTCGCGAAAGTATTGGCCTCCCGAGGAGATCTCTGGGGCTGACCTCTTCCTGGAGCTTCTCGTTGCTCCTTGCGGTCTTGTTGGCGGCCACACCTCTAGGGGTATTTACGAGCGTACTCTTGTTCAGAAAGAACAGTTGTTTGTTGACAACTTGGAGGCGGCTCGGTGTGTGCTTCTCGCGCCACACCGTGTCCCTCTTAAGCACTGTACGACTTGTCGCAAGAAGCCCGAGAACCGATGTGGTCTCTATCCTCTTTGGGCATACCCCTGGGTTCTGCCCGAGAACTCTCCCACCTGGTGTTCTTGTGAGGACATGCTCAGGGCTTGGGTGGAGTCTCTCAAGTGCACACCCACGGAGTTACGGGAACGTGCTAGTTCGTCTGGCGGGCCGCCTGAACTAGTTGGAGCGGGCGGTCTCGAGCCCGCATCTACGGGTGGAGCGCCGGGCCTCTTCGTCCGATCTTGACGCGGCCATCCGCATGATGTGACGTGCTGAGGCTCTGCTGCCACGTCCGGAGCCGCATCCGGCGCACGCCCAGTCGTACGCGTATGGTGCGTACCCGACGTACTCGGCGTATGGCGCCGGGGGGTCCGTTCGTACGGAACCCCTCCGGCGTACGGTCTTGACCGCAGCCTTGCCGTTCCGACCGAGGCTTGGGTGCCTGCTCCGACGCTCTCGTCGACGTCTGTGACCGGCCCTCGCTTCGAGGAGCTGGGTCAAGGGGGGTCTGCGAGTCAGCAACCCCCTGCGGGTCAACGTACCGCTTAAGACGTCCAACATAGAACGTCGGGTGCGTCGTCATTGACTTTGGCAGGTCGATGGTGTACGACGCACCATGTCTGGCCAGGACTGCAAATGGTCCGATGAAGCGGTGCTTCAGCTTGTTGCTGCCGACAGAGCTGACAGTGTCAAGAGGTAGGTTCCTCGTGTTTAGCAAGACTAAGTCTTCCACCTTAAATATACTTAAGTTTCCTCTTCCATGTTTGTCAGAGTACTCCTTTTGTTTATCTTGGGCCGCTGCCATGGTATCGCGGACCCTGCTGACAATGTTCAGCTTGGTATCCATAAAGGATTCCACCTGTTTCCGCAGCGAATCCGGTCTCATACCCGAGACCTGGGAGGAAAGGGCGTTCCAAGCCTCTCCCCCACTTAGAATAGAGGAGTCAGTGTCTCCTCGAAGAGGGAGAGACACTCTGGGGTGACGAAAGCCGTTCAATTAGAGCTGTGTGAGCCCCGTGGACGCGTGCACCGCGTTGTTGAGCGCAAACTCAACAACTGGAAGCTGCGTCGACCACGTACGTGGTGCTGCCGCGCACACACTGCGCAGAGTGGCCTCGAGCACTCGATTGACGCGCTCTGTCTGACCGTCGGTCTGCGGATGCTCCGCAGTGGACATCTGCAGACGAGTTCCCAGTAAAGGGAACAGCGTTTTCCTAAAAGGCAGCCGTGAACCGCGGGTCTCGGTCCGAGACAATCGTCTCCAGGAGACCGTGATAGCGGAACCCGCTATGGACGAACATCCTTGCGGTTTGTTCGCCCGTAACAGTGACGGGAACCGGAGCAAGATGTACCATCTTGCTCAGCCGACACACGAACACCAAAATTCCGGTGCTGCCGTGTCCGTCGGCGGGAAGTCCGAAGATGAAGTCAAGACGCATCGACCCCCAACAGTCAGCCGGTACGGGCAGGTTCTGTAGTGGAGCCGAAGAGTGCCCTGAGGGTTTGACCCGCTGACATGTCTCACATGTCTTAACGTATCGGGCTACCCACTTGTACATGTGGGCCCACCAGAAGGCCTGAGAGACAGACAGAAAGGTCTTCTCGCGGCCCAAGTGGCCACTAGAGGGCGCGTCGTGCGCCTCCGCGAGGATATCGAGCTTCAGATCCTCGTCGTTGGGTACCACCACCCGTGGAGGTTCATTGGGATCCACCCGGTAGTAGAGGAGGTCATCCTTCAACTCATATCGGTGGAGCCGTGAGCGCTGTCGCGACGAGAGTTCGCGCTCGTTCCTGCCGTGAGGAACTTGACGATCGGCGCGACAGCCTCATCGTCCCGATACGCCATGCGTATCCGATCATATAGATCCGTTGTCACCCGTGTGATGTGGGCCAACTCGTATCAGGACGCCGAGAGAGGGCGTCCGCAAGCACGTTGAGCTTGCCCGGCTTGTACTCGACGCGGAAGTTGTACTCCACGAATAAGGACAGCCACATCGCCATCCTTTGGGAGAGGTGAGGCGAATTGGTCGCCGTCCTCAAGGATGCGTGGTCTGTGTAGATCAGGGAGGGCCGCGAGCCCAGAAGGTGAACACGAAACTTCACAAGGGCATATTTTATTGCCAGGAGCTCCTTGTCGTGGACAGGGTATGTAACGGGGTTACATGGTGTGGAACACACAGGGGTACGAAGTACCCGGAGAGCTAACAAACTCTCAGTACATAAGTTGGAGAGTTAACAAGGTCTCTCAGTACGTTGGCCGAAAGCCACACGTTATGCATTTGATTAGGTTTAACTATGCTAGATAGTTAAACAGATACATTTACCCCTACGGCTTGGCCGCAATAATAGTAAATAAAACACTTCTGGTTTTGAAGCATAAAAGTTAAGGTATTAACTTTGAGCCCGGTCTTGGGCTGTAAGTTCCTTTGGATAAGGAACTTAGTATTAGTGACTCTTTGAGTCGAACGTCTTCCTCTGACGCTAAAGCTACGGCAGCCCCGCTGCACTTGGTAGCACTTGTAGTCAATCCCGCTCCTGAGTCGGTTGACTATATCCTCTGCGAGGATGGAACACCCCGTGTTCGCGAATTTGCCCCCGGCGCAGCAGGACGCGCTTACTAAGCGTATGTCCTTGCTTGGCCCGGAGGGCGTGGCTCATCTTGCATCCCTAACGGCCAGAGGCGGTCACTGTCAGGCTGGAATCGTTCTCCCGC
>NW_003303738.1:374300-379121 GCF_000142945.1 Phytophthora infestans T30-4 | reverse complement strand
CCGCAACGGCGGCGGCGTCGATGACGCGTGAAGAGTCTATGAGACTGAACCGCTCATGGTGAGCGTAAAAACCTTCGAGGGGAAGGATGGAGAGAATCTCCTTCTCTGGACCCGTGAGGTCGAGATGGCCATGGGATCGGCCCTGCTCCAGTCTGAGCATCAGCGCGTGGCGCTGGGCTATCTCCAGGCTTGAAGGTCGCGCTCGCGAATGTGCGGCACGTCTGTTGACGCTGCATTTCCCACTTGGGATCAGCTGAAGCAACAGCTTTCGCGCGTGTTCGCGCCGCCTAATCAGGCGTACCGTGTCCGGTCGAAGCTCCTTGCGACCCGCCAGGGTAAGAAGAAGTTATTGGACTATGTCCAAGAGTTGAGAACTCTTATCGCCGGAATGGCGGCGGACCCTCTTCCGGAACTGGTCAGTGTGACCGTGTTCATGGAGGGACTTCGTGTGAGCGCAGCTCGAACGGAAGTGTTCCGTGTACACCCTAACTCTTTCGAAGAGGCGGTGAATGTGGCATTAAATGCCGAGCACAACTTCAGGTCGGCTCGACCTGGTTGGAGCGCTAGTAGCGCAAGCTCTTCGAGCGGTCCAGAGCCGATGGACCTCAGCTATGCTGAAGATGAAGAAGCGGAGCTTCTTGCTGCGGAGCAGCGTGCCAGCATCCGCCGATGCTTTGTGTGCAATAGCACTAAGCACTTGAGGGCATATTGCCCTCTGCGCAAGAAGCGCGTGGCTCCGGCGAGCCAATACTCCGGGTCATCGCCGGGAAACGGCATTTCCCAGTAGGCGCGGGGCGGCCTACTGGGGAAGAACTGAGTTCTGTTGTACCTCGAGGAGGTAGAGGGCAACGGGGCTCAGCCCCGAAGAGAGCTGAGCTCTCTTACGAGAAGAGTGTGTGCAAGCCGGGCTTGCTGGTCGTTCAAGCGAACGTGAAGGGCTTTGCAAAGCCATGGAGAGTCTTGATTGACTCGGAAGCCTCGGGCAACTACGCCCGTCGCTCCACCCTAGAAGGGAGTCAGCTGTATGCTGAGGCACTGGAAGTGCCAACGAGAGATACGATCTCTGTCCGTCTCGCGACGGGGACACTGGTAACTGTGTCGAAGGTCTCTGTCGACCTTGGAGTGAAGTTTGAGAACTTCGATAGCGTGGAACGCTGTTTGGTCTTAGACCTGGATGCGAGGTATGACCTCATCCTTGGCATGGCATGGCTGGAACGTCATGAGCCATGGATCGACTGCAAGTCGAAAACGCTGGGTGTGTCGCACCCTGTCCTAGTGGAGCTTTGGTGAGTCATGAACCTACCTCTGCTAGGAAGCAGAAGCGCTATTGGCGCGAGCACGAGGCCGAGGCGGCCGTAGTGCTGGACATTGGTATGTCCGAAAATGTTAGCAACGAGGTTGCTGTTTGCCCTGAGGGCGTACGTGGTGCGGCACGTTATCCGCTGAGCGGTGCAGGTCAGGTCGATGACCAACGGCTGGGTCCTGGTGAGGACGAGCGCGGAGTGGCGCGTAATCCACTGAGTGGTACGAATCTGGTCGATGACCTACTGCTGCGTGACCCGAGGGTCGCGGTCGACTGCGAGTCGAGGCATCATGGGCGTGGCCCAGAAGATGCAGGTGAAGTGACACCTAGTTCACTGTGTAAAGGTCGAGGACTCTCCGGCTTTCAGCCGAGTGTCTTGCGAGACACTGTATCCTCTTCGAGGAGTGATGGTGCTGCTGCACCCGGTGGTGGTGACGGAGATGTCACCACACCGCCCTCATCCGGCCGGGCTCGGTCGTGGAGAGAGAGGAGAAGAAGACGCAGGGCGTCTGTGACGTCTTCGACGTCGGACGATGTGTCCCACGTGATGAGCGGTGAGGCTCCACGTGATTGCTGTGAACAGCTGTACACACTCGTGAACGGCGTGACGGGAGGTAGAAGGCGACATCAGCCTTGACACTCTGCCCGCTGCAGATGCTCTGCTAGAGCTGGACGAGATGTCCATTGCCGAGTTTGGCGAAGCCTTAAAGGCAGGCGAGCTAGCCGAGGTGGTTCTGCTGGGGCCTGAGGAGGAGTTGAACCCCTCATCCGTCGTGGACGACGCGGTCCTAGAGGACACCAAGAAGGCGCTGAGCGCAAGAAGTGGATCGGCGATCCTCAAAGATCCTTCGGATCCCTTCTACCCGGTGGTGAAGGAGTATGGAGACGTTGTCTCGAAAGACCCACCAACGGGCCTGCCTCCGGATCGAGGCGTGTGTCATGAGATTGACCTGGTTCCTGGAACTAAATACTGCGTAACAAGGCAATGGCCTTTGCCGATAGAGCAGTGTGACGTCATTGACGCATTCTTCCGTGCGAAGCACGAGGCAGGGATGGTGCGCGAGAGTAAGTCTTCGCCCTCGACACCCACGTTCTGTGTCAGAAAGCCGAACGGCAAGTGGCGCATTGTTCATGCTTTTAACAAGCTAAATGCGGCCACTATCCCGGCGCAAACGCCGATTCCTCGCAAGGATGTTCTGCAGAACAACATGGTAGGCTGTACGTTGTACAGCGCGCTCGACTTGGTCGATGGCTACTACCAATTGCTCATGAGAGCGAGCGACATTCCGCTGACAGCGCTGAGTACTCCGAGCGGTATGCTCTGGGAGTGGCTGGTGATGCCCCAGGGGCTGTCGAACGCATCAGCAACGTTCAATCGTCTTGTGACGCAGTTGTTTAGGCCCCACCGGGCGTACGCTCAAACGTACTTTGACGATATATTCGTCTATAGTCGTGCTGAGCACGGAAAGTCAGACGTGGAAAACCACATTGACCACTTGCGAGCGGTGCTCGAGTGCATGCGCACTAATAAGTTGTATGCCAACTTGGATAAGTGCGTCTTTGGCGCGGAGGAGATACCTTTCCTCGGGTGCTTCATTGGGAAGCGAGGCTTAAGGGCAGATCCTGCCAAAGTCAAGGCCATCTGGCCGGTTCCCAAGAACCAAAAGGACTTACGCAAGTGGCTAGGCTTAGCCAATTACTTGCACAAGTACAGCGCGAACTACGCGGAGATGGCTCGGCCATTATCAGATCTCCTTAAGAAGGATGCACCATGGTGCTGGAACGTCGAGCACGACGGAGCCTTTGAGGCTGTGAAGGAGAGCCTTCTCCAGGCTCCGATCCTTGCGCTACCGGACCCGGATAGTCCGTTTAGCGTCGTCTGTGACGCCTCCGATTTTGCAATCGGTTGTGCTTTACTACAAGCAGACGCCAAAGGGCGTGAACGCGCGATTGCGTTTGAGTCTCGCCAGCTCCAAGCTGCAGAGAAGAACTATCGAGTTCATGACAAAGAGCTACTTGCAATGAAGTATGCTCTAGTCAAATTCAGGGTACACCTGCTAGGCTCTAAGCCTTTTGTGATTTTTACTGATCATGCGTCTTACGCACTGCGACACAGTCGCCTCATCTCTCTCAGAGAATGGCAAGATGGCTTTCCTTCTTTGCCGAGTATAACTTCGAGGTGAAGTACAAGCCGGGGCGGCTTAATGTAGTGGCCGATGTGCTCTCGCGCAGGCCGGACTACGAGTTAGCCCATGTCACGACAGTGACGTCGTCAGTGCCTGACTTGATACGCGGAGCGTATGCACAAGACGACATGTGCGTAGCGCTGCTACGGGCTCTTGGGAGCGAAGAGTTTAAAGACTCTGACAAAGAATTGTCTGGGCGCTTACGCGCGAGGCTGCATCGATACTCGCTCGATGGCGGCCTGCTGTACTACAACACCGACCCTGAGGATAACCCTCGTGTAATCGTTCCTCATGATGAGGATCTTAAGTATCGAATCCTCTATGAGGTTCATGATACGCCCGTGGGCGGGCACTTAGGTCGGGAGAAGACCTACGGCTCGGTGAGCACGATGTACTGGTGGCCCAAAATGTATAAGTGGGTCGGCACCTATGTACGCACGTGTGAGACGTGTCAACGGACGACACGGCAGCGCCATTGGCGAGTTTGCCTGTCCCCAAGGGATGTTGGCAGTCCATGAGTATGGACTTTGTGCTTGGCCTTTCCAAGGACAAGGCAGGAAACACGGGTATTGTGGTCTTTGTAGACCGATTGAGCAAGATGGCTCATCGAGCGGCGGCGCCGGACACCATAGATGGTGAAGGTACAGCTTTGCTGTTTTTAGACCGAGTCTTTCGCCAACATGGCTTGCCTGAGGCAATTGTCTCGGATCGAGACCCGCGCTTCACCGCGAAGTTCTGGACGTCCCTCTTCAGAGTGCTTGGCACTCGTTTGGACATGTCCACAGCAGACCATCCGCAGATCGATGGTCAAACCGAACGCGTGAATCGCGTTGTGGAGGATATCCTCCGAAGCGTATGCGCTGAGGCACCAAAACGCTGGAGCCAGATGCTCCTACTCGTTGAGTTCGCATTAAATAATGCAGTGCACGCCTCGACAGGCTACACTTCGTTCTATGTGAACGGCTTGGTTAACCCTCGCGTCCCACTGACGCCGCCACGCAGTGGCTCAGGGCTTGATGGGGGAGGGATAGCCGAGCGGCTAGCTGATGTCAGCCCTGTTGCGGTTCGCAAGCAAGTCGATGCCTTTTGTCTCTTTGAGACTAAGCGTAATGCGTCAAGTACGCGACGCTATGGCTGAAAGCCAAGACATGCAAAAAGAACATGCAGATGCCAAAAGCAGACGCAATGAAGAAAGGTTTGAGGTCGGAGACCTAGTTTTATTAAATGCCAAAAACCTACCTACTCATGCAGTGTCTGCAGTCTTTAAGACAAAATTGAGACCACGGTTCATAGGGCCGTTCAAGGGTCGTGCCAGAAGGGCCTAGCGTATAC
>NW_003303738.1:329605-373325 GCF_000142945.1 Phytophthora infestans T30-4 | reverse complement strand
CATAGTTGTTTTGAAACAACTTGCTCGATGAGCATGATCCAAATGTGGATGCGCTGTAACAGCGAAAGTGGTGTCCCGGACGGGGATCGAACCACTGGTCTTTGGCTTGACAGGCCGGAGCTCTACCATTGAGCTATAAAGGCGATGCCCGTACGTCAGTCCGAGAACGGACTACTCATAATATGAGAGGGCTGCGCCCGGGTGGATTTGAACCACCGACCTGTGGCTTTCAAAGCCAGCGCTCGACCACTGAGCTGAAAGGCCGTTGCCCTTAAGCTTGTCCATTCAAGGACAACAGTTCATGGAACGAGAGGGCTGTGCCCTGGTGGGTTCGAGCCACCGACCTGTGGCTTCCAAAGCCAACGCTCGACCACTGAGCTAAAAGCGGATTGCTCTTAAGCTTGTCCAAGCGTGAACAATCGTTCATGGAACGACAGGGCTGTGCCCTGGTGGGCTCGAACCACCGACCTGTGGCTCTCAAAGCCAACGCTCAACCATTGAGCTAAAAGGGTGTTGCCCTTAAGCTTGTCCAAGCGTGAACAATCGTTCATGGAACGAGAGGGCTGTGCCCTAGTGGGTTCGAACCACCGACCTATCGCTTGTGAAGCGAGTGTTCAACCGCTGAGCTGTTGTCGACGACTCGAATGAGTCAAGAGCATTGCTCTAAGCGGTTTGCAGCTCTTGGAGTAGGCGCGGAGCGCGAGCGTAGGTCTGAGACCGCTTGAGAGCAAGATGCGCGCTGCGCTTGGAGCATTGGGCCGTGGGCCGACGACGAGAAGTTGGGCATCAACGATGCGTAGGCGTTTGTGAGCTCACGGAGCTGTACAACGCTGGTGTGAGGTGTAGTAACCTCCGCCGTCTTAACAAGACGTGACCTCGCTGAGGAGAGTTTCGAGAACGGAATGTTCTCATCTTAGTGGGGGAGAGTGTAACGGGGTTACATGGTGTGGAACACACAGGGGTACGAAGTACCCGTAGAGCTAACAAACGCTCAGTACATAAGTTGGAGAGTTAACAAGGTCTCTCAGTACGTTGGCCGAAAGCCACACGTTATGCATTTGATTAGGTTTAACTATGCTATATAGTTAAACAGATACATTTACCCCTAGGCGGCTTGGCCGCAATAATAGTAAATAAAACACTTCTGGTTTTGAAGCATAAAAGTTAAGGTATTAACTTTGAGCCCTGGTCTTGGGCTGTAAGTTCCTTTGGATAAGGAACTTAGTATTAGTGACTCTTTGAGTCGAACGTCTTCCTCTGACGCTAAAGCTACGGCAGCCCCGCTGCAGGGTAGCTCCGTTCGGCGGCTTTGCGTTGCCTGGACTGGAACGAGATGACTCGTTCATGTCCAGCCGTGTCGGCCTGCAGCAATGCACACCCGATGGCGTAATCACAGTCATCGCAGACGACGCTACGGCTTCGTCTCGTCCGGCAGGGCCAAAACAGGGGCCTCTTGGTGGCCGGCCTTGATGCTGTCAAAGGCATCCTGGTGTTCTCGCTCCCACTGCCAGTCGACGTCCTTCTGAAGGAGGCCCGACAAGGGCTTAGCCAAGCCCGCGTACCCCGCGCTGTATTTGTGAAGGTAGTTGGCCAAGCCCAACCACTTTCGAAGATCCTTCTTTCTGGTCGGGGCGCTTACCATGCTGCTATGGCCTTGAATTTGGATGGGTCAGCCCGAACGCCCACGTTAATTACGAAGCTACCGAGAATTTTAATCTCTGGTGACGCGAAAACGCACTTGTCGATGTTGGCGTAGAGCTTGTTTGCTCGCATTACGTCTAACACTCGACGGAGGTGTCCTTGATGCACCTCCATGGCCGTCTTGCTTCCATCGGCACGGCTATGGACGAAGATGTCGTCGAAGTACGTCTGTACAAAGGTACGCAAAGGGCGGAACAATTGCGTCACCAGGCGATTGAGCGTCGCCGGGGCGTTAGACAGGCCCTGCGACATGACGAGCCACTCCCAAAGCATGTCGCTTGGAGTGCCCACCGCGGTGAGCGGGATGTTGCTCTATCGCATCAGGATCTGGTAGTATCCGTCTACCAAATCCAGCGCACTGTATAGTACGTTTCCGGCCATGTTGTTTAACAACACATCCTTTCGTGGGATTGGTGTTTGGGCCGGCGCCGCTGCATTGTTCAGCTTGTTATAAGCGTGAGCTAGACGCCACTTTCTGTTCGGCTTCCGAACGCAGAAAGTTGGCGTCGAGTGCGGGGATTCAGTTAAGGTCTGGGCGATCGCGTATGGCACTATGTTACCCACACAGGAAGCGTATCCGACGTCTTCCTCTTCAGTTAAGGTCTGAGCGACCGCGTGTGGCACTATGTTACCCACACTGGAAGCGTATCCGACGTCTTCCTCTTAAGTTAACCCTTTCGTTACGAGAGCAAATCTTGAATGCACATACTATTTTTCACATGCTTGATATCAAGCATGTTAAAAAAAGTCTTAACGGAAAATTTGTAACGGAAAAAAAAGATCGGTGTCTGTATATTTGTACAAGATCCTGCAATCGTACGTATTATGAGCCCACATGCTTTATATCGAGCATGGTGAGTAAGTTCCGTAAAGCCCATACGCAACACCATGCATGTGCAAATGGCTCTTTTATTGGGAATGAATCGTTTTTGACGGAGTCACGTGCAGAACGGCTACGAAAGCACATTTGTGTATTGCATCTGTTTGCTAAAAGCAAGTCATTTGGGCTATTACCTACGCAGTTTCACTGTTTCATACTCTTGGTACTCTCTCTCTACCGCGTCGTCACCCCAAGTTTCAGTTGTCTCGTTCTGATCACTATCAGAATTTTCACCACCATCACTTCCCTCATTGCCGAGGCCTGCGGCCTCCTCCTCGTCCCCACCGCCCCCCTCCTCTTCACGACCCTCTTGTCCTTGCGCCCGCTTTTGGAAGGGGGGCTCAGCTGGATACCGCGGCCGTGGCGCGGCTGTGGGCGCTCGCTTCCATTGCGCCAAAGTTGGTGCCAAATAGAGAAGCAAGTCTGGTTGTTATTGAGGTAATGTGCTTGGCGCACCTTGTCACACAAGTAGACACTGCATTATACGTGTTAGATAGCAGTAGTAAGAAACATAGAGCATAGCAACGTACCGTTTTGAGCCTTTACTGCAGCCAGGACAGTAGAATCGCGTCACCTGCCGCTGTGTACTGCTTGTTTTCCGTATAGTACAGACCTTGCACCGCCGTTGACGTCGCTTTCGAATTCCATTCACCTCCACCCATTCGTCGTCCATCTTTAGTTGGTGGGTGGACGGTGGAGCGTCGCCATGCAGTGGTGTAACTGGTCTAGGTGAGTACATCTTTGGACACATACAGTACTAGTTAGCAATGAGAACAACAAGCAGAATGAGCACCTTACTTACCGTGTTTGCAAATTCGGCTGACCCCACTTGTGGTAGCTGGGTTTGCAACTGAGCGATGAAACCGGCTAGTTTGAATGGTCCCCACAGAATAGACGTTCCTCTCAAGAAGTTGTAGCGAGCTTTGTATCTACTAGATTCGACAAATCAGACCCTTCAACGATGCGCCAATTGTCCATGATGTCATTCCAGCGTTCGGCCTCCTTCTTACTTCGTGGAGGTCGCTGCCCTCAGCGACGGTTTGTTGTAAGAGCTGCGCCAACTGAAGGTGTAGAACTCGGTGAATCGCCAGTTGGAGATGCATCTAGTGACAGTTCATCCCTCGTCTCCGTGTCGCTCTCGCGTGGGATCTCAGCATCCACAACATCTCCAAGATTGTCCATGTCCTCGTCACATTCTGCTGACCCAGTGTCTGAGTCATCGTAATCCGAATCCAATGCACCACCATCCTAGATGTCATCATCGTGACGAGAATCTTGACGGGAATAGAGAGGAGGCGGGGTTGTGGGAACCGCAGTTGTGTGAATAACAATAGCCATATCCAGTGAACTTGCAGAACCAACAGTAATATACAGCATGCTGTCAGAAATAAATCTCCCACATGCTTGATATCCATCATGTGACACCGTACCTGGCAGCCGAAGATCGAGGTGGCGTTAGCGGTGAAGTCTGTTGCGCAGAGGAAGCACCTTCCGATGTCGACGTGGGTCCAAGATTTGCCTGCGTTGTGTTTGTTGCACATGGCGGAGATGGCGACGTGTCACTATAGTCCAAATCGCCACCAACAGACGCATCGCTACAAGCAATTACGAGCTTGAAGTGTGAGAAACACATCGTACGAAAAACGCATAATCTCCTCACCTGTCGGCTTCGTCATCAGCAGCGACGTGTGGACTTGTTGTCCGCGCAGATTTGTCAGCTCTTGAGCTCTTCGATGCTGCGCGCTTACGCTTACCTTTTGCTTTGGTCGTGCCAGTCGCCTTTGCCGGTCTTTTCTTCTTCGCCGCCTTCTTCGGTGCTGTTATCTCTGCCGCTGTCGCCATGTCAAACTCAGCGTCGTCATTTCCTTGGTCTTTTCCCGTTTCCACGTAATCTGCATCTCCGCTGTCACTTCCATCCTCATCAGCAGAAGCAGCATCGGCAGCAAGCGCTTCTGCATACAATGCTGCGACAGGCGCCTTCCCTTTCAATCGCGGCGCACTTGCCAGCAAATTGTAATACCCTACTAGTGCGCCCTTCTTCTGGTACGTAGCTGGAGCAGGAGGCTTGCGTGAAGCCACTGTCATCCTAGGCCGCCTTCCTGTCGTTTCTGACGTAGAAGCTGAAACAAGCGGTTCACCCGCAACGTCGTCGCCAAAGTCAGCATCGCGGTCACAAGTACCATCGACATACGCACGGTGCTCTTCAAGCAGCCGGGCGCGTTCTGCGCCTTCCTTCCCGTCGAGACGACGCAGGAACGCCTCCGGTTCAGCGCGCGTGACGCGGCGGGGAGGCATCTTGGTCCAGCGTTTCGTTTTGGAGAATGAATGGATGGCTCAGAGGCTTCTCGTTTGAAGCACCGTCTTTACGACAGCGTATCTCCAAGGAACTTTCTCTTTACAGTTAGGACCCCAAGCCCTCTACACCGGGGACTAAACGGACTAAACGCCCATTCTATGACGATCCCCACATGCTTGATTATCAAGCATGAGGAAAAAATCACATGCTTCCTTATCAAGCCTTAGTAACGGAAGGGTTAAGGTCTGGGCGACCGTGTGTGGAACTCAGTTACCCACCCTGAACACGCTATTGTCGGTGTTCGTGACAGCTGCATCTGTCTTCAAAATCTAATTACCTGCTTGTGGACCTAAGTTACCCACTTGGCCAGCGCCTCCTCTGGGCGCCGCCACCATCGAAGCGTCCGGGGTCATCATATACGTCGACGACTCCCAAGCTTCTGCTAAATGCTTCGGTACCCTGGCAACCCTTGCGGGCGCCCCGGGGCATGGCCGAGGTGGGAACATGACTCACCAATGCTCTGTCGGACTTCGCAGGGCGCCTGGCACCGATTGCCTTGCCTCGCCAGTCGATCTAGGGCTCGTGCTTCTCAAGCCAGGGCATGCCCAGGATCATATCATATGGATTCATATCGAGAACAGTGAGCTGTTCGAGGCTGCCAAAGTCTTCAAACTTGCCAGACCCACTTGGACGTTGGGGACAGTGACGACCTTCCGGTCGGCCCATCGCATTGACACCGTCCCGTTGCCTTTGCGCTCTCTCAAAGCATCGGACACTTGTTGCTATTACGAGCAACCGTCTGGCGGCGTGCGAAATCCTTCGACTCCCCAGAATCGATCAAGATTCTAAAGGGGTGATCCCCGTACACATCCGTGTACTACGAGCAGCCGCCACTGCTCTTCGCCGATTCGAGAGTACGAAGACTCTCAGGGGCTAAGTCCCAGTGGTACGCGCCACCCGCGCACCCTTCACGAAGCCTTAGTTCTTCCCCAGTAGGGCGCCCCGCCCCTACTGGTCTCCGGCGTTCCCCTGTCCCCGGGATCCTGGCTTCTGCCAGCGACCCTTGAGGACGGGCTTGGGGAAACTCCGCCTGCGGAGTCTCACCGCGGGGCAGGCCCGCTTGAAGTGGTCCATCTTCCCGCAGCCGAAGCAGCGAATGTCGCGCTGCTCGGCGGACCCGAGTTCCATGGGAACTGGTCCGTTGGGGTTTGCTCGCCCGTGATTCGACAAAGAGCTTGCAGGCCATGCTGAGGCCGGCGTGCGCGCCTGGAGATGGCTGTATTCTTCCTGAAGAGCCACTTGAATCGCCTCTTCAAGGGAGCTTGACTGCACACGGAACAGCTGAGTACGTGCTGGGCCCACTCGAAGGCCGTCCATGAACACAGTCATCTTGACGTGTTCGTTGAGTGGGTATCCCACTTGGGACGCCTTGATCTCCCGTATCTCTTGGACGTACTCGTGCAGCTCACGCCTCCCTTGCTTGCATGGGAGGAAGCATGAACGCTGGCGGTACTCGTAGTTGGCCGGGAGGAACGCGTCTCGGAGCTGTTCGCACAGCTAAGCCCAGGATGTGAAACACCCAGGGGATGTTGCCTCCCGCGTGTACACCCAACGCTTACCACGACCACTAAGGTTGGAGATCGCAAAAGCAACGCGAAGCTGCTTGGTCGAGATCAGAGCCGCGTCCATCGCGAGCTTCTAGAACCCAGAAGGGAAGGTTCTCACCTTCCTTCCCTTCATACGACTTCACCTTCAGCCGTATTGGCTTCGGGTGTGGCGGACTTGTTTCCGCCGCCGGAGCCTGCAGGTGTTCCGGCATATGTGCGATGAGCCCTTGCTCGTAAGCGTCAAACGCATTGACACGCTCGAGCTGCTCGGTCGGTGTTGACGCCACCAGGCTCTGCAGGGCCTCCATCCCGAAGATGCCAGCCATCGTCCGAACCGACTCGAACTGTGAGTCGTTCAGATGGGAGAAGTCTTTCCTATCCATGGCGACGAACTTCAGAGAGGTTCATGTAGCTTACCTGCGTGGTGTAGATTGACTATAAGTGCTATCAAGTGTGACGGGGTCACACAGTACCTTGCGCTAGAGGAAGTTAGCTTCCGAGAGTATACAAACGCTCAGTGAACGGCAGTTCACAGGTCCCCTTTTGTCGAAAAGGGAGCGAAGTGACCCATTTAAGGTAGAATGTAAACTGAGTATATTTATAGGTAGATAAAGCTAGGGTTTAATGCAAACTATAAGTCACCTATAGAAATGCAATGCCATCAGCCAATGGTTGGCCTCGAACGACTCTGGTACCGTGTATTAAATATCCCGAAGTATGACGTGTCATACTTCTGAAGTGTGACGTGTCACACTTCATGTAACCAGGGGTACACTTAGGGCTACGTACCCCGTTACAGCTATGAAACCGTGCCTAGTGGCCGGCAAATACGTTTTCGAGCTACAAAGCTCGCGGACGTGCCCACTGCGGCCCAGTGTGGCAGGGCTATATAATCACTGACACCTGCGACGTTGGCCCCGATTATCGACGATATGATTACGTAATGTGTTTCTGCCATTTGCATATTAAAACTAGCTAAACTGACGTGGTAAAACTTCCGACAAAATTGTCGCATGGCCCTCGTACACGCAAAGTTGTCCGCGTCGCAACAAAAAGGCGTTCACGTGAGCCCATCACCATCGCCTCTGATCTCTAAAAATAAATTAATAAATCCGCGAAACTTATTTCAATTCCAGTCATAACTCCTCCCAGTATACAAACCGGAAGCCCTTCAGAAACAGCATGTACTATCAAGCACTAACAGTGTTGTGCACGTCGATTCTCCAGGCAGCTAAAGGTTCACAGTGAGCGGGCATGAGAGGTTTGTATGCTACACTATCACAGCGCTACATGTGATGGGTTGAGGTGGACGCTGCGACCACAGCAGCCAACTTTGCCAGTAACGATAGTCGTGCGACAATTTTGTTGGAAGTTTAATCATGCATGTTTTTCCATTATCAGAATTTTTAGCTGACTCAAAACTTTACTCTCACAGCTTATACCCTGTGTAATGTTTGATTCTCGTCGATGGCCAGCGTCGATAGCTGAAGCGGGGCGAACGTCGCTGCCAGTCATCGGTAGAGGCGTCGCTGAACAAAATGTACATGCATACTGGTGTTTGTGTAGCGGGACGATGTAAAGACACTTTTTCCGACAGACTAGCAGTGCCGGTGCCCAGTTGTACAGCCTCTACATGATCAGGGCTGCTGCTATCTGCGAGAGAAATTGAGATCAGCAAGTTGCCGTTCAACATCAACTTCAAGAGCGTTCATGAGCTCAACAGGCAAGGCAGCCCCTAAAAAAAGGAACACGAACCGATTCTCACTTTCAATTTTTCAAGACCGAACCCAAGTACCAACCAACAAAAGACCGGATCCTGAACAACCTATGTTACTTTACCCAGAGGATGTCCCTCAAGAATCACGCAACCAGCTATTAGCTCCTACCTACGCCGAAATTTACGACGATTCCGAAGCGGAACGAGTTCGTCTACGAACCCTCGCAACGTCGGACGAGGGTCCGGAACCGACGTGGGAGGGCTGGCTACCTCGGGCGACCGCTTTTAGTCGTTTGGTATGGGCATCTGGGCTGACATCAGGCGGTGCAGGGGGTCTCCTCTGGCGAGCGGTGGTATTCCATGAAACAAACAAGTGGCCAACTCATGGCCAGGTCATCGAGTACAAGGGATCGGAGGTGGCGGTTCGCTCGGCTTCTGGGGTCGCTTCTGTCCCAGCCAATACGGTTGATGCGATTGTTTCGGTCATCGCAGTCTTGCTATTTTAGGCGAAACTTACCCGTCGTGCACAAGCGGACATTAACAGCGCTCACGCGCTGATTCTCGACCGTCGTTTAGGCCAAAATGGCACGGCCGCCGCGCGGTCCGTCCGCCAATTGTTGGCAGGAATCGGCTCTACGTCAGCTCTTCCCAAACCATCCGACAACATTGTCTGGCGCTGCCCACGTACCGGGTCGGACAAGGCATGCACAATTGAGCATGTCGTTAACTACGGGTACTATCGCGACGGAGGAAAAGTACCTCCGCCATCGGCTCCGCTAGGCGAAACCTTCTGCGATGACCCGGGGAGTCTAGCAGCTGAATGTGGAGAGCACCACAGTGTCACGAGAGATAACACCACCGGTCGAGCTTCTCAGGCAGAATTGCTGGATACCCTAGATGAGGCTGCCAACCGCGCACCTCTTGACACAGGACGGTACCAAGACACTATCGGCGAAGAAGCCTGCAGTGAAACCGAAGGCGATACTTCCACGAGGCAGATGCTATCGACACCACGAGATGGAAGTGCCACATCGGCGCCAGTACGCATCATGTCGGTTCTAGCTAACTACCCGGATCTACTAGAGATGTATGCATCACAACTTCAGCAGCTAGGCCGGGAACGCAAGCGACCTCGTACTCAAGCCATATCGGACTCAGTGCCAGTGGTCGCACGTTGCGAGGACAGCGCTGACCGCCGCCACAACTTTCGACCTTCGCAAGGGCAACAAGCGGTGCACGAGGCGATTACAGCGCGCGAACACCGAGGTAAGTCCCCTGCCTTGTTTGTTGAACACGTCAGGTCTTCCCACCTTACGAAGTTTCTCCCCCATTCGGCGATAATCAGTCGACTATACGATTTCCAGTTTGGAGTATGTGGACTTTCGATTTCTCACTTCCTCCGCTTCAACATGAATGCCAAGCTCGATGGTGCAGGCTCGAACACAGTGAACCTTAGTAATTTCTCTGTGATAGTGTCTCTCCTCGATTTACCTACGGCCTTAAGCCACGACAGTCTATGCGCCTCCCTCGTTGAGAAATACGGCGTGCTCAGCTCTGAAATGAACGATCGCGTCTGAAAAGTGCGGTGTGCCCGGACACCAGCATTTAAAACGAGTCTTAGCGCTGTTACAGCGGTTCAAGAGCGGTGTAACGGGGTACGTAGCCCTAAGTGTATCCCTGGTTACATGAAGTATGAAATGTCATACTTCGGGATATTTGGTACAAGGTACCAAGGTCGTCCAAAGCCAACCATTGGTTGATGACATTGCATTTCTATAGGTGACTTATAGTTTGCACTAAACCCTAGCTTTATCTACCTATAAATATACTCAGTTTACATTCTACCTTAAATGGGTCACTTCGCTCTCTTTTCGATAAAAGGGGACCTGTGCACTACCGTTCACTGAGCGTTTGTATACTCTCGAAAGCTAACTTCCTCTAGCGCAAGGTACTGTGTGACCCCGTCACACTTGATAGCACTTATAGTCAATCCACACCACGCAGGTAAGCTACATGAACCTCTCTGAAGTTCGTCGCCATGGATAGGAAATACTTCTCCCATCTGAACGACTCACAGTTCGAGTCGGTTCGGACGATGGCTAGCATCTTCGGGATGGAGGCCCTGCAGAGCCTGGTGGCGTCAACACCGACCGAGCAGCTCGAGCGTGTCAATGCGTTTGACGCTTACGAGCAAGGGCTCATCGCCCATATGCCGGAACACCTGCAGGCTCCGGCGGCGGAAACAAGTCCGCCACACCCGAAGCCAATACGGCTGAAGGTGAAGTCGTATGAAGGGAAGGAAGGTGAGAACCTTCCCTTCTGGGTTCTAGAAGCTCGCGATGGGCGCGGCTCTGATCTCGACCAAGCAGCTTCGCGTTGCTTTTGCGATCTCCAACCTTAGTGGTCGTGGTAAGCGTTGGGTGTACACGCGGGAGGCAACATCCCCTGGATGTTTCACATCCTGGGCTTAGCTGTGCGAACAGCTCCGAGCCGCGTTCCTCCCGGCCAACTACGAGTACCGCCAGCGTTCATGCTTCCTCCCATGCAAGCAAGGGAGGCGTGAGCTGCACGAGTACGTCCAAGAGATACGGGAGATCAAGGCGTCCCAAGTGGGATACCCACTCAACGAACACGTCAAGATGACTGTGTTCATGGACGGCCTTCGAGTGGGCCCAGCACGTACTCAGCTGTTTCGTGTGCAGTCAAGCACCCTTGAAGAGGCGATTCAAGTGGCTCTTCAGGAAGAATACAGCCATCGCCAGGCGCGCACGCCGGCCTCAGCATGGCCTGCAAGCTCTTTGTCGAATCACGGGCGAGCAAACCCCAACGGACCAGTTCCCATGGAACTCGGGTCCGCCGAGCAGCGCGACATTCGCTGCTTCGGCTGCGGGAAGATGGACCACTTCAAGCGGGCCTGCCCCGCGGTGAGACTCCGCAGGCGGAGTTTCCCCAAGCCCGTCCTCAAGGGTCGCTGGCAGAAGCCAGGATCCCGGGAACAGGGGAACGCCGGAGACCAGTAGGGGCGAGGCGCCCTACTGGGGAAGAACTAAGGCTTCGTGAAGGGTGCGCGGGTGGCGCGTACCACTGGGACTTAGCCCCTGAGAGTCTTCGTACTCTCGAATCGGCGAAGAGCAGTGGCGGCTGCTCGTAGTACACGGATGTGTACGGGGATTACCCCTTTAGAATCTTGATCGATTCTGGGGAGTCGAAGGATTTCGCACGCCGCCAGACGGTTGCTCGTAATAGCAACAAGTGTCCGATGCTTTGAGAGAGCGCAAAGGCAACGGGACGGTGTCAATGCGATGGGCCGACCGGAAGGTCGTCACTTGTTCCAACGTCCAAGTGGGTCTGGCAAGTTTGAAGACTTTGGCAGCCTCGAACAGCTCACTGTTCTCGATATGAATCCATATGATATGATCCTGGGCATGCCCTGGCTTGAGAAGCACGAGCCCTAGATCGACTGGCGAGGCAAGGCAATCGGTGCCAGGCGCCCTGCGAAGTCCGACAGAGCATTGGTGAGTCATGTTCCCTTCGGCCATGCCCCGGGGCGCCCGCAAGGGTTGCCAGGGTACCGAAGCATTTAGCAGAAGCTTGGGAGTCGTCGACGTATATGATGACCCCGGACGCTTCGATGGTGGCGGCGCCCAGAGGAGGCGCTGGCCAAGTGGGTAACTTAGGTCCACAAGCAGGTAATTAGATTTTGAAGACAGATGCAGCTGTCACGAACGCTGGTAAGAGCGGGTTTAAGGTAGGTAAAAGCGTTCCGCACACGGTCGACCAGACCTAAACGGAAGAGGAATACGGCCACGCTTTCTGTCGGGGTAACACAGGACTTGAGTACCTCGGATGTCAGCGCTCCGACATCTCCGGACGTGGATAACAACGTTCCACGTCTCGGTCGCCGTTGACGACGACGCCGCCGCCACAAGTTGGATCTAAACTTCGTTCGGAGCGACGTCGCATCAAGCGACTCAGAGTCCAGGGCCCGGGCTCCTCCGACACGGCCGGTGAAAGAGTGTTATCACATCCTCGATGGCGAGACTGGTTTACCCGTCAAGGCATCTGGTGTCCACTTGGAGCCGTTGCCAGAGGTTGCACAGATACGGTACCTCGAGGAAATGACGATAGAGTCGTTGCTGGCGAACCGCAAAGCTGTAAAGGTTGCCGAGATGGTGCTCATGAGACCTGAGAGCACTCGGGATTAGCAGAACTTCTCCTCTTTCTTGGGCGAGAACGTCCTGGAAGACCTAAACAAGCAGCATCAGACGCGCTTTGGTTCTGAGATCCTTAAGAACCCCAAGGATCCGGTGTAGCCTTTGGCGACGGAGTATGCGGATGTGGTGACCAAACACCCACTGACCCAACACCCACCGGATCGAGGCGTACGGCATGAGATCGATCTCGTACCTGGCACAAAGTACTGTGTCACGAGACAATGGACTCTTCCACGCGAACAGTGCGAGGCCATCGACGCCTTCTTCGCCGCGAAAGCTACGGCATGCATGGTGTGGGAGTCAAAATTCCCGCACTCGACGCCAACTTTCTGCGCTCGGAAGCCGAACTGAAAGTGGCGTCTAGCTCACGCTTATAAGAAGCTGATCAATGAGGCGGTGCCGGCCCACACACCAATCCCACGAAAAGATGTGTTGTTAAACAACGTGGCCGGAAGCGTACTGTACAGTGCGCTAGATTTGGTACGGCTCGTCATGCCGCAGGGCTTGTCTAATGCCCCGGCGACGTTCAACCGCCTGGTGACGCGATTGTTCAGGCCACTGCGCACCTTCGTACGGACGTACTTCGACGACATCTTCGTCCATAGCCGTGCCGATGGAAGCAAGACGGCCATGGAGGTACATCTGGGGCACCTCCGTCGAGTGTTGGACGTGATGCGAGCGAACAAGCTCTACGACAACATCGACAAGTGCGTCTTCGCGCCACCAGAGATTAAGGTTCTCGGTTGCTTCGTAATTAACGTGGGCGTTCGGGCTGACCCATCTAAATTCAAGGCCAAAGCAGCATGGTTAACGCCCCGACCAGAAAGAAGGATCTTCGAAAGTGGTTGGGCTTGGCCAACTACCTTCACAAGTACAGCGCGGGGTACGCGGGCTTCGCTAAGCCCTTGTCGGGCCTCCTTCAGAAGGATGCTGACTGGCGCTGGGAGCAAGAGCACCAGGATGCCTTTGGCAGCATCAAGGCCAGCCACCAAGACGCCCCTGGCCTGGCCCTGTTGGACGAGACGAAGCCGTAGCGTCGTCTGCGGTGCCTCCGACTATGCCATCGGGAGTGCACTACTGCAGGCCGACACGGCTGGCCATGAACGAGTCATCTCGTTCCAGTCCAGGCAGCCCAAAGCCGCCGAACGGAACTACCCTGTCCACGAGAAGGAGCGCCTGGCAATGAAGTATGCCCTTGTAAAGTTTCGGATTCACCTTCTGGGCTCACGGCCCTTCGTGATCTACACGGACCACGCCTCCTTGAGGACGGCGACAAATTCGCATCACCTCTCCCAACGGATGGCGAGGTGGCTGTACTTCTTCGCGGAGTACAACTTCCGCGTCGAGTACAAGCCGGGCAAGCTCAACGTGCTTGCGGACGCCCTCTTTTGGCGTGCAGACTACGAGTTGGCCCACATCATACGGGTGACAACGGATCTGTATGATCCGATAAGCATGGCGTATCGGGATGATGAGGCTATCGTCAAGTTCCTCGCAGTAGGAATGAGCTCGAAGTCCGAATGGCTTTCGTGGCGACAGCGCTCACGGCTCCACCGATATGAATTGAAGGATGGCCTCCTGTATTACCGGGTGGAGCCGAATGAACCTCCACGGGTGGACGTACCCAGCGACAAAGATCTGAAGCTCGACATCCTTGCTGAGGCCGACGACACGCCCTCCAGCGGTCACTTGGGTCGCGAGCAGACCTACCTGTCGGTCTTCTGGTGGACCCACATGTACAAGTGGGTCGCCCAATATGTGAAGACATTTGAAACATGTCAGCGGGTCAAACTCCAGGGCACGCTTCAGCTCCACTACAGAACCTGCCCGTACCGGCTGACTGTTGGAAATCGATGAGTCTCGACTTCATCTTTGGACTTCCCGCCGACGGACACGGCAACACCGGAATTTTGGTGTTCGTGTGTCGGCTGAGCTAGATGGTACATCTCACCCCAGTACCCGTTACCGTCACAGGCGAGCAAACCGCGAGGTTGTTCGTTGATGGCATGCTCCGCTATCACGGTCTCCTGGAGACGATTGTCTCGGACCGAGACCCGCGGTTCACGGCTGCGTTTTGGAAAACGCTGTTCCTTTTACTGGGGACTCGTCTGCAGATGTCCACCGCGGACCATTCGCAAACAGACGGCCAAACAGAGCGCGTCAATCGAGTGCTCGAGGCCACTCTGCGCAGTGTATGCGCGGCAGCACCACGTACGTGGTCGACGCAGCTTCCAGTTGTTGGGTGTGCGCTCAACAACGCGGTGCACGCGTCCACGGGGTTCACACCGTTCTACTAGAACGGCTTTCGTCACCCCAGAGTGTATCTTTCTCTTCGAGGAGACACTGACTCCTCTATTCTAAGTGCGGGAGAGGCTTGGAAAGCCCTTTCCTCCGAGGTCTCGGGTATGAGACCGGATTCGTTGCGGAAACAAGTCCTCTCCTTTGTGGATACCAAGCTGAGCGTTATCAGCATGGTTCGCGATGCCATGGTAGCGTCCCAGGCCAGACAAAAGGACTACTCTGACAAACATGGAAGAGGAAACTTAAGCGTATTTAAGGTGGGGGACTTAGTGCTATTCGACACGAGGAGCCTACCGCTAGATACCGTATACTCTAACGGCAGCAACAAGCTGAAGCACCACTTCATTAGACCATTCGCAGTCCTGGCCAGGCATGGTTCGTCGTACACCATCGACCAGCCAAAGTCAATGACGACGCACCCGACGCTCTACGTTGAACGTCTTAAGCGGTACTATGATCCGCAGGGGGTGCGACTCGCAGACCCACCTTGGCCCAGCTCCTCGAAGCGAGGGCTGGTCACAGACGGCGACGAGAGCGTCGGAGCAGGCACCCAAGCCTCCGTCGGAGCAGCAAGGCTGCGGTCTAGACCGTACGCCGGACCCTGTACGAGCGGGCCCCAGAGCCATACGCCGAGTACGCCGAGTACGTCGGGTACGCACCATACGCGTACGAAAGGGTGTGTGCCGAATGCGGCTCCGGAGGTGGCAGCAGAGCCTCAACACGTCACATCATGCGGAAGGCCGCGTCAAGATCGAACGAAGAGGCCCGGCGCTCCACCCGTAGATGCAGGCTCGAGACCGCCCGCTCCAACTGGTCCCGGCGGCCCGCCAGACGAGCTAGCACGCCTTTATTCCCGGTCTGGACGGTAGCATCACCGCCGGTCCCAAGGCCAAGTGCAATCTCAAGCACGAGGACGCGTTGACGGAGGCGGTCAATCTCAGGTACCTGCGTCGGACCCGCAGGAGAAGCGCTCGGTCGAGAGTAGCGTTCGGGAGGCGCCGAGTACTCGTACTCGTACGAGGGCACCTCTGCCCCTGCTTGACTGGAATGGAGAAGTCTACTACCACGTGGAGCAGATTCTCCAGGAGCAACAGCGTCGCGATAAGCGACAGCTCCTCGTGAAGTGGAGGGTTATGTCCACTACGAGAGCGCGTGGGAGCCAATTCCGTGTCTCCTGATAGACTGCCCGAAGGCTGTCGCAATCAGGGAACAGAAGCGGCGCCAGCTTCATAAGTAGTCCGGGGCTTCTTGCCCGAACGGGGTACGGACGTTGACGACACTCCGTACGCTCATCGTGAGCGCTAGAAGCCGCGCGCTTCAGAATGTCTCTTGGCAGCATGCGCTTGCTGACCAAGTGGGCAAACCGGACACGAACATCACGCTGGTCCAGGATGCGGGACAGCAGCTGATCTTCATGGCGCTCCCGTAACTCCGAGGGTGAGTACTTGAGAGACCCCACCCAAGGCCAGAACATGTCCTCACATGAGTTCCAGCTGGGGCAGTTCTCGGGAAGAACCCAGGAATAACCCTGAGCGACCACCCCGGTTCTCGGGCGTCTTACGACACGTCGTGAAGTCCTTTAGAGGGATTAGGCGCGGCGCAAGAAGCACGCATCGGGCGCCTCCAAGTTGTCGACAAACAACTGCTCCTTATGGACCAGGTTACGTTTGTAATCTCGGACGACGCTGGTACCGTGTACCAAATATCCCGAAGTATGACGTGTCACATTTCATGTAACTAGGGGTACACAATGGGCTACGTAGTCCGTTACATCCTCCCCCACTTAGGTTCGCTTTACTGACCAATCAGAATGAAGAAGTGTATGTTACAAACTTTCATTCTCAAAGTACCTTTTATATAGGTGACTAATAGTTTGTATGTATAACTCAAGCTTAGCCTACCTATAAACATACTCAGTTTACATCCTACGTTAAATTGGTCATTTCGCTCCCTTTAGGCAAAGGGGACCTGTGAACCGCCGTTCACCGAGAGTTTGTATACTCTCGGAAGCCAACTCCTCTAGCGCAAGGTGCTGTGTGACACCGTCACAATAACTTTGCTTTGGAAGCCGCGCATCAGTCAGCGTAAATACGAGGCGCGGCATCATCACATCGCAGCATATCACGGATATCTATTATACAAGAATATGCGCTTCGTGCTTGAGACGTAGCAAGAAGACTGCTTTCGCATTTAGAGGCAGAAAGTGTAACGTCGCTCCTAGATTACTGGTGAAATCTAAATGAAGCAGACCCATCGCTTTGAATACCACGTATGGTAAAGGGCACCAAGGCGCCTCAGTGTCTATTCAGAAAAGATATTATACTTGAAGTGGCAAGGTTTCTGTCTCAATGATATGACCTTCCCGACACTGCTACACCAGAATTTACGGCAAGTCGTGAAGTCCTTCAGAGGGATCCGATGTGGCGAGAAGCACGCACCGGGCCGCCTCAAAGCTGTCGACGAACAACCGCTCCTTCTGGACTCTGGACCAGAGCACGTTCGTAAATGCCCTTAGAAGTGTGGCCACCACCAAGGCCACGAAGAGTAGCGAGTATACGTCTTAGTAGAATGATCCGCTGATATGTTTTTGATGTTGTGGCGTTTCCAGAATGGAAAGCCTTTACTCGAGATAGTACTTGCTTCTACAGTTACGCCTTCCTGTCGGCGGAGCAGATGCGCGCGTTGCAAACTGCAAGATGCTCCACGTGTTCGCCCAGCTATCGTTACTAGGGGCGAGGTGGGACTGCCAACTCACGTTCATAATTGACGTTACTATGATGTATATAGCCATACCCCAGATACCATGGCCACGTTTCTTTGTTGGAAGGTTTCCGAAGAGTTGTCCGGCGGAAGGCAGCTTTTCAGGGTTCAGGAATCGAGGCCGCTTTCAGGAGAGCCAAGATCGTCCTCGTTCTTATCCGCGGCGGCTCACTAGGTGATTGTAGAGAAGTAGCAGTCATTTTTGGTTATTCATTGCACGAGCAACAGCTAACAGCTACGGCTTACGCTTCAAACAAGTATCAGAGTCCAGAGACCTTCGATCCGCACATCAACCAGCCAGCCAACCCACACAGCGCTCCCGACCACAGCAATGCCAGCAACCAGGCTCCCTCGAGGATCCCCTCTTTTACTATTCCCAGAAGACGGCTCCATTAAGTTGCCGGTGTATGACAAGGTTAAGCGTTCCCACGGGCGACGGTTACAGCTTCTGTGAAGTCGGAGGACAGCAAAAACAGGCTGTCTGTGATGTTTCCAAGAGCGAACGCTATCACAAGGAAGTGGACCGACGGCGGCGCAGATGGATTGAGACTAGGAACGTGGATCCGTCAGGCCGTATGGTTTAGAGCCGACGGCCAGTGTCGCTACAGGCTACTCGGACGACTTCATTGTCATACGCACGCCACAGAGATCAGTCGAAACCAAACGAGACAGCCTTTGTGAAACCGTCTATCCAGTTGTGGCGATGGTGATGAGCTGCCACGGATTGTCGGGGTTTCGCTAACGGCTATGAGGAGTTGTGCATCCTCCATGACACGCTAACGGATCGACTGCTGAAGCCCTCGGCCTGTAACGTACCTTGTCAGCCAGTGACGGCAGCCTGTCTGACGAGGGACATCCTACCCAATGTGTCGTCTGCGTTTGACCGTGTCTTCCAGCGGATAGACCCACACTCTGGTCATCTCACTTGTGTCTCCCTACAACACGTCATCAGCTATGTATTCAACATTGACGGTTGCAGAGCACTACCACCAAATCTTGAAGGTGTATTTGGGTCGACCTTCTCTGAGATGGGCTCGGGCCAATCGACAAGGGTACAGGGTGTACAACGATCACAAGCGCCACCTCAGCGCTTGCTACGTTCCAGCCCAACTACATTATTCAATTCATCTGACGCATCAACACGGCTTGAGGGTCTTCCTCTTCGAGTGAACGCACCAAAATGGCATCGTCACTCGACAATCCATCGCTGTCAGCCTGGCGACGTCCGACACCACTTTTGGAGAACCGTGCACCACCCCGACGACCGAACGAACCCTCGTCATCAGCGTACATACGTCGGATACGGCTTTCCGAACGTGGTTTTACCATGTGCGAGTCTTGCGAGTACGGTGAAGTCTAGGTAGTGCCAAAAGCAACACGGCCAGCTCCACGCTTGATAAAGGAGTATGGTCGACTCTCTGGGGTGTCTGCGGCAGCGGAAACTAGGACGGCTATTCATCATGAATGGTCTGTCGATTCACAGGCTGCTTCCCAGCGTTGATGCTCACTGCGCCAAAAGCCTTCCGGAGCTTCTTCTTCCACTTTTGGAGAGCAGCTCCGGCTTCATGAAGACGCCAGTCTTGGAGCGACATCGTCGATGGGTACGTCTCGTTTTCGAAGCCCAGCGACAGTAGTAGCGAGACTGAAGCTCGGCAACTTGTCTAGTCGAAACCGAGTGGACCGGGTATTCAAGTTCCTTCGCAAGCGCGGGTCAATCGGCCTGTCTCTCGGGGATGGGCTTGGGCAGCTGTATTCACTCATCATTCTGCATCAGCGCCTGTACGCGGTCGAAAACGCGCTTGAGTGCTGGCGTATCACCGGTGATAGGAGGACGAGGTGGCTTCATCAATGCTGAACGCTTTGCAGTCGCCATCGAAGGTTTAGAACCCTCGGTCCCCATCGTCATATTCTTCATAGACCGGTTCTGGTCCCGCAACGTCGTCTAGCCCGTCCGCAAGGTTTCTCAAAAGGGATCTGGTAGCCCCGCTCAGCCCCGATGATAGCGTGGCCGGCTCCGGTGTCGCTGCACCTGGCTCTGGAGCCGGCGTCTTGTCTTCGTAATCGTCGTTTTCATGGGCGTCAGGACCGATGCCCGCCTTGTCCTCGAAGCTCATCGAAAGCTCGGCAAAGCGCGCAGCCTACACGTCCGGGCTTGAGCTCTCGTTGCGTGCTACGCCGGACTTGGCAGAAGTAGCTGGTTCCGTCTGTTGTCCTTTTGCCAGTTTACTTGTTTTCCGATTCTGGTTCGTTTGCTCCTCTTGGTAACTCGTTAGCTGGAAGGCCATACAAACAGCCCAGAATGGTTACACTCTGTCCCGGGTCGCAGCACCTGCAGTGGTGTTGGAAATCTCACGTGAACGCTAGCTACAAATGTAGTAAGGAAGCTCTCACAACAATACGTCTGCAAGGATAGCAAACGATCGTTTGGGCGAACCTGAAGACCCCCGCTCTGCCCTTGCATCGGGACAGACTGGACCTTGTAAAGTACTTATATAGGCCAACCAGTAAAAAATAAGAGCACGCTACTAGCACGAGCAAAGCTAATAGGTGTTATGAACCCTCGTGGTTTCAACAGCGGAAGTGTACCCGGCACGAATGAGTCTTTTACGAGGGCACCAAGTGCTCAACACTCGGTTGGAAGAATTAAAGGGATGTAATACAAGCACTCCAGTCGTGCAAATAGGCAACAAAAGCCGTCACGTTACCCTCCCCATAATAATTGGCCGATACACACACAGTCTCTTGGCCTTGACGGATGAACCCTCGCTATAGAGCTTCGACCTCACCGACAGGCATAACACACTTAAACAAGCTTGACCAGACGCTTACATTAAAGCCGAACGTCGCTCTGTGTGCTTGAGTAAACATTTTGTTCTGTATTTATGTTTGCCCTATCGGGCCTATTCCTAATAAGAATCCTAGTAATGTGTACAAATATCAAGTGAACTATGATTCGTTATGGATCTTATTGCAGACCAAGCGTCGTCTGCAACGCCGCATGCGCTTCTTTAACAGCTCGCGCCCTTTTCAGACGCTGACCGTGGCTTCAAAGAGTCGCTGAGTCTTCCGCGAACTCATCCCAACCGCCACCAAGGGCTCGTACTGAAGATGGTCAGTTCTTTGCCGCTGTATGCGAATCCGGCTGGTCCATTATTAATAATAAGGACAGCCTGGATTGAGTAACATCTGGACCGTATCCAATATTCGCTGAGTGCTCGGTAGTGACACCGTCGAGACTCTTGCACCTTGGAGTCACCGTACATCATGTGACCGAGGGTCCGTCGCTTGAATATCTTCGATGGTGCCGCATCTTTGTTGACGGGCGATTATCCGCAACGCTGAAAAAAACACTACACCAAAATGAATCCAAAAGTGAGAACGCATAGCCATTAAGCAGCGTGTGAGCCGGGTGAGTAGAGAGCCACAAAGCCAGGAATAATGCGTAAGAGCACGGTTCGCGGAAGAGCACGAATTCTAACGTGTAGTACGTAGCAACGAAAGCGTACCTAACCCCGATATCGTACATCGCCACATGAGACTGCGGAATGGTAGGTGATGTTGTACACGAAACCACGACGTACTCGGATTGACGAACGCACACAAACCACACGGCACCACAAGGTACTTAGAGCTGCGGCCACCTCATCTCCAACAAACCATGCCACCCCCGCCGCGAAGCGACGGCGGTCCTTAAGTATCAACGCCAGCACCGTGTCTGTCCATCCGTCACACGAAACGCTCAGAGTTTTGAGCGCTCTCACTAGCTGCCGAGTGGAGTGAAGGCGGCTCCGATTGGCTAAAAAAAGACGCGCTGCCAAGTGCAGAGAAGCGGCCAAAGACGGCACCTGATGCAACCTTGCGGAGTCCAAGGGCTCTACCATCCGCAGCTTACCAGCTAACCATGCGAGTAGTGCAGCTTGTCCATGGTGAGGGGAACGGAGGCATAACACGGGAGGGTACATTGATGCGCCACTGCCGCGAAGCGAGCTACCCTTATTTTTTAAACCCAAGTATAACCCAAGTAGTATTTTATAAACTTTGGCTTGAGTAAACATTCACTAAAGGGCGCTCTATAGCCACTTACGTACGATCTGGGCAGGCAAATTTACCAGAGCCCAGCCTTTCAGATTTGAGCGGGCGGATTACACTGTTTCTGAGGGTGGATGGGTTTTGGTGTTGGGTTTAAGCGAGGGTAATATGATACTCTAAGCGCCACAATTCGAGTCCAGGTACGGGCCAACATGTATCGAGCAGGCATGTGGCCAGGTACTGGCCAGGTCCTCAAATTACCAGTTTATTTTGTAATCTATGTTGGAAGGTTCTGGAAGCCACTCGTTTCGGAGGGAACATGACACGCGGCAGCCCAAGCACGACCAGAAATTGCAGCGGGGCTGCCGTAGCTTTAGCGTCAGAGGAAGACATTTGACTCAAAGATTCACTAGTACTAAGTTTCTTATCCAACGGAACTTACAGCCCACGGCCAGGGCTCAAAGTTAACACCTTAGCTTTTATGCTTCAAACTAGAAGTATTTTATTTACTATTATTTCGGCCAAGCCGCCTAGGGGTTAGTGTATCTGTTTAACTATATAGCATAGTTAAACCTAATCAAATGCATAACGGGTGGCTTTCAGCCAACGTACTGAGAGACCTTGATAACTCTCCAACTTATGTAGTGAGCGTTTGTTAGCTCTCCTAATACTCCGTACCCCTGTGTGTTCCACACCATGTAGGAGATATCGCTTAGTTGGAGCACACCGGGAGGACGACAGCATGGCGTGGACCCGCAAGAAGGCGCTGATCGAGCAGCAAATGGCAGATCGTGGGGTGGTGAGGGCTGTGGCAGGCAATAACCGCGAAACCGAGGAAGCGACTACCTCGACAGAGGCCGCCCACCGTGAAGCCGTGCATTACGTTTGCACTCGGGCGGGGAAGGCCGACGCTATCCGCAGAACAAAGGACGACCGTGTTAGAACGGTTGCGGTGGAATCCAGCAAACCGGAAGGGAAGGCATCTACTAGCGAGATAGTTGATTCCAGTGAAGCCAGTGAGACCAGTGAGCGAGTGATGTAGCATGAAGAAGAGAACACTAGGACCAAAGACAATTCGGATCCTGAGTTGGAGTCCGATGAAGGGAAAAGTAGCTCCGTGGGGTTAAAGAGAAGAAGAAAAAAACGTTCAACTTTAGACGTCGATGATCGCATTTCGGTCTTCGTGTCACCCTTCACGGACAGAAAAAGACACGGGCAGAGTGTGTACAGGCCTTTGACACGTACAAGTCGAAAACCAGCCAAGAATGCGTGATTAAAGAGGGGTGAATGCTGCTAGACGAAACAAGTCTCTGCGGAACCAAGTACAATACCAAGGATTACCTGATGATGAGATTCCATTACTTCCGGCAATCTAGGATCCGTACCAGTACTAGCTCATATGTACTCATGGATGGCCTGCTCGTAAACGGTCGTAGGGCAAACGAACGTCTCACCACGTCCGTCGAACCAACAGTCCCTTTCAGCGCATAGCTCAGTGAACACAGTCGCCGGATGGATCGTGGGTGATCCAAGCGTGCAGTGAACGCGCATGACCACCACGTATCCCCGGGTATTTATCAGCAAACCGCATTAACACGCCAGGTACTAAGTCAGTCTCCGTTGGCGCCGGGCGTTCGGCTTTTGATGCAAGCGCAAGCAGGCCCGTCAAGTATTTATGAGTACATTCGCGAGAGCTCGGATCACCACGTTACGATGCAGTACGCTCGCAACCTAACTGCTCGCCTCCGGGACTCCAGTGAGTTGCCTACTGTTTATATCTATTGTGAACAACCTATTCTCACATGCGTATATTGCTGTCTCAGTTGCTGGGTTGTCAGATGACGATGCTGTTGCTGAGACGATTGTTAATTTCAACGTAGAGTCTCCGATGAACGTGTTCTCTGTACCTGTGGCAAGACAGGTGTTATATTGGTTACGACGGGCCACATGCGAGCTATGGTGGCGAGCTTCCCTGAAGTACCCCAGATGGACTGAACTAACAAGACTAACCTGTGAGCTAAACTGGCCATAGCTTTGTTCAATAATTAAAAAGCTATTAAAATTAGTTTGTGGCTCAGATACAAGTATCAGGTCATATCCATAGTAACGATGGATCGGTACGGCTGCGGTCAACCCGTCCAGTACTCGTTATTGGCGACAAACGCGGACCGCTATATGGCGAAGTTTTTGGACCATTTTAAGCGAGCGGATGACAGCTGGCGCTTGCAGATTGCTATCGTGGATAAGGACATCAGGAAAGTGGAGGTCATTCGGCAGATTTTGCCAGAGACTTATGTTCTACTATGTCATTTTCATGCCATCAAGTGGCTGCAGGAATTCATTCGCAAGTCCAACAAGTACGAGGCGTACGATTCCGATGTTTTAAGCCACCTGAGACACATAATCACGAACATGACCTACGTCAATCTTCTGCACTCGAGGTTGCACGGTGATAAATGACGCCACTATGCGTGCATTATGTGTGACTTTGAAGACGTACAAGAACAATACGACCGTGGCGATACCTCCGGTCAAGAAGCAGGCACTGAAGTCAAGGTGAAACCTGTACTCGCGGATCGGTAGCTGCAGCACATACGTATGTGGTGTAGGGATTTCCAGATTCGACCATACGCCGACCTACTTTAGGTCAAGAATCGGCTCGGTCTGATAACCCAGAGCTTAGGAGCCAAGGATCACGGTAAGTACTCGGCGATCTGTCCGGATATGCTATCCGGATAGCCGCTGAGCTCAACGGCCGCCTGAAGAGTCGGTAGAGATCCGAAACGACTACATTTCACTAGATATTTGTATGAGAAGCATAGGATTAAATAGGAGGAGCCGAAAAGGCTCCCAGAAGATAACAGAGCAGAATTTTCCTAGTCCAAGACACGTGTACACTTTTCCGGTAAGTCCCTGCATAGGGCTGGATTATGCCTGCCGTCAATACTCGAGAGGCATTGCTTGTAGAGTATTGACTGGTAGCGCCAAGAGATTAGGTCGGTCCGGGTAGGACAAAGTCTCGCTACGCGCGAAAGAAAGTCCCGCATACTCAGCGGGCCGGTACGTCGGATAGCCCGGGTGCCGTAACACTTCTAGCTGAGCAGCCTCTGCGCTCGGTGACCTGTAAAAGCGCTCGCGCGCCGTCGTCCATCCTTTGGTGGAGGGCACAGGGTTGTGAACGAGCTCAGCCGAACCAAACTCGGCGGAGTCTCGGAAGTGATCTGACTTGGTTAGTCGGAACCGAGTGGAAACGAGCCACTCGTCTGTCCCGGAAGGGCCGGACCGCGAGGGGACCACCCTCTGCGCAGGCCATACAAACCGCCGACCTAACTCGGCGATTCGTTGTGGTTTGTGTAAGGAATCCACATCTGACGATATTTGTGTGTTCTACTACACCACACGTAGGTGGCTTGGCTTCTCGACAGTGCTGATGCCTTGGCAGCCACTGAGTCTGCTTAGTGATTGACGGGACCTCTAAGAAGGTAAAACGGCACGACCGTATGGGCTCCACCACGTATCTGAAGCCCTTGAAGATGCTCGCGGCTGAGATTGAAGCGGCACTGCCAGATGTGTAACGATGAGATCTGTCAACGGGCCTCTACAGTAGGATGGCGACAGTTGTGGTGTGTTTGCGTGTCTTCAGTTGTGGAAGTCGGTGTCAGTCGAGGCGCCAAGTGATGTGACCAAGTCTGGTATCACTAATGTGACGGGGTCACACAGCACCTTTCGCAGAGGAAGTGCTAAAGGGTATTAACTACCCGAGTGAACTTAGTCCACGTGTTCCCGGAGTAGAATTAAGACTGATGTATTTATAAGTAAGATTAGCTTGGGCTCCATACAAACTAGAGGTTACCTATAGTGGAGCTAAGTGGTCATGCTCCGACTGGCTCCGAGAGCACCTGGTACCGTGTACCAGGTGTCCAAAAGAGTGATGGGTCACCCTTTATGTAGCATGGGGCACACTGGATTGTACCCCGTTACATCCTCCCCCCCCCCCCCCACTTAAATGAGAACCACATGATTCTCCAATCACAACTGATTTTCCAGTGAGAAGTGGGAAAATTTAAACGCCAAAAGGGAAATTCTCCCACTGAGCAGCCACGAGACTGGGGCGGCTCTCAGTCACACCCACAGTGACAAAGCTCACTGGGATTCGCATCCCTATGCTCACAACAGTGTTGGTCGCAAAGCCTACACTCAGAGTTGCCTTTGCTCCTGCGCTAGCGCGCGTATAGTGCTTTGGCACGGTGCAATATCATCCGAACGTGTGGCATTCACCCACAGTTCGCACCATAGACACGACAGCCCTCGCGAACGCGCCCGGAGCATGGTGTCTCCCGCAAGGGACGACACCGAGAAGGAAAACACCTGCCCCAGCACTAGAGGAAGCTCTCAGCTCACCTCGGGCCATGCCTTCGGCTCCAGCAAGGATCCATCCTTGCGGAGCAGAGCTTCTGCCACGCTCCCTTCGCGTCTTGGCCGTCATACCAACGGCGCGTAGGTGTCCTTCATCGACACCGTGTAGTGTGACGGTTAACAGCCGTAGCGTAGGTGTCTCCCATCGACACCATGTACCGTACGGTACTAGCCTTTGCTGCGGTACGCCCACGACAAGGTTGCCATGTTTGGTGGCAACAGCTTCTGCTGTGCTGTCGCCTGAACGGAACAATGGCCAGTGCTCGCATCTTGCACGACGGATGTGCAAGCACAGTGTACAGGTCCATGAACCCGTACACGAGGTACGCTGTTTACAGCACGTACCCCAGCTACCGTAAGTGCTCCGTGCACTTGATGTGTGTCATGCACGACGAGTTCATTACGTGGAACTCCCACAGCAGCCATTGCCGATGCACGGAACGTGCGTTGACTCACAGCGTATACGCCCAGAGCGCATCGAGTTGTGGTATGGTGCATATCCTTTGAACCTATACCAGTGACTGTCGCAGACACCATGTACCTTGATGGTACTCAACCATGGTGGGGCATATCTCACCACCATGCCACTGCGGCGTTGATGTCTGGCACTGATACCGAGTACTCACGGATACCAAATCATGGTGAGGCAAGCAGCCATCACCACGGTGTCATGCTCGGCGCAGCGCCAGTTACGACTGCGTGCGTTTTTGCCTCGACCTCCACCTGGACAGTTGTGTGTGCACTCGTGCACCATACTTGGGTTAGGGCTCCACGGCCCTTTATAGCCGGTGCGTTGCGTACATCACGTACCGCAACCGCGTTGTCGGCGGGTGAGACGTTCCGTTCACCCTACTCGACAGGTCGTTCATGACCCAGGGACCAGTGCGCTGATTGCACTAGGTCCGCGCTTCGCCCCGTGTGTGGCTGCTTGCAACCCCAACAGTGCTGATTCGCTCAGCGATTCCGAGGCACCTTGCGCCCGTGGCTTTCTTCGCCACTACGTCTTGTTCGGCTAAGGCTACCGCAGCTCTAGCCCGGCTGTTCGCCTCCAGCCTGCAGTCGATGTACATCGACGCCTGGTTCCGTAAGGAACTTGGTCTTACCTCAAGACCAGGGAAAGGAGGTATTTCCGAGCCTCTCCCCCACTTACACTTGAGACCATTGAGTCTCTCGTGGCTTCTGATAGCCACTGGCAGGCGCGACGACTCTTCGCCCCGTGCACTGCGTCGGTACGGGCCGTGCCGACCGAAGGCATCCAGCCTTCGCGTCAGCCGGGTGAGTCTGCGCGACTTGACGTCGAGCGAGTTGCTCACGTCTGGCGAGGCCAAGACAACCTCGCGCCTCGAGCCAATGGCTCTGTGTGCGGAACTATGTTACCCGCCTTGGTTTTGGAACTATGTTACCCACCTTGGTTGCGGAGCTGTGTTACCCGCCTTGATGTGTGGAACTCTGTTACCCACACCGGAAGCGCATACAGCGACTTCCTTATCAGTTATGGTCTGAGTGACCTTGCGTGGAACTCTGTTTTCCACGCTCGGAACACCGAATGTCGGTCTCCTTAAGCAGCTTCGCTGCTTGCGGAACTTGTTACCCGCAATGTGGACCTATGTTACCCACCTGGTGAATGCACTCCGGCACCATCACTGTCGAAGCCTATACGGCGCGACGACCTTCGGTGCTGTGATCGACTGGCGTGGCAGACCCGCACACACACCGGACAGACTGTTGGTGTCCACCGACCGAGTCAGAGGGGTCCGAACCCTGGGCTCCGAGTCGCTTGAAGCGACGTCGGCCTGAACAAGGTTCAGACTCGACTTGCGGCGGTTAACGTGACGTGGCATTTTGTTACCCACGTCGTGATGTGTCGTTGACGACATCAGAGGCACTCGAGACCTCGTGTGGTACGGTGTTACCCACACAGAAAGCATGATCACGCCTTCCTCATCAGTTATAGTCTGGGCGACTGCGTGTGGTACTGTGTTATCCACACAGGAAGCTCATTCAGCGCCCTCCTCTTCAGTTAAGGGCTGGGCGACCGTGTGGTTCTAAGTTACCCTCATGGTTAGCTCTTTAAGGCATAACCACTGTCGAAGCCCGTACGGCGCGACAACCTTCGGCATTGGACGCTGCTGGTGTAGCAGGTCCACACGCCGGGCAAACGACCCATGCCCGTGGCATCGCCACAACGGAGCATGGTCTTGCTGTACGCAGAGCTGTCGGCGCGTTGACAGCTCCGTGACGCTTCTGCATCCTGGCGGTCTGTATCAGACGCCTAAGTCATGACGGAGGTGGGAACATGACTCACCAATGCTCCGCCATAGACCTGGACTGATAGGCCCTTTTCAGCCTTGCCCCACCAAGTCCGGGCTGTGCCTTATGTTCGGCACAGCCATGTTGGTTATGGCGAGAACTACGAGCAACACCGCGGTGCGCGAGTTCATCGAACCCAAATGCTCAGGTCCGTTAAGGACCATTGGTACTTTCTTCAGCGTACCAAAGGCTAGTCCACCAAGGGCCAGCCCACGACGGCCACCCTGACATAGAGAGCAGTCGGGTGTCGCTGTGCCAAGCGACGTTCCAGCGGCGTATCACCACCCCAGAACTTATTAAATGTTCAAGGGGTACCGTACCCCCGTACACCGAGTGTACTACCAGCAGCTCATCACTGCCATTTACCGGGTTGAGAGAACCACGTCTCTCTGGGCTAAGCTCCGTGGTGCGCACAGCCTGAACACCCATCACAAAGGCTTAGCGCTCTTCAGTAGGGCATACCGCCTCTACTGGTGGCCGTGGAGTCTTCGTCCACTGGATCGTGGCCTGGGCCACCGGACGCCACGGGCCGTCTTCTTACCGAGGACTGGGGAGGGACACACATGCTGGTAGTGTCCATGTCCGCCGCATCCATAGCAGCGGACCAAGCTCTCGGCTGAGCTTAATGCCATGGGCTCGGGATCGCTGTACGCACCGGCATCAACGGGATGTGCGACAGCAGGAGCAACAGCTGCATTGCTGCAATGGTCTGCCTACTGAGAAACGCCGTCCTCATCAAGGCGAGGTTCCTCTTCCCGAGGAGTGCCAGCCTGCCTGTGGCTATACCCTTCTTGGAGGGCGATTCGAATCGCCTCCTCCATAGTTGTCGCTTGCACCCGGAATAGCTGGTTGCGAGCAGGACCGACCTTCAGACCGTCCATGAAGACTGTTGTCTTGACGTCTTCAGGCAGAGGATTCCCTGCCAAAGATGCCACCAACGTGCGCATCTCTTGCACGTACTCCTGCAGTTCACGTTTTACCTTGCTTACACGCCAGAAAGCGGTGAGGGCTGGCGGAACTTCGCTGGTCGCCGGAAGGAACGCGGCTCGAAGCTGCTCACACAGCTGAGCCAGGATGCAAAGCATCCAGGAGATGTCGTCTCCCTGGTGTATGCCCAGTGCTTGGCACGCCCCCAAGGTTGGACAGGGCAAACGCCACCCGAACTGGCTCGTCCGAGATGAGACCCGCCTTCATGGCGATCTCTACCTCACGGACCCAGAAGTGAAGGTTCTCTCCTTCCTTCCCCTCAAACGCTGGGACCTTTAGCCATACCGGCTTAGGCCTGGTTGCCTGGGGAGCGGCCATCGAGGCCTCCAAACCCCCGCGGACGTGAGCGATGAGACCACGCACGTAGGTCTCAAACGCAGGCACGCGTTCTTGCTGCTCGGCAGGTGTCGTCGCCGCCAAGCTGCGAAGGACATCTTGTCCAAAGATGCCTCCCATCTTCCGAGCAGACTCGTACTGTGAGTCGTTCAAGCGAGGAAACTCGCTTCGGTCCATCGTGGCTCAAACGCTGAGCGCACAGAGGATTCAGGTAGTTCAATCTACCCGCGATGGTGTTGGATTGACTACGAGTGCTACCAAGTGTGACGGGGTCACACAGCACCTTGCACAGAAGAAGTGCTTAAGGGTAGGTACTACCCGAGTGAACGTTATTCCACGTGCTCCCGGCCTCAAAGGGAACGGTTTGCTACTTAGAAGAGTAGATTTTAAGACTGATGTATTTATAAGTACGATTAGCTTGGGCTCCATACAAACTAGAGGTTACCTATAGTGGAGCTAAGTGGTCATGCTCTGACTGGCTCCGAGAGCACCTGGTACCGTGTACCAGGTGTCCAAAAGAGTGACGGGTCACCCTTTTTGTAGCATGTGGCACACTGGATTGTACCCCGTTACAACCAAGCTTCGTTGGAAAATTTTGCAAGCGATTTTGTAGGTGAAACATCGCTCATAGTTGAGGTTAAAGCTGCAGGAAGATACTGGAATGTAAGCAACAATACCCGGCATTTACCTGGGTAAACTTGTACTTTCATGCTGTCTTTGATCATTTCAGCAGTAATGTCGGATACCGATAAAAAATGCCTTTCTTCACTTTGGCGTTTGCCCAAGTAGCGGACTATGACTTTTTCAGGTATTCTGGTATAAATGGTAATTTATATCGATAATTCAAAAACACTGGACTTAATCATTCGAAATACCTGGAACTGAGTAAACCTACACCTATTTCTATGTCTGGGTAGCCTGGATTCTAACACCAGCCTACTTAAAGTTAAGCTAAACTTTAACATACAAATCCATACATTTTTACCTATTCGCTACGAACAACTATCAGCAGATAATATCTATAAATTATTTATATTATTAAAAGCCTGTTCCTATGCTTATTTATCGTTCATTAATATTATTAATAGCCTGTTCCTGTAAAATCAACCAGCATCGTGCTTATTCTTCATTGCACTAAAGTAAATCTCTTGCCAATTTACTTTTAGTTGCTAAACCCAAACCAACGAAAAACACTGGGTGGGTGGGGGTGGGTGGAGCTCATGAAAAACCCTTTGCCCAAAAAACTTTATTCGGTTTTCGAATCCGATCCCCATGGCTGGGCTTCAGGAACTGCTACCTTCCTGGCTGGTAGATCACCACGTTGGGGAAGCTCCGACGCCTCCCGAGCGCATCCGGTTGAATGATTGGGACGATGGATTCACCCCCTCGGGTTGCAATGGACGTCCGGGTAAACTTGTGCGCGACTTCCCTCGAGACCATCCGGGGGCTTTTGCTGTCGTTGATGGGGCGGTGAGTGAGCGCACGGCCGATCTGTTGTATGCCAGTGCAGTTAAGGCAACAGTGTGGGGCGTGTACGTTCCTGTCAGTGAGCTGCAGCTAGAGACTTCGGAGCTAGAGCGAGACGAGTCGGAGGACCCTGCGGCCTACCGCCACGCGCTGGCTCGTCGAACAGTGCAGGAGTTTCTGATGGGGAAAGATGCAGGGCAATGTATCACAAAGAGCGACTGGGGGCGTACGCATGGAGTAGCAGTCTGGGTCATTGCGTCGGACTGCAACGATGAGACGGAATATCACTTGGACTATGCCGAGCAAGTCCGATACGAGACCAATGTGATATTCCCGCCCATTTACGGCGCCACGCTGCACGTTAGTCCGCTGCATAACGAAGTGACCGATGAGGCACCTGGATGTCAAGGACGCGCGACGAACTCATTCGAAGGAGGAGGGTTCCACGCAAACTTGACGGGGCTTTCGCACTACGATAAGTACGGCTACAAGACGCGCAAGCGGCCGCATCGACTGACTACCGACGAATTAGAAACACTTAGTAAAAGCGAGCCGGGATGGAAGCACGTAGCATACAGATATCGTCGCGGAATCCTGTGCGACGGTGAGTTCCCTCACTTTAGTGGACGAGTGCGCACACTTCCGTCATCCCCGGATCTTCCAGTCAAGCGCGTGATAGTTGGGTTTAATCTGTTTCCGAGTGAGATCGGCACGTGCGTGGCCAAATTTCCAGAACACAGTGGCGCCTTTAACCGCTACGTAAAGCTCTCGCAGGCAGCTGTGAAGCAGACGAAGCTGCTGTCAACTACGAGCAACAAAGGTGGCTGGACGCTGGAGAGTGTGCGGGCGAACCCGAAACAGGCGGCGTTTCTAAAGCTACTAGCGCGCAAAGTGCGCGAGAACCAGGAGAAAACAGCAGCGTCGTCCACAGCCAAAGACTAAGTCTGTGTAAAGACCGCCTGGTTATTTCTAACCGACTTTACTTGATCGGAAGCCTAAGTTACCGACTGCAGAGTGCTAGTTGTGGCGGAAGAATTTGAGACTGACCCAATTGGCGTAGCAGGCCAGGATGGTCACGGGGATCGTGAGAGGCACCAAGTAGCAATAGTATACGTCTCTCTCCACAGCCAGTAGCACACTCGAACTATGTGTGTCTTGATCTGAACTGGGAGCTGTGGTGTCCAACTCTTGAGGTGTGGTAGAAGCACTATCGGGGAGCAGCAGGAACAACTTGGAGAAGACCATAACATACCTGTCAGGAACAGCATTAGTTTCTGTCCTTCAGAAAACAATGGCAAAAGAATCTAACTGCAAACTTACATCGATACAATGAAGGCCATTGCCGCCATCAGCACGATCACATAGCCCCAGACGTGGCTCGTGGAGCCGGCGCGTCGTGCTGCCGCCATCTCCTGTGTTAATGATGTGTGTATGTGGTGTGCCTTACCTAATTAGTACCTGGCGTTGATTATTTAGATATATTCCAAGGTTCTACGTTCTAATGTGTGCGCGCGAATCTCCTGCATCAGATCGAAGAGCTCTGTCAAGTGGACGGTAGCAGTCAGTCAGTAGATTCCGCGTTCAGTGGGCGTGCGCTAACAACAGCCTCGCAGTTTTATGGTAATGGAAGTGCTGGCTGTACTGAATTGATCTATGTCTGTGTAAGCGCTGGCTCCACGACTTACCTGACCCACCCACCACAAGCATAGTTGCCGGCTGTGTCGTCGGCTACGGCGTTAACTGCTGATGCAACGGAAGGATGGATCGAGCTGGGGCAAGGAAAGAAAATGAACTTGGCTACAAATTTGGCGGTCACTATCTCCGGTAACAGTAGTCAGTTAAAAACGGAGTTTTTTAAAGTTAGTATCGTCAAAGCTATTCACGAAAACATTGCAATACAGTATGGCACAGTGATGCTTCGTGGCAAACTGCGTTAACGGTGTCGAATGTTAGCGTACAGGATCGGCTTACAGGTATGGCGTAAAAAATATGTTTTGGCGCGACTGCGAACAGAGGTTTGGAACAGCCTAAAAAACAGGACATGTACTGATTGATATATCGTTCACCATGATATCTAGTCCACAGAACTACGAAACGTCGGCCCGGCCCGCCGAATCGGCGGCCGATGCATTCCGTTAGGTTTTCAGCAGTGCTGTCAGCACAGCAAATAGTGATTATGACGTTTGGCTCAAACGCATCTTGCGCCGCTGCATTCCGTTGGGTTTCTTTAGACTGACACAGCACAGAATGATTCATGACGTATCTTGCGCCGGTGTGACGCACATCTCGCTTCAGACGGCGCTACCGACTTCAAACGTCCGATACAGTTCCAAGTGCTAAGATAGCACTTCAAATTGGAATTCAATGTATCTGCAGCCGGCAGCTCACCACAGGCTGCTTGCGAAGACTCAGGAGTCTGAATCGTAGGTGCTACCCCGGGTAGCCTACCCGAAGAACGCGTTGGCTTTGTCGTCGGCACCAAGTCCGGCCCAAAATTACTGCATTTGATTTTTTGCGCTGAATGGACACTCTTAAACTCAGGTCGCACGAGGACGGCACCCCGACCAAAGAAGTGCGTTCTACGACGTGCTTCGTGGTAATATACCATTACCCCCGTTTCATTGCAGTTGTCGCCGCCCAAGCAGCTCCGCTTCTATGTGATGCGATAGTATTGTATCACTGATACAGTACAAGCACGAATTTCCCGGCTGGCTGACGAAGATGTTTCGGCGTGTTGCACCCGGCTGTGAACCGGTTGTTAACGCTTGTCGAGCGACAACTGTAAATGTACGAAGTAGCCGAAAATCCGACCCGTCTATTTCTGGCTAAATCAGTACATTTTGCCCAGTGAGCGCTAGACCCACCGAAGCGAAGCGTAGGTCGGGGGCGCGGCGCGTAGCGCGGAGTACATGTACAAAAAAGGAGGTTATATCTATACCGGAGCCACCGAAGCGAAGCGAAGGTCGGTGACTAGGGAGCGCTCTAGCGTAGCGATGTATTAATAAATGTACCGGTATAGTGCTCAGTACATGTGCACGGCTCCGTCGGAAGGACAATTCGAACGTGACGCAAGGTGGATACAATTGCAGATGTGACACCGTTCTCCTTGCACCGACTCGGTTTCTGGACAGAAGTAGCGGCGCGTCTGCGCTCCCGCGGCAACAGTCCTCTTCGCTTGGACTTCTCTGGAGAACCCAAGCTTGTGTTACATGTACTAGAATTTACATGTACAGTCGCTTCGTAATCCAACGTGACTTTGTAATCCTGCAGCACGTTGAGGGGTTTCACGAATACAGCAACTCTACAAGCAAAAATATACTTCTATATATATTTGAAGGTGGATTCACGACAGCAGAATCGGGACGTTCCGACGTACTGGTGTACGAATATATTCAAGTAGCATCACCTTCCAACGGATCACCATGAACGAGATCGTGACTTCTCATTTCAAAGTGCCACAATCGAACAGGATATTGGCCACTTCCGGTCACTTCAGCCGAAGTGGCTTGTTTCGTTTGTCAGAACGGCTGCTTGAGTGTCGTGATACAAGGAGCAACAGTAAGACAAGGCAAGGAAAATCATCTACAAGGTGGCATCCTCAACGTACCAGTTTCATGCTCACCCGCAGTTGAAAACTGTTGCCGTTCGTTTCTCTGCTCATTTGTTTTTTGTATTCATGTACCGTGCCCTGTTGACTTTTTCTATTTCCTAGACGACCGCCGAACCCAAGCTCACTTTGCGATTGTCGGTCTGCCAACGAAAAACAAGTCCGACCGATAAATGGCAATCGACAGAAGTCGCAAGCGAACGCGCCTCGCCATGGTGGTGGTGCGCTCACCCACAGGTCAAAATATCGGCGAGACTTTGCGCGAAAACCAGCGCCGCGTCCAGATGGAAAGCCAGACGGGTGAGACTCGCCAGGTCGTGGTCATGGCGTCGCCTGAGGAAGTCCGCTCTGCCCAGGCAGCGAGACGCACTGCCACGCCTCCTCAAACGAGGGCTTCGTTCGCGACGGAGACCCAGCGGCGGCTGATCGCATATGCGCATCGAGCGCGACACGTCCTGTCACACCGCTCCGTGGTGGACCATTTGAGCCGCACTCGTCGAATCGAGATGTTGAGCGAGATTCAACGTCTCGCAGAGGAGATACAGTCGTTGCAAGAGCAGATCGAGGTGACGACGCGCAGTGTGGAGGGCATGGAGCGACTCCCCTTCCACCTGGAGCGCCTGACGCACGACTTCCTGCCTCGGAGTCCGAGCGACGCAGTGCGCGTTGTGCGTGATCAATCAGATGTGCAAGAGACGGAAGCGTCTACTGCTTTGTCGGACGACGAGTCAAAGCATTGATAACAGACTCGCGAGTGTGTATTTTATTGGTCGTGCTTACATTATTTCATTGAAATCTTCGATTGTGATCGCAAAAAAAACACGAACATACTAAAAGCCTCGATTCATCGATAGCGACTGGCATGGACACTCTCCCGCGTCGCCCTCAACAAAAAAATGTGGATTCGGGTACAAGGAAAAAGTGTCAAGAACCATCTCACTGCACATGATTCCGTGCAGTTATATCGACACCACAAAAGCTTAACTCTGCTACGTATTTGGAGCAATTGGTTTCTTCTCTTCTAATCTGTCACTTGAAGTGTAATTGCCTGCCAGCTCTAATTTACCTTGATCGCCCATTTTGCATGCTACTTAATAATGTGGTTGGCATCGACACTAAAGAAAAGGTGATGATTATATAAGCTCCATTGGGTGGAGAGCTTGTGCTAACGGCCTGTAACTTGATATTCATACAATATCTTCGAGGTTTATACCGTGGTCTCACGTGGTACTCAGATTGACATTAAAACCCCAATGGGGTCACCACGCTCACGCTCAACGCAATACGAATATGGTCTAAGTAGTTTGAGCGAACGTTATCTGATAGCAGCACCCCTAATGAAATGATTTCGCAGCTACCGTATTGTTCTGTTTCGTGAAGAACGAGGCCAAAGAGGCGGTCCAACTCACCACTGATGGACAGGAACTCCGACTCGGAGTTCTTTCATCGGAGTCCGAGGGAGAAACTCTCCTACTTCGTGCTAGTGCGCAGCGAGCCCGCAGATGATGAAGCTTCAGTGAGACCGGCTGTCGACTGATAGCTTCACAACACTCATTGAGCGTGGTGAGCAACAAAATGGACTAGTTCGTGAGCTGGAGACTTAAATCCAACTTTGCTTGGGTCCTGGAACGAGATAATTCAATTAAACGCTGTTTGAACAACGAGAAATCCACTTGTTGAAATACTGATGGGACGTATCGAGTGGCTATCTGGAGAATCGAGATACCACTAACCAATTTCAGTAACATGGGCCGCTGTTGAATTCGTTCGGGAACCGGGTCACCTCAGCAACGAGCAAACAAGTCGTGGTACGACGCACCGGGCGCGCGAACAACAACGACCAAATGGCGACAAGAAAAACAAAATTGACTCTCGAAGTAGACAACTTTGGCCAACAGAGTTCGGTGAAGAGAGGATAGCTGGGTACACCCTCGAGTTAATGTGCATTTGTACCCGGAGCTCTCTTCACTGTTATCTCGCGTGCACTTTCCCGCTTCGCATCAAGCTTCCATTTCAGCGTTATCTTCGGTCCGAAGACTTCGGACACGTAGACTTGCATTCACGATAAAAATTGTAGCTCTTCGTCCGGGGCAGACAGTACTGGAGAGCGGCACGCCATAAATCATGATCCACTCTAGTGGGATTTCGACACCGTCGAAGTTCGACGGTGTCGACTCGAACCGACAGACGTTAGAGTGGGTGTTTGGACATCAGTCTCGAGACATGAGCAGCTCCTTTAAGTGTCCGAATCGCATCAACGGAGTTTTTTCCGCAGTGTTGCTCCTTCCATTGCGTCAGATGCGTTCCCCCAAGAGCTGGTACATACTAACAGCTTTTATAATCGCTCATTATGACCAACAAAGACCCAAAACGTGTCGAGCATCTGACAGGATTAGTCAACGAGCAGAAAACGCTAAAAAAAAAAGTACTGCTCCAGCGTGGCTAGTGTCTCCGTCGTAATAAGCAGATAATACGCGCGATCCCGTCACCACTTTAATAAAGGCCCCACACCAACTAGAAGACGGGTTCTACAACGCTAGCCCGTAATTTCCTACTTAAATATAGCCAATAATTACCTTTGGCACCGATGCTTCAGCTGATAAGTCCGTCCTCAGCTCTTGACCGTTTTGGCAAAACAATGCATGACCTTGAGCGCGTAGGTCACTGCAACGCCATTTGTTCCAAGAACGCCTGGCGTGCTAGACCCCAAAAAAAATAAGCTGCATCTCGCGCAGCTTATAATCTTCTGCCCACTAACTTACCACAGGTATTACCTCGACGCGGGCTAATTCCAAGGTCTGCGTTGTTTCAACGGCGTTGGATCATTTCGGGGTGAAACGTAAGGTAACAAAGTAACTTAGGTTTGGTAGGCTTCTGCGTCCATCAGACCGAGTCGGTGCAACAAAACCCGCGTCACAACCCCCCTCCCCGCTTCGAAGTAGTTGGTGACAGTGTGTCCGATATTGAATCACGTGAACCACGAGCGATAAATCTTAAGGAGACCTCGCGAGCTACGTACGTCATCTTACTCATAAGCGTTCGCGACAATTTGGCCTCAGTTGTTCACCTCCTGTGTGTGTCTCCTGTGTAAGCTGGTGAGCTGCACGTGTCTCAAACGACCGAGGAGTTCCAACAGATTTCGATTCATGGAGTCCAAAACTTTAATCTCGCCATCGAGTTCATACCAATCTCGAACAAGCGTCTGTCTGGCGTACGAAGCACAGCGAGCTGGTTGACTACAACTCTCGTTTGCGAGTGGATTAAAGTCAGATTTCCCTTCACGAGTGTTCGTTGCACCGTAACGCCTCACCGATAAAACGTTCCCGCTGCCGAAGAATCCTGATGGTGGAAAATCGCTGCCTTCCGACGAGATTGGAGCCAATTTGAGCATCGAACCTGTTGTTATGGTTAATATTGCTGACATGTTCAAGTGCTTTGCCTTTTGCCAGCTACTTGTAGCGCCGTAATCGATGGATTAACTGCCGTAGCGGTCGGTCGAGCTGAAGCAGTTCTAATGAACGTCGACGTGTCTTCAGGTCCAAGTATAGTTAGCGTGCTCCTAATGCGTGAAGGCTCATCATCATGAAATTCACGACATGTTGCATCGTGTTTATCGAACTCGGCAGTTTCTCGTTGATTTCAAAGTCAAAATACCCGTGATTCCTCAAATTTTGCAGTGCTATAGCAGAAGCTGCACAATTTTCCAAGGTTCAAGTTGGATTTGAGAGTCTGGTACTTCAGAGTAACATGGTATGTCGATGTGTCGTCGAGCTTGTATCAGTCACTAACAGCGTCTGCGTCCCAACCCAGAACACCAATCAAGCAATTTAGCGCAAGTCTTGTTTGCTGGCGGCATCGCAACTGCACGTACACAGCGAGCGGGTCGCTTTCTAACTGTTTCGACCAATTATCACATCGGATGACACCAGTTCGTATATTTTTGCGCATCTTCTTTTCACGTCGTAATTGAAGCCGATTCTGTTCTCAAGAAGATCGATGAGCCCAAGTGAAAGTTCCAGAAACAGTGCCATACAGTTTCAATGCATTCGTAGGGAAGTGCTAGCTTCGAGACTCCCATGTCGTCTACTTACCTGTTAGCACTCATGAACATCTCAATCTCGAGTGGATCTTTTGAGTCGCGATAGATGAGATAGCATTACGCTGAATGCTGTTGGAGTTGATGAGTCTTCAGCTCTTTGTCTGTCCCGGCAATGACTTCGAGTCGATGCAAACTAGACTGACGTGTGACGCATGTATGGCTTTCGACAACAAAAACGTAATATCGATGTGCGGGCTACAAGTGGACCTCCCTCTCAAGAACAGTATGGTGAATCGACAACAGATCTTGCTGTGACCACCAGACTAGGGATTTTTTGCGTGGAATTTATATTCTAACCGCTTGGCCTTTTTAGCCTTACCTAGAAGCAACTTTGCTCAGCCATGGCGCTAGCTGTTTATCGCAAAATGCGAATCCCCAGGACTATTGTGCTATTCGCAGCTTTCCTATCTGTTATTGATCCTGTTTCAGGGGTGGGTGATGAAACAACCGCGTGCTCAAGGATTTAACGTCTATAAACTATTTGAGTGAAATCGGCAAGTGCATGATACTGACAATAACATGGTGCAAATGCCTGTTTTTACCGGAAATACTCATCGTGCTGAGCGTGCCGTGCTGGCAAGTGTTTGTAAGAATGTGAGTGCCATGAGAAATTTGACGATTTTATATGCTTTACTACACACCCAGTGAGACGAGTATCAACCAATTAAAACGCAATGTTTTTTCTCACGATATGATAGTTATTCGCCAAAAAAATTGAAAAAAAAAAACAATCTGCGCGTACGTTTTTTGCAAGACAGTATTTAGTAATTAACCCAGAATACCCTTTACTCGAGTTAGAAGTCGCTTGGAGCCGGAATAATGCTGGAACTTGCTGGAAATTTAGAAGACTGGACGGTACCTGGGCTTGGTATCAACACGATGGAACCAAGTGCGACCTACTCCAGTGTCGAAAGCGCCATGGCCGACTCACCAAGGTCGGCCGAACATTCGTCCATGGAACAAGCCCACGCGGTGTGGCTCGCAGCTGGTGCCACAGGAGACATACTGGCCATGAAGCATCTTCAATCGTAACATCCTCAATGGCTTGACCTCGACATGGTCAGTGCTTCGTTATTTGTTCTGTTAAAATGTTTACTGGTAGCATGTTAGGCTCATTCTAAGTGTCCAAACTTGAATTACAAGTGTCAACTGACACGAGATGATTTTTAACCGTTTCGGTGTATCGTTGTTGAAGCTTGTCGCGTCAGACTCGACCGTATCCTCTCCGCAAATTCGCTTTTGCAGCTGGGAGTACTTCCACTTGCCGACGATCGGAGCGTCAGCGCTGCTCACAGCGGCATGGGATGGCTGTGCCGAGATAATTGAATTCCTCTTGGAAGCAGGACAAGATCCGGATACTTTTGACAGCGGAGGACTCACAGCCATGATGGTCGCGATCTTACGCTTCAATGTCGTGGTTATGCGCTGCGTCTTTCGTAATGGAGAGGCAATCCGTCGGAACTTAGTCGTTGATGTACGTGATTAATTACGAATTTGTTTTTGACCGGACGGATCTTGGTCGTACCGTGTCGTAGTGGCTAAAAGAGGAAAATCAATTGTTGCAGCACATTCTTGCAGTTGTCGAGTTGCTGCTGCGCTTTGGCGCCACCGTGAATGCACGTAACCAGGTGCGTGATCAGTGAAATATGTCTGGTACATGCTGTAGGCTGATCCAATTTTGACAGGAAGGATCCACTGCGTTGCATTATGCTGGGAATGGCGACGCTCTCGTCGTTGCAAAGTATTTACTCGAAAACGGGGCGGACATCGACGCACAAGATCAGGTAACGATCACGTAACCTCCGTTGGACGAGCCTTAAACTAACGGTCTGTAACCTGGTTTTACGTGACTCTCAAAGTTCGGGAAAACGCCTCTGCATCATAGCATCCGAGAAGGTAGTCTCCTTGTGGTCTATTTGTTGGTCTCACGTGGCGCTCAAATCGACATAAAAGACGTCGATTGGGTCACACCGTTGATGCTCGCGATACAGCAATGTAGTATGAATATGCTCCAAATCCTCCTGAATGAACATCATCTGGTAGTAACACCACAGCGAAAACATTTCGCAGCCAGCGTGCTGTTTAGTGCCGTGGAGAGCGAGGTCGAAGAGGCGGTCCGTCTCATTATCGAGGAGGAATACTCTTTGGTGATGGTCAGGAACTCCGAGGACGAGACACCACTACATCGTGCCATTGTGAGACGAAACCCGCAGATAATGGAGCTTTTAATGAGGCAGAATCTTGATGATGATATGTTAACAGCACTCACCAAACATGGTGACTCACCTGTCCACTATGCAGCTCGATTTGGAACAATTCACGAGCTGGAAACTTTACTCCTACCTTTGGTAACTTTGTTCGGAGACTTGCAAGCACTGGAAATTGAGATTAATCCACTTAACGCAACAAACAAGGAGGGCTTCACTTGTTTGTATCTTGCTGGAACGTGTCGTGTCAATTCAAGCCGTGAAGAGGGAGACGCAATCCTACCGCTTCTTCTTCGCCACGGAGCACGATTATTTCGTCCCGAGCTCGTTGTGATTCCTCTGGGAACAGGGTCGTCAGAGCAAATAATTTTTCATGACCAAGTGCGTCGAGGGATGGCGGCTTGGATACGTGAAGCGAGTGACCGTAACAACGAGATCACGACCGATGACGGAGATGCTAACGGATTTGACATGCGAACCAGCAATATCTTGCTTACAGAATTGTGTGTGGAGTGGATAGCCTGCGTTTTATCCGTATCGCCGCATTCATCCACTGCAGTCAACGAGCGCCATCACAGTTGGCCAGTGTGCTACAAGTCGTAATTTCAACCGGTTACGCGCTTGAATTCGTTCCGTTGCTGGTTGAACTGCCACTGGCTCGCTCTGGTATGGCTGCCGTACTTCGTCGTCTAGAAAGGCTCTCACGATTTCCTCGCCCTCACGTTCTGCTGCACCAACTTCACGTCGAGATGTCGGAAGCTCACGTGGAACTCACAGAGAATTGAGCTGCCATCTCCGCGCTATCTTCCGATTTGTTGAAAGATAGCTATTCTGTACCAGTGAAGAGTGCACTAGTCTGCGCACCGTAAAGCATAGTCGAACAGGACGGGTGTTGAATACCAATCTCGAGACTCTTAAAGGCCGGCAGACCCTTCGATCATGTGGGCAACCTTTTCGCAGTCGAACCATTCAACGGAGTACCTTCCAAGGTATATTAACTTCTGATGCTCAGTCGGTCGTCTTCGTACATGTACAACAGTATTTTACTAGGTTGGCAGAGGAGACGCACCAGCATGTCAATAACAGCCACATTAATAGCGTTGGAAGACTTTGCCCGTAAGAATAAGAAAGCTGAGCAACACGATCCGAACATGTGTGTCGACGGCGGGCAATGCTAATGAGCACGACGCAATTAACCACGATCGATACCTAAGTATAAATAACCATTTACAAAACCCATCCTCCGTGAATCTCCCACAAATAAAAAAATCACTTGAAGTACATGTTTTCATGCGCGACATGCCCCTAAGAACGCCAACGCACGACGCTTCAAAACGATTACATTGGCAATTGCGAACACTCGGCGCACGTCATTGCTAACTAACCTGACGAGTGGTATGAGTGGTATGGTTAGTTTACCTAAAACTTGCCGTTGGAATTTACTTGAGGGTGAATTGTACTGTGGAGATACAAGTGGTACACACCACGACCCGGGTTTCTGGCTTTGCATTTGCCGACATTAATACATACAAGTATTGATCGGGTCGTAGTTTATGGATCTATATTTTTTGACCGATGTGGGGTGGGTTTTAATTTAGAGAAGACAATTCGAAAGAAAACAGTAGATTGAAGACGTGAGTGGGGCTCGCTTTTTGCTGCAGCCACAACCGAAACGCCACCTTCTGAGTAATTGGACTGAAGCCCGATGCCAGTTTCGCGACCCTGTGATGGCAACTCTCGCTTCGTTGTCCGTAGTGATGTCCATATTTGCAGAACCTAAATACGACGGTACTTGTAAAGTTCTGACCCACGAGGATGTAATTTTGATTACTTATTCTCTCGAATTTATAATCCAGGCGTTTTTTGTTATGCTAATCATTTCGACCCAAAACTACTTTAATTTCTTTATACTCGGATCCCAAACTAAGGGTTTTCTGCTTAAAACTTTAAAATAGATTGACTCCCATCACCTTGATACACCTGTTATATAGACTCTACATTGGATTGTCGTATCCGTTCTCTCTAAACCTGCATGACGTGTCATTTCAGATTGTATCAGAAACAACATTTTTACTATAATCAAGTAGCTTGGTGATGTGTATTTTATGCGCCAGTGGCGCTGTGCGGCCAAAGCGTAGCATGATCGTAAATTACGACTACAGTAATCGAAGTAATTTAGTCCCGCGAAAATTTATCCAAACAGACTTCAGCGTACACTAAGCGCAGATGGTGCGGCTGCGGAGCAGGCGCATTAGATGCCTATACCCTTTTTGTCATTATAATACTGCATTGAACTTGAAGTGCAAAGACGTGAAGGAGGCAGTAGTCAGGAGCAATCTGGCGTCACAATGTGCGCACCGTAAAAGAATGGCGTACGAAGGACAGAGTGAGCTGGGACAGCACGTTCAACGATTCAAGGACGAGGGGGCGCTGTATCTGGGTGTGAACCCACTGGTGACGGCAACAGGCTGCGCAACTGTTTGCCATGAGGTAGAGTGAGCGGCGAGCGCGGTTCAAGACCGCAGTAGCTTCGGAATTTGCGCAGTGAGCAAGAGGAAAGTAGCGAGGCTGAAGTTCGCGTGTGTTGACAAAATACAAGACGTAGTGCGAACAGTTGATAGTGGCGTCGAATGAGACCACTCATAAGTGTGAGAAGCGTGTGGTGACGGAAGTGCAATCAAAGTCAAAGGAGTGTGTAGTTTGGTGGGGTCGAGTGCCAAGTTACGGTCTCGACGCAAGTGCTGAAGGACAGTAAGTTAGGATGTACATGGACTTGTTGCAACAGG
>NW_003303738.1:323426-328829 GCF_000142945.1 Phytophthora infestans T30-4 | reverse complement strand
TGATAGAGAGAGAGAGAGTGAGAGAGAGAGAGAGAGAGAGAGAGAGAGAGAGAGAGAGAGAGAGAGAGAGAGAGAGAGAGAGAGAGAAAGAGAGAGAGAGAGAGAGAGAGAGAAAGGACGCTACAGTGCGGAGTTAGTGTCGATTGCGTGGCAAAATAGGGACTAAGGTCCTACACCTATTGAAGGGGTCCATGCAGCGTTTGCATGCGCTGTGACGACCACCCACTCGTCCCAGCGATCGCACACAGCCCACACAGGCCCCACCACGATCCGCGATCGACAGAAGAAGCACTGGTCGGACATCTCGATTCAACGAGTCGTGATCGGCCCAGCCACCCTGTCTCTTTGAACCAACTCCGTCTTGCTCACACGGCTTCACTTCACGCTGTCCGAGGTCCTTGATGGACCCGTCCACATGTCGAGTCCGAGCGGCGTGGTGGTGTGGCATGCAAGCCGGACTCGATCTGCGCGACCCTGTCCGCAGCAAGAACGGCCAGATATTACCAGTCATCGGAAACAGGACGACTGTCAAACATCCACACCGGTATCATGGACACAGATACACACTGGGAGGCGTGGGAGGGATCAGAGACGCTCGCCACGCATATCAAGAGCGGACGTGCGCGCGAGGCCAAAATGGCAAAAGCAGTCGCCCACCGTGGGGCTCGAACCCACGACCACAAGATTAAGAGTCTTGCGCTCTACCGACTGAGCTAGACGGGCTTCATACTCGCACACAAACCCAAAACATGCAAAATCAAGCAAACCGACGCGGTGGCTACCACCCACTCGTCCCAGCGATCGCACACAGCCCACACAGGCCCCACCCCGATCCGCGATCGACAGAAGAAGCACTGGTCGGACATCTCGATTCAACGAGTCGTGATCGGCCCAGCCACCCTGTCTCTTCGCACCAACTCCGTCTTGCTCACACGGCTTCACTTCACACTGTCCGAGGTCCTTGATGGACCCGTCCACATATCGAGTCCGAGCGGCGTGGTGGTGTGGCATGCAAGCCGGACTCGATCTGCGCGACCCTGTCCGCAGCAAGAGCGGCCAGATTTTACCAGTCATCGGAAACAGGACGACTGTCAAACATCCACACCGGTATCATGGAGTCAGATACACACTGGGAGGCATGGGAGGGATCAGAGACGATCGTCACGCATATCAAGAGCGGACGTGCGCGCGAGGCCAAAATAGCAAAAGCAGTCGCCCACCGTGGGGCTCGAACCCACGACCACAAGATTAAGAGTCTTGCGCTCTACCGACTGAGCTAGACGGGCTTCATACTCGCACACAAACCCAAAACATACAAAATCAAACAAACCGACGCGCTCGCTACCACCCACTCGTCCCAGCGATCGCACACAGCCCACACAGGCCCGACCACGATCCGCGATCGACAGAAGAAGCACTGGCCGGACATCTCGATTCAACGAGTCGTGATCGGCCCAGCCACCCTGTCTCTTCGAACCAACTCCGTCTTGCTCACACGGCTTCACTTCACACTGTCCGAGGTCCTTGATGGACCCGTCCACATGTCGAGTCCGAGCGGTGTGGTGGTGTGGCATGCAAGCCGGACTCGATCTGCGCGACCCTGTCCGCAGCAAGAACGGCCAGATATTACCAGTCATCGGAAACAGGACGACTGTCAAACATCCACACCGGTATCATGGACACAGATACACACTGGGAGGCGTGGGAGGGATCAGAGACGCTCGCCACGCATATCAAGAGCGGACGTGCGCGCGAGGCCAAAATGGCAAAAGCAGTCGCCCACCGTGGGGCTCGAACCCACGACCACAAGATTAAGAGTCTTGCGCTCTACCGACTGAGCTAGACGGGCTTCATACTCGCACACAAACCCAAAACATACAAAATCAAACAAACCGACGCGCTCGCTACCACCCACTCGTCCCAGCGATCGCACACAGCCCACACAGGCCCCACCACGATCCGCGATCGACAGAAGAAGCACTGGCCGGACATCTCGATTCAACGAGTCGTGATCGGCCCAGCCACCCTGTCTCTTCGAACCAACTCCGTCTTGCTCACACGGCTTCACTTCACACTGTCCGAGGTCCTTGATGGACCCGTCCACATGTCGAGTCCGAGCGGTGTGGTGGTGTGGCATGCAAGCCGGACTCGATCTGCGCGACCCTGTCCGCAGCAAGAACGGCCAGATATTACCAGTCATCGGAAACAGGACGACTGTCAAACATCCACACCGGTATCATGGACACAGATACACACTGGGAGGCGTGGGAGGGATCAGAGACGATCGTCACGCATATCAAGAGCGGACGTGCGCGCGAGGCCAAAATAGCAAAAGCAGTCGCCCACCGTGGGGCTCGAGCCCACGACCACAAGACTAAGAGTCTTGCACTCTACCGACTGAGCTAGACGGGCTTCATACTCGCACACAAACCCAAAACATACAAAATCAAACAAACCGACGCGCTCGCTACCACCCACTCGTCCCAGCGATCGCACACAGCCCACACAGGCCCCACCACGATCCGCTATCGACAGAAGAAGCACTGGTCGGACATCTCGATTCAACGAGTCGTGATCGGCCCAGCCACCCTGTCTCTTCAAACCAACAGCGTCTCGCTCACACGGCTTCACTTCACGCTGTCCGAGGTCCTTGATGGACCCGTCCACATGTCGAGTCCGAGCGGCGTGGTGGTGTGGCATGCAAGCCGGACTCGATCTGCGCGACCCTGTCCGCAGCAAGAACGGCCAGATATTACCAGTCATCGGAAACAGGACGACTGTCAAACATCCACACCGGTATCATGGACTCAGATACACACTGGGAGGCGTGGGAGGGATCAGAGACGCTCGCCACGAGCAGACGTGCGCGCGAGGCCAAAATAGCAAAAGCAGTCACCCACCGTGGGGCTCGAAGCCACGACCACAAGATTAACAGTCTTGCGCTCTATTGGACTGAACTAGACGGGCTTCATACTCTCACACCAACCCAAAACATACAAAATCAAACAAACCGACGCGCTCGCTACGACCCACTCGTCCCAGCGATCGCACACAGCCCACACAGGCCCCACCACGATCCGCGATCGACAGAAGAAGCACTGGTCGGACATCTCGATTCAACGAGTCGTGATCGGCCCAGCCACCCTGTCTCTTCGAACCAACTCCGTCTCGCTCACACGGCTTCACTTCACGCTGTCCGAGGTCCTTGATGGACCCGTCCCATTGTCGAGTCCGAGCGGCGTGGTGGTGTGGCATGCAAGCCGGACTCGATCTGCGCGACCCTGTACGCAGCAAGAACGGCCAGATATTACCAGTCATCGGAAACAGGACGACTGTCAAACATCCACACCGGTATCATGGACTCAGATACACACTGGGAGGCGTGGGAGGGATCAGAGACGCTCGCCACGCATATCAAGAGCGGACGTGCGCGCGAGGCCAAAATGGCAAAAGCAGTCGCCCACCGTGGGGCTCGAACCCACGACCACAAGATTAAGAGTCTTGCGCTCTAATGACTGAGCTAGACGGGCTTCATACTCGCACACAAACCCAAAACATACAAAATCAAACAAACCGACGCGCTCGCTACCACCCACTCGTCCCAGCGATCGCACACAGCCCACACAGGCCCCACCACGATCCGCGATCGACAGAAGAAGCACTGGTCGGACATCTCGATTCAACGAGTCGTGATCGGCCCAGCCACCCTGTCTCTTCGAACCAACTCCGTCTTGCTCACACGGCTTCACTTCACACTGTCCGAGGTCCTTGATGGACCCGTCCACATGTCGAGTCCGAGCGGCGTGGTGGTGTGGCATGCAAGCCGGACTCGATCTGCGCGACCCTGTCCACAGCAAGAACGGCCAGATATTACCAGTCATCGGAAACAGGACGACTGTCAAACATCCACACCGGTATCATGGACACAGATACACACTGGGAGGCGTGGGGAGGGATCAGAGACGCTCGCCACGCATATCAAGAGCGGACGTGCGCGCGAGGCCAAAATGGCAAAAGCAGTCGCCCACCGTGGGGCTCGAACCCACGACCACAAGATTAAGAGTCTTGCGCTCTACCGACTGAGCTAGACGGGCTTCATACTCGCACACAAACCCAAAACATACAAAATCAAACAAACCGACGCGCTCGCTACCACCCACTCGTCCCAGCGATCGCACACAGCCCACACAGGCCCCACCACGATCCGCGATCGACAGAAGAAGCACTGGTCGGACATCTCGATTCAACGAGTCGTGATCGGCCCAGCCACCCTGTCTCTTCAAACCAACTCCGTCTTGCTCACACGGCTTCACTTCACACTGTCCGAGGTCCTTGATGGACCCGTCCACATGTCGAGTCCGAGCGGCGTGGTGGTGTGGCATGCAAGCCGGACTCGATCTGCGCGACCCTGTCCGCAGCAAGAACGGCCAGATATTACCAGTCATCGGAAACAGGACGACTGTCAAACATCCACACCGGTATCATGGACTCAGATACACACTGGGAGGCGTGGGAGGGATCAGAGACGCTCGCCACGCATATCAAGAGCGGACGTGCGCGCGAGGCCAAAATGGCAAAAGCAGTCGCCCACCGTGGGGCTCGAACCCACGACCACAAGATTAAGAGTCTTGCGCTCTACCGACTGAGCTAGACGGGCTTCATACTCGCACACAAACCCAAAACATACAAAATCAAACAAACCGACGCGCTCGCTACCACCCACTCGTCCCAGCGATCGCACACAGCCCACACAGGCCCCACCACGATCCGCGATCGACAGAAGAAGCACTGGTCGGACATCTCGATTCAACGAGTCGTGATCGGCCCAGCCACCCTGTCTCTTCGAACCAACTCCGTCTCGCTCACACGGCTTCACTTCACACTGTCCGAGGTCCTTGATGGACCCGTCCACATGTCGAGTCCGAGCGGCGTGGTGGTGTGGCATGCAAGCCGGACTCGATCTGCGCGACCCTGTCCGCAGCAAGAACGGCCAGATATTACCAGTCATCGGAAACAGGACGACTGTCAAACATCCACACCGGTATCATGGACACAGATACACACTGGGAGGCGTGGGAGGGATCAGAGACGCTCGCCACGCATATCAAGAGCGGACGTGCGCGCGAGGCCAAAATAGCAAAAGCAGTCGCCCACCGTGGGGCTCGAACCCACGACCACAAGATTAAGAGTCTTGCGCTCTACCGACTGAGCTAGACGGGCTTCATACTCGCACACAAACCCAAAACATACAAAATCAAACAAACCGACGCGCTCGCTACCACCCACTCGTCCCAGCGATCGCACACAGCCCACACAGGCCCCACCACGATCCGCGATCGACAGAAGAAGCACTGGTCGGACATCTCGATTCAACGAGTCGTGATCGGCCCAGCCACCCTGTCT
>NW_003303738.1:317568-320561 GCF_000142945.1 Phytophthora infestans T30-4 | reverse complement strand
CCACCGTGGGGCTCGAACCCACGACCACAAGATTAAGAGTCTTGCGCTCTACCGACTGAGCTAGACGGGCTTCATACTCGCACACAAACCCAAAACATACAAAATCAAACAAACCGACGCGCTCGCTACCACCCACTCGTCCCAGCGATCGCACACAGCCCACACATGCCCCCACCACGATCCGCGATCGACAGAAGAAAGCTCTGGTTCGGACATCTCGATTCAACGAGTCGTGATCGGCCCAGCCACCCTGTCTCTTCGAACCAACTCCGTCTTGCTCACACGGCTTCACTTCACACTGTCCGAGGTCCTTGATGGACCCGTCCACATGTCGAGTCCGAGCGGTGTGGTGGTGTGGCATGCAAGCCGGACTCGATCTGCGCGACCCTGTCCGCAGCAAGAACGGCCAGATATTACCAGTCATCGGAAACAGGACGACTGTCAAACATCCACACCGGTATCATGGACACAGATACACACTGGGAGGCATGGGAGGGATCAGAGACGATCGTCACGCATATCAAGAGCGGACGTGCGCGCGAGGCCAAAATAGCAAAAGCAGTCGCCCACCGTGGGGCTCGAACCCACGACCACAAGATTAAGAGTCTTGCGCTCTACCGACTGAGCTAGACGGGCTTCATACTCGCACACAAACCCAAAACATACAAAATCAAACAAACCGACGCGCTCGCTACCACCCACTCGTCCCAGCGATCGCACACAGCCCACACAGGCCCCACCCCGATCCGCGATCGACAGAAGAAGCACTGGTCGGACATCTCGATTCAACGAGTCGTGATCGGCCCAGCCACCCTGTCTCTTCGAACCAACTTCGTCTTGCTCACACGGCTTCACTTCACACTGTCCGAGGTCCTTGATGGACCCGTCCACATATCGAGTCCGAGCGGCGTGGTGGTGTGGCATGCAAGCCGGACTCGATCTGCGCGACCCTGTCCGCAGCAAGAACGGCCAGATATTACCAGTCATCGGAAACAGGACGACTGTCAAACATCCACACCGGTATCAAGGACTCAGATACACACTAAGAGGCATGGGAGGGATCAGAGACGCTCGTCACGCATATCAAGAGCGGACGTGCGCGCGAGGCCAAAATAGCAAAAGCAGTCGCCCACCGTGGGGCTCGAACGTGCGAAACGCTCGTGTGGAGCTGGCAGGATTGTACCTTGAAAGCTTGTTCGCTTATTCGACCCATATTGCCTGCAATACGAAGCTGCCAACGACCACAGAAGACATATAAACGCACACTCAAGAAAATAATCCAAGACCACACGCTCATTGAGTACCAGCGTATTGTCATTGACCAGTCAGCCCAGCCAGTAAAGCGCTAGAATGAGCGCATGGATAGCCTAGAATCGAAAATAGAAGGCAAAAAATCGAGTGGAAGCGTCTTATCAAGATTCAGAACCTCTCATTCAATTTGGCACGATCGCGGGCTATGGAAACAATATTGCTTAAATCACGTTTCGTCCAAGCCTGCCTTGCTTCAGCGGTACAAAGAGTTTGCCCGCCAAGCAGGTTTTGCTATACCGAATATTCGCCGACCATCGCTTTGTCCGAATTATAGTTGTGTGTAGACAGCACTCCAGTGTACTCGCCAACTGAAATATAACCACCTGCATGAACTCCATATCCAAACTGAGTATGAACCAGCGCCCCCCCCCGAGAGCTAAAAACACTATCTTAGCATCGTCTTTTGCGAGCACAGTTTTCGGATGTGCAATAAATCCCTGCGTCTGCGATGCTACATCAATCTCGCTCGCAGTAACATGGGCAGTCGAATGGGTCAAAACTATTTCCGTATTCTGGAAAAACAATGTTTTCAGGACCCTCAGAAACTAAATTTTTCCGAGATCCGTCTGAATCTTGTTCAACGTCATAGTTACGGATGTTAAAGGTCAATTTCATCATTTATATTCTTGGACGTATCCTCTATTCCTTCATACTGAAAGACGTTTTCTACTGCTTGCTCCTCAATGTCTTTTATTACAAATTGCTCGGTATCCTCTAATTAAATGCTGTTTCCGGGTATATCTTGCGCTGTTTTTGCTCGCTCCGTCAGATCTATTGGATTGCCATTCTTTCCAGCTCTTGCGACAGCTGCTGGAATGATACCAGACTATATTGATTGCCAACCAATTATTTGCATAGGTTAGACGTCATCTCGCCATAAGTTGGCTGGTTGTATGTCTCACCGAAAGCGTCCCAGTGCGCTTTGTCAATCGACTTCAAATAATCAGCTGCTACTGGACGGGTATCGGATAATTTTGAGCCGTCGATTCTGCATTCACTGCGCATCTGCAATACGAGAGCCGTCTCCGGGGGAGGGGGGGGGGTAGAGCCCACGTTTTCTTTTTAATGTTAGTGTTGATGTGACGTACACAGAAGCAGTGGACTCAACCGGGATATAGCTTCGTCATAGAGCCAGCGATCCTTTGTAACGGTCCGACAATATCGCTGGTTTTACAACTCACCAATCCATGCGTTTCAGCTGCCCAGAAGCCATTCTCAGTTGATGTAGGCCTCCGGTGCAACCAGCGCTAATATAAATACAATGAGACGACCTTCCACATCTTATGTGGCTGCAAAAGAAAAAAGTCACGTTCGTTCGTATCTTTTTTTAAAAGCGTGTCCAATGAGGCGACGGCAGTGCGAAACGCTCGTGTGGAGCTGGCAGGATTGTACCTTGAAAGCTTGTTCGCTTGGTCGACCCATCTTGCCTGCAATACGAAGCTGCGAACAACTGTTCTTTCTGAACAAGGGCTCGTTCATAGATGCCCCTAGAAGTGTGGCCGCCCACAAGGCCACGAGGTGCGACGAGGACCTCTAAGAAGAGGTCAGCCCCAGAGCTCTCCTCGGGAGGCCAATACCCTCTCGAGTTGATGGCAGCTCCCTGGCTGACGGGTGCCGCCACCGAACCCCCACGCACACGCTGGGCAGCTTAGAAATCCTCCTGCTGCTGGTCGAGGTCATTC
>NW_003303738.1:313041-316747 GCF_000142945.1 Phytophthora infestans T30-4 | reverse complement strand
GCGGCGCTTCGGTTTCCCAGCTCACTCGGTCGCAGCAGATAGCACACCAGGACCAACACAAGGCCCCCACTCCCGATTCCGCGATCGAACAGAAGGAAGCACCTGGTCTGGACATCTTCGATTTCAACGAGTCGTGATCGGCCCAGCCACCCTGTCTCTTCGCACCAACTCCGTCTTGCTCACACGGCTTCACTTCACACTGTCCGAGGTCCTTGATGGACCCGTCCACATATCGAGTCCGAGCGGCGTGGTGGTGTGGCATGCAAGCCGGACTCGATCTGCGCGACCCTGTCCGCAGCAAGAACGGCCCAGATTTTACCAGTCATCGGAAACAGGACGACTGTCAAACATCCACACCGGTATCATGGAGTCAGATACACACTGGGAGGCATGGGAGGGATCAGGGACGATCGTCACGCATATCAAGAGCGGACGTGCGCGCGAGGCCAAAATAGCAAAAGCAGTCGCCCACCGTGGGGCTCGAACCCACGACCACAAGATTAAGAGTCTTGCGCTCTACCGACTGAGCTAGACGGGCTTCATACTCGCACACAAACCCAAAACATACAAAATCAAACAAACCGACGCGCTCGCTACCACCCACTCGTCCCAGCGATCGCACACAGCCCACACAGGCCCCACCCCGATCCACGATCGACAGAAGAAGCACTGGTCGGACATCTCGATTCAACGAGTCGTGATCGGCCCAGCCACCCTGTCTCTTCGCACCAACTCCGTCTTGCTCACACGGCTTCACTTCACACTGTCCGAGGTCCTTGATGGACCCGTCCACATATCGAGTCCGAGCGGCGTGGTGGTGTGGCATGCAAGCCGGACTCGATCTGCGCGACCCTGTCCGCAGCAAGAACGGCCAGATATTACCAGTCATCGGAAACAGGACGACTGTCAAACATCCACACCGGTATCATGGAGTCAGATACACACTGGGAGGCGTGGGAGGGATCAGAGACGATCGTCACGCATATCAAGAGCGGACGTGCGCGCGAGGCCAAAATAGCAAAAGCAGTCGCCCACCGTGGGGCTCGAACCCACGACCACAAGATTAAGAGTCTTGCGCTCTACCGACTGAGCTAGACGGGCTTCATACTCGCACACAAACCCAAAACATACAAAATCAAACAAACCGACGCGCTCGCTACCACCCACTCGTCCCAGCGATCGCACACAGCCCACACAGGCCCCACCCCGATCCGCGATCGACAGAAGAAGCACTGGTCGGACATCTCGATTCAACGAGTCGTGATCGGCCCAGCCATCCTGTCTCTTCGCACCAACTCCGTCTTGCTCACACGGCTTCACTTCACGGGGAGCCGTTCTGCGTACTCATCCCAATCCCTTTGATCCAAATCCTGGACATACATCTTGAGTGCTCTCGTGATCGTCTGTACCATGCGCTCGGCCGACCCGTTAGCTTGGGGACGATATGCCATGGTTGCTCGCTGTCGCTGCCCCAGGATCCGGTTGAATGCTCGAAAGAAATCAGACATAAAGCCTGGCTCCTGATCATGTCTAATCATCTCGCTAGCTCCAAATCTTCGGAAAACGCACTCCTCGTACGATTCAGCAATGGTCTGCGCAGTTCTAGACGCACTAGCTTTGGCTACCACGTATCCGGTAAACAGGTCCACCCAAATCAACAATTCTGTGTTTCCTTTGAACGACTTGGGCAACGAGGGGATATGATCCATGGCTATGATTTGGAAAGGCTAAGTCGCTTGGACATTCCCAGGTGACCCCCCTTCGATTGTGGGCCATCCCTTGCCTGTCTTACAATCCACACATTCCCCGACATACCGTTGTACACTCTTGAATAGTCCCCTCCAGTGAAAACATTCCCGGATCCGTTGGTAGGTCCGACCAATACCCTGATGTCCGCCTTCCAAGCTAGCGTGATAGTGGTGTAGGACATCCTGTTGTAAGGTTTCCGGCATCACCATTCTCATCAATCCATCCCGATCCTCGTTGACTCTCTTCGTAGGGGGGCAATAGAAGAGCAAGTCATTCAGATCCACCGCGTAATCCGTAGCGATAATGCTGTACGATCCCCCATCAGATACTTCTTTAGTCCTAGGATCCACGCTTCCTCCGTCTAGTAGGGTCAACGTAACGAGATCCTGATGCTCGGCCTCTCTCTCACTAGTTCAACACCACATTGATTCCGTAAAGCGGCGCTGGCCAACCTATCGGCACTGGCATGCCAATCTCGCGTGACATGCGCCAACTCGAGATTCATGCACCCGCGCAGGTGGATCATCACTTTCGCCCGTAACAGTGTTAGGGCCGGGGCCTTGCAGTCAATCTCACCTCGCACCGGTCTGATCACCAAATTTGAATCCCCACAAATCACCAGCCTTTTCGGATCTTGTCCCTTTAGTAGATTTAAACCCAGCAGTAGCCCGTTATACTCCGCTTCATTGACGGTGAGGCCTTCCGCATAAGTGGATCTGGCCCGTACAACATCCCATCCGGGCAATCTCCACAGTATTGCACTGTATGCTCCTCCTCCGCGTCGTACACGAGCGGATCCATCGAAACTCAGGACGTATAGATCCTCATCCACCTGTACCGTCGGGATCGGGATCTGGATCCGGCGTTTGGGCTCTTTCTTAGGGGCGATCCTAGTCAGCGCCTCATCCATCTTAGCTCGAGGAGTGATGCTCGCGGCCAAGACTCCCAGGATCTCGTCTTCCCCTTTCGAACATTTCACAATCTCCAGCGTCCAAGGTGAGAGTAAAGCTGCCCACTGTCCCAAACGTCCTTGCAATCCGGCCGACTTGAACAGCCAGGCTAGCGTGGAGTGTCGAGTCAGGATCCGGATGGATCTTCCCACTAGCAGGTTATAATTTAGATCCAACACGCGCAGGAGCGGCAAGTATCTCTTTCTCCACCGCTCCGTAGTTCAGTTCATTCGGCTTCAGTGTCCGGCTGACAAAGTCTTCATGTACCGAGCGACCCACTTGTACATGTGGGTCCACCAGAAGGCCCGAAAGACTGACAGTAAGGTCTTCTCGTGACCCAAGTGGCCAATGGAGGGCGCATTGTTCGCCTCCGCGATGATGTCGAGCTTCAGACCCTCGTCGTTGGGTACGACCACCCGTGGAGGTTCACTAAGAGGAGGCCATCCTTCAACTTATATCGGTGGAGCCGAGAACGCTTTCGCGACTGAAGCCAGCAACAAGCTGAAGCACCGCTTCATTGGACCGCTCGCAGTCTTGGATAAGGCATGGTGCGTCGTACACCATCGACCTGCCTAAGTCAATGACGACGCACCCGACGCTTTACGTTGGACGTCTTAAGCGGTAATGTGATCCGCAGGGGGTTGCTGACTCGCAGACCCACCTTGACCCAGCTCCTCGAAGCGAGGGCCGGTCACAGACGTCGACGAGAGCGTCGGAGCAGGCACTCAAGCCTCGGTCGGAACGGCAAGGCTGCGGTCAAGCCCGTACGCCGGAGGGGCTCCGCACGAACGGACCCCGGAGCCATACGCCGAGTACGCTGAGTACGCCGGGTACGCACCATACGCGTACGTCTGGGGGTGTGCCGCAGGCGGCTCCGATTGTGGCAACAAAGCCTCGATCCGTCGGATCATGCGAAAGGCCTCGTCCAATATCGGACGAAGAGGCACGGCGATCCACCCGCAGGTGCAGGCTCGCGACCTCTCGCTCCACCAGGTCCAGGCGACTTG
>NW_003303738.1:311635-312753 GCF_000142945.1 Phytophthora infestans T30-4 | reverse complement strand
CATTAGCACGTTGAAACCTTTTGTTAAGATTTAATTTTACAAATTCGAGTTAAATTTTTTTTTTTCAATAAAAATGTTTGACGTTGTGACGGTGTTATGGGATTTATTTTTTTTTCTATCATTTTATATGGTATATAGATAAAATCTATTATGTTATATATTTTTAATAAAACAATTTCAGATTCAAAAAGTATTTTATATTCATTAACCGTATTATACGGTATTAATGAGTTTCAATCTAAGAAAATTTGTAAAAATATAGGAATTAATCCTCAAATCACCCTTAATAAACTTAAAAACAACCACGTAAACCGACTTGTTAATTATATTAACAAAAATTTAAAAGTCGAACAGCTTTTAAAAAAAGCTCCCACGACCACAAGATTAAGAGTCTTGCGCTCTACCGACTGAGCCAGACGGGCTTCATACTCGCACACAAACCCAAAACATACAAAATCAAACAAACCGACGCGCTCGCTACCACCCACTCGTCCCAGCGATCGCACACAGCCCACACAGGCCCCACCCCGATCCGCGATCGACAGAAGAAGCACTGGTCGGACATCTCGATTCAACGAGTCGTGATCGGCCCAGCCACCCTGTCTCTTTGCACCAACTTCGTCTTGCTCACACGGCTTCACTTCACACTGTCCGAGGTCCTTGATGGACCCGTCCACATATCGAGTCCGAGCGGCGTGGTGGTGTGGCATGCAAGCCGGACTCGATCTGCGCGACCCTGTCCGCAGAAAGAACGGCCAGATTTTACCAGTCATCGGAAACAGGACGACTGTCAAACATCCACACCGGTATCAAGGACTCAGATACACACTGGGAGGCATGGGAGGGATCAGGGACGATCGTCACGCATATCAAGAGCGGACGTGCGCGCGAGGCCAAAATAGCAAAAGCAGTCGCCCACCGTGGGGCTCGAACCCACGACCACAAGATTAAGAGTCTTGCGCTCTACCGACTGAGCTAGACGGGCTTCATACTCGCACAACAACCCAAAACATACAAAATCAAGCAAACCGACGCGCTCGCTACCACCCACCGAAAGAATCATTCATCACGATTAAGGCACAGCATATCACGATGGCGTTACGAGTCAAACTACTGAG
>NW_003303738.1:299196-310821 GCF_000142945.1 Phytophthora infestans T30-4 | reverse complement strand
CTTGCTCACACGGCTTCACTTCACACTGTCCGAGGTCCTTTATGGACCCGTCCACATATCGAGTCCGAGCGGCGTGGTGGTGTGGCATGCAAGCCGGACTCGATCTGCGCGACCCTGTCCGCAGCAAGAACGGCCAGATATTACCAGTCATCGGAAACAGGACGACTGTCAAACATCCACACCGGTATCATGGAGTCAGATACACACTGGTAGGCATGGGAGGGATCAGAGACGATCGTCACGCATATCCAGAGCGGAAGTGCGCGCGAGGCCAAAATAGCAAAAGCAGTCGCCCACCGTGGGGCTCGAACCCACGACCACAAGATTAAGAGTCTTGCGCTCTACCGACTGAGCCAGACGGGCTTCATACTCGCACACAAACCCGAAACATACAAAATCAAACAAACCGACGCGCTCGCTACCACCCACTCGTCCCAGCGATCGCACACAGCCCACACAGGCCCCACCACGATCCGCGATCGACAGAAGAAGCACTGGTCGGACATCTCGATTCAACGAGTCGTGATCGGCCCAGCCACCCTGTCTCTTCGCACCAACTCCGTCTTGCTCACACGGCTTCACTTCACACTGTCCGAGGTCCTTGATGGACCCGTCCACATATCGAGTCCGAGCGGCGTGGTGGTGTGGCATGCAAGCCGGACTCGATCTGCGCGACCCTGTCCGCAGCAAGAGCGGCCAGATTTTACCAGTCATCGGAAACAGGACGACTGTCAAACATCCACACCGGTATCATGGAGTCAGATACACACTGGGAGGCATGGGAGGGATCAGAGACGATCGTCACGCATATCAAGAGCGGACGTGCGCGCGAGGCCAAAATAGCAAAAGCAGTCGCCCACCGTGGGGCTCGAACCCACGACCACAAGATTAAGAGTCTTGCGCTCTACCGACTGAGCTAGACGGGCTTCATACTCGCACACAAACCCTAAACATACAAAATCAAACAAACCGACGCGCTCGCTACCACCCACTCGTCCCAGCGATCGCACACAGCCCACACAGGCCCCACCCCGATCCGCGATCGACAGAAGAAGCACTGGTCGGACATCTCGATTCAACGAGTCGTGATCGGCCCAGCCACCCTGTCTCTTCGAACCAACTCCGTCTTGCTCACACGGCTTCCCTTCACACTGTCCGAGGTCCTTGATGGACCCGTCTACATGTCGAGTCCGAGCGGCGTGGTGGTGTGGCATGCAAGCCGGACTCGATCTGCGCGACCCTGTCCGCAGCAAGAACGGCCAGATATTACCAGTCATCGGAAACAGGACGACTGTCAAACATCCACACCGGTATCATGGACACAGATACACACTGGGAGGCGTGGGAGGGATCAGAGACGCTCGCCACGCATATCAAGAGCGGACGTGCGCGCGAGGCCAAAATAGCAAAAGCAGTCGCCCACCGTGGGGCTCGAACCCACGACCACAAGATTAAGAGTCTTGCGCTCTACCGACTGAGCTAGACGGGCTTCATACTCGCACACAAACCCAAAACATACAAAATCAAACAAACCGACGCGCTCGCTACCACCCACTCGTCCCAGCGATCGCACACAGCCCACACAGGCCCCACCACGATTCGCGATCGACAGAAGAAGCACTGGCCGGACATCTCGATTCAACGAGTCGTGATCGGCCCAGCCACCCTGTCTCTTCGAACCAACTCCGTCTTGCTCACACGGCTTCACTTCACACTGTCCGAGGTCCTTGATGGACCCGTCCACATGTCGAGTCCGAGCGGCGTGGTGGTGTGGCATGCAAGCCGGACTCGATCTGCGCGACCCTGTCCGCAGCAAGAACGGCCAGATATTACCAGTCATCGGAAACAGGACGACTGTCAAACATCCACACCGGTATCATGGACACAGAAACACACTGGGAGGCGTGGGAGGGATCAGAGACGCTCGCCACGCATATCAAGAGCGGACGTGCGCGCGAGGCCAAAATGGCAAAAGCAGTCGCCCACCGTGGGGCTCGAACCCACGACCACAAGATTAAGAGTCTTGCGCTCTACCGACTGAGCTAGACGGGCTTCATACTCGCACACAAACCCAAAACATACAAAATCAAACAAACCGACGCGCTCGCTACCACCCACTCGTCCCAGCGATCGCACACAGCCCACACAGGCCCCACCCCGATCCGCGATCGACAGAAGAAGCACTGGCCGGACATCTCGATTCAACGAGTCGTGATCGGCCCAGCCACCCTGTCTCTTCGCACCAACTCCGTCTTGCTCACACGGCTTCACTTCACACTGTCCGAGGTCCTTGATGGACCCGTCCACATATCGAGTCCGAGCGGCGTGGTGGTGTGGCATGCAAGCCGGACTCGATCTGCGCGACCCTGTCCGCAGCAAGAACGGCCAGATATTACCAGTCATCGGAAACAGGACGACTGTCAAACATCCACACCGGTATCATGGAGTCAGATACACACTGGGAGGCATGGGAGGGATCAGAGACGCTCGCCACGCATATCAAGAGCGGACGTGCGCGCGAGGCCAAAATAGCAAAAGCAGTCGCCCACCGTGGGGCTCGAACCCACGACCACAAGATTAAGAGTCTTGCGCTCTACCGACTGAGCTAGACGGGCTTCATACTCGCACACAAACCCAAAACATACAAAATCAAACAAACCGACGCGCTCGCTACCACCCACTCGTCCCAGCGATCGCACACAGCCCACACAGGCCCCACCACGATCCGCGATCGACAGAAGAAGCACTGGTCGGACATCTCGATTCAACGAGTCGTGATCGGCCCAGCCACCCTGTCTCTTCGCACCAACTCCGTCTTGCTCACACGGCTTCACTTCACACTGTCCGAGGTCCTTGATGGACCCGTCCACATGTCGAGTCCGAGCGGCGTGGTGGTGTGGCATGCAAGCCGGACTCGATCTGCGCGACCCTGTCCGCAGCAAGAACGGCCAGATATTACCAGTCATCGGAAACAGGACGACTGTCAAACATCCACACCGGTATCATGGACACAGATACACACTGGGAGGCATGGGAGGGATGAGAGACGATCGTCACGCATATCAAGAGCGGACGTGCGCGCGAGGCCAAAATAGCAAAAGCAGTCGCCCACCGTGGGGCTCGAACCCACGACCACAAGATTAAGAGTCTTGCGCTCTACCGACTGAGCTAGACGGGCTTCATACTCGCACACAAACCCAAAACATACAAAATCAAACAAACCGACGCGCTCGCTACCACCCACTCGTCCCAGCGATCGCACACAGCCCACACAGGCCCCACCACGATCCGCGATCGACAGAAGAAGCACTGGTCGGACATCTCGATTCAACGAGTCGTGATCGGCCCAGCCACCCTGTCTCTTCGCACCAACTCCGTCTTGCTCACACGGCTTCACTTCACACTGTCCGAGGTCCTTGATGGACCCGTCCACATATCGAGTCCGAGCGGCGTGGTGGTGTGGCATGCAAGCCGGACTCGATCTGCGCGACCCTGTCCGCAGCAAGAGCGGCCAGATTTTACCAGTCATCGGATACAGGACGACTGTCAAACATCCACACCGGTATCATGGACTCAGATACACACTGGGAGGCGTGGGAGGGATCAGAGACGCTCGCCACGCATATCAAGCGCGGACGTGCGCGCGAGGCCAAAATGGCAAAAGCAGTCGCCCACCGTGGGGCTCGAACCCACGACCACAAGATTAAGAGTCTTGCGCTCTACCGACTGAGCTAGACGGGCTTCATACTCGCACACAAACCCAAAACATACAAAATCAAACAAACCGACGCGCTCGCTACCACCCACTCGTCCCAGCGATCGCACACAGCCCACACAGGCCCCACCACGATCCGCGATCGACAGAAGAAGCACTGGTCGGACATCTCGATTCAACGAGTCGTGATCGGCCCAGCCACCCTGTCTCTTCGAACCAACTCCGTCTCGCTCACACGGCTTCACTTCACACTGTCCGAGGTCCTTGATGGACCCGTCCACATGTCGAGTCCGAGCGGCGTGGTGGTGTGGCATGCAAGCCGGACTCGATCTGCGCGACCCTGTCCGCAGCAAGAACGGCCAGATATTACCAGTCATCGGAAACAGGACGACTGTCAAACATCCACACCGGTATCATGGACTCAGATACACACTGGGAGGCGTGGGAGGGATCAGAGCCGCTCGCCACGCATATCAAGAGCGGACATGCGCACGAGGCCAAAATGGCAAAAGCAGTCGCCCACCGTGGGGCTCGAACCCACGACCACAAGATTAAGAGTCTTGCGCTCTACCGACTGAGCTAGACGGGCTTCATACTCGCACACAAACCCAAAACATACAAAATCAAACAAACCGACGCGCTCGCTACCACCCACTCGTCCCAGCGATCGCACACAGCCCACACAGGCCCCACCCCGATCCGCGATCGACAGAAAAAGCACTGGTCGGACATCTCGATTCAACGAGTCGTGATCGGCCCAGCCACCCTGTCTCTTCGCACCAACTCCGTCTTGCTCACACGGCTTCACTTCACACTGTCCGAGGTCCTTGATGGACCCGTCCACATATCGAGTCCGAGCGGCGTGGTGGTGTGGCATGCAAGCCGGACTCGATCTGCGCGACCCTGTCCGCAGCAAGAACGGCCAGATTTTACCAGTCATCGGAAACAGGACGACTGTCAAACATCCACACCGGTATTATGGACACCGATACACACTGGGAGGCGTGGGAGGGATCAGAGACGCTCGTCACGCATATCAAGAGCGGACGTGCGCGCGAGGCCAAAATAGCAAAAGCAGTCGCCCACCGTGGGGCTCGAACCCACGACCACAAGATTAAGAGTCTTGCGCTCTACCGACTGAGCTAGACGGGCTTCATACTCGCACACAAACCCAAAACATACAAAATCAAACAAACCGACGCGCTCGCTACCACCCACTCGTCCCAGCGATCGCACACAGCCCACACAGGCCCCACCCCGATCCGCGATCGACAGAAGAAGCACTGGTCGGACATCTCGATTCAACGAGTCGTGATCGGCCCAGCCACCCTGTCTCTTCGCACCAACTCCGTCTTGCTCACACGGCTTCACTTCACACTGTCCGAGGTCCTTGATGGACCCGTCCACATATCGAGTCCGAGCGGCGTGGTGGTGTGGCATGCAAGCCGGACTCGATCTGCGCGACCCTGTCCGCAGCAAGAGCGGCCAGATTTTACCAGTCATCGGAAACAGGACGACTGTCAAACATCCACACCGGTATCATGGAGTCAGATACACACTGGGAGGCATGGGAGGGATCAGAGACGATCGTCACGCATATCAAGAGCGGACGTGCGCGCGAGGCCAAAATAGCAAAAGCAGTCGCCCACCGTGGGGCTCGAACCCACGACCACAAGATTAAGAGTCTTGCGCTCTACCGACTGAGCTAGACGGGCTTCATACTCGCACACAAACCCAAAACATACAAAATCAAACAAACCGACGCGCTCGCTACCACCCACTCGTCCCAGCGATCGCACACAGCCCACACAGGCCCCACCCCGATCCGCGATCGACAGAAGAAGCACTGGTCGGACATCTCGATTCAACGAGTCGTGATCGGCCCAGCCACCCTGTCTCTTCGCACCAACTCCGTCTTGCTCACACGGCTTCACTTCACGCTGTCCGAGGTCCTTGATGGACCCGTCCACATGTCGAGTCCGAGCGGCGTGGTGGTGTGGCATGCAAGCCGGACTCGATCTGCGCGACCCTGTCCGCAGCAAGAACAGCCAGATATTACCAGTCATCGGAAACAGGACGACTGTCAAACATCCACACCGGTATCATGGACACCGATACACACTGGGAGGCGTGGGAGGGATCAGAGACGATCGTCACGCATATCAAGAGCGGACGTGAGCGCGAGGCCAAAATGGCAAAAGCAGTCGCCCACCGGGGGGCTCGAACCCACGACCACAAGATTAAGAGTCTTGCGCTCTACCGACTGAGCTAGACGGGCTTCATACTCGCACACAAACCCAAAACATACAAAATCAAACAAACCGACGCGCTCGCTACCACCCACTCGTCCCAGCGATCGCACACAGCCCACACAGGCCCCACCACGATCCGCGATCGACAGAAGAAGCACTGGTCGGACATCTCGATTCAACGAGTCGTGATCGGCCCAGCCACCCTGTCTCTTCGCACCAACTCCGTCTTGCTCACACGGCTTCACTTCACGCTGTCCGAGGTCCTTGATGGACCCGTCCACATATCGAGTCCGAGCGGCGTGGTGGTGTGGCATGCAAGCCGGACTCGATCTGCGCGACCCTGTCCGCAGCAAGAACGGCCAGATTTTACCAGTCATCGGAAACAGGACGACTGTCAAACATCCACACCGGTATCATGGAGTCAGATACACACTGAGAGGCGTGGGAGGGGATCAGAGACGATCGTCACGCATATCAAGAGCGGACGTGCGCGCGAGGCCAAAATAGCAAAAGCAGTCGCCCACCGTGGGGCTCGAACCCACGACCACAAGATTAAGAGTCTTGCGCTCTACCGACTGAGCTAGACGGGCTTCATACTCGCACACAAACCCAAAACATACAAAATCAAACAAACCGACGCGCTCGCTACCACCCACTCGTCCCAGCGATCGCACACAGCCCACACAGGCCCCACCACGATCCGCGATCGACAGAAGAAGCACTGGTCGGACATCTCGATTCAACGAGTCGTGATCGGCTCAGCCACCCTGTCTCTTCGAACCAACTCCGTCTTGCTCACACGGCTTCACTTCACACTGTCCGAGGTCCTTGATGGACCCGTCCACATGTCGAGTCCGAGCGGCGTGGTGGTGTGGCATGCAAGCCGGACTCGATCTGCGCGACCCTGTCCGCAGCAAGAGCGGCCAGATTTTACCAGTCATCGGAAACAGGACGACTGTCAAACATCCACACCGGTATCATGGACTCAGATACACACTGGGAGGCGTGGGAGGGATCAGAGACGCTCGCCACGCATATCAAGCGCGGACGTGCGCGCGAGGCCAAAATGGCAAAAGCAGTCGCCCACCGTGGGGCTCGAACCCACGACCACAAGATTAAGAGTCTTGCGCTCTACCGACTGAGCTAGACGGGCTTCATACTCGCAAACAAACCCAAAACATACAAAATCAAACAAACCGACGCGCTCGCTACCACCCACTCGTCCCAGCGATCGCACACAGCCCACACAGGCCCCACCCCGATCCGCGATCGACAGAAGAAGCACTGGTCGGACATCTCGATTCAACGAGTCGTGATCGGCCCAGCCACCCTGTCTCTTCGAACCAACTCCGTCTTGCTCACACGGCTTCACTTCACGCTGTCCGAGGTCCTTGATGGACCCGTCCACATATCGAGTCCGAGCGGCGTGGTGGTGTGGCATGCAAGCCGGACTCGATCTGCGCGACCCTGTCCGCAGCAAGAACGGCCAGATTTTACCAGTCATCGGAAACAGGACGACTGTCAAACATCCACACCGGTATCATGGAGTCAGATACACACTGGGAGGCATGGGAGGGATCAGGGACGATCGTCACGCATATCAAGAGCGGACGTGCGCGCGAGGCCAAAATAGCAAAAGCAGTCGCCCACCGTGGGGCTCGAACCCACGACCACAAGATTAAGAGTCTTGCGCTCTACCGACTGAGCTAGACGGGCTTCATACTCGCACACAAACCCAAAACATACAAAATCAAACAAACCGACGCGCTCGCTACCACCCACTCGTCCCAGCGATCGCACACAGCCCACACAGGCCCCACCCCGATCCGCGATCGACAGAAGAAGCACTGGTCGGACATCTCGATTCAACGAGTCGTGATCGGCCCAGCCACCCTGTCTCTTTGCACCAACTCCGTCTTGCTCACACGGCTTCACTTCACACTGTCCGAGGTCCTTGATGGACCCGTCCACATATCGAGTCCGAGCGGCGTGGTGGTGTGGCATGCAAGCCGGACTCGATCTGCGCGACCCTGTCCGCAGCAAGTACGGCCAGATTTTACCAGTCATCGGAAACAGGACGACTGTCAAACATCCACACCGGTATCATGGAGTCAGATACACACTGGGAGGCATGGGAGGGATCAGAGACGATCGTCACGCATATCAAGAGCGGACGTGCGCGCGAGGCCAAAATAGCAAAAGCAGTCGCCCACCGTGGGGCTCGAACCCACGACCACAAGATTAAGAGTCTTGCGCTCTACCGACTGAGCTAGACGGGCTTCATACTCGCACACAAACCCAAAACATACAAAATCAAACAAACCGACGCGCTCGCTACCACCCACTCGTCCCAGCGATCGCACACAGCCCACACAGGCCCCACCCCGATCCGCGATCGACAGAAGAAGCACTGGCCGGACATCTCGATTCAACGAGTCGTGATCGGCCCAGCCACCCTGTCTCTTTGCACCAACTCCGTCTTGCTCACACGGCTTCACTTCACACTGTCCGAGGTCCTTGATGGACCCGTCCACATATCGAGTCCGAGCGGCGTGGTGGTGTGGCATGCAAGCCGGACTCGATCTGCGCGACCCTGTCCGCAGCAAGAGCGGCCAGATTTTACCAGTCATCGGAAACAGGACGACTGTCAAACATCCACACCGGTATCATGGAGTCAGATACACACTGGGAGGCATGGGAGGGATCAGAGACGATCGTCACGCATATCAAGAGCGGACGTGCGCGCGAGGCCAAAATAGCAAAAGCAGTCGCCCACCGTGGGGCTCGAACCCACGACCACAAGATTAAGAGTCTTGCGCTCTACCGACTGAGCTAGACGGGCTTCATACTCGCACACAAACCCAAAACATACAAAATCAAACAAACCGACGCGCTCGCTACCACCCACTCGTCCCAGCGATCGCACACAGCCCACACAGGCCCCACCCCGATCCGCGATCGACAGAAGAAGCACTGGTCGGACATCTCGATTCAACGAGTCGTGATCGGCCCAGCCACCCTGTCTCTTCGCACCAACTCCGTCTTGCTCACACGGCTTCACTTCACACTGTCCGAGGTCCTTGATGGACCCGTCCACATATCGAGTCCGAGCGGCGTGGTGGTGTGGCATGCAAGCCGGACTCGATCTGCGCGACCCTGTCCGCAGCAAGAGCGGCCAGATTTTACCAGTCATCGGAAACAGGACGACTGTCAAACATCCACACCGGTATCATGGAGTCAGATACACACTGGGAGGCATGGGAGGGATCAGAGACGATCGTCACGCATATCAAGAGCGGACGTGCGCGCGAGGCCAAAATAGCAAAAGCAGTCGCCCACCGGGGGGCTCGAACCCACGACCACAAGATTAAGAGTCTTGCGCTCTACCGACTGAGCTAGACGGGCTTCATACTCGCACACAAACCCAAAACATACAAAATCAAACAAACCGACGCGCTCGCTACCACCCACTCGTCCCAGCGATCGCACACAGCCCACACAGGCCCCACCCCGATCCGCGATCGACAGAAGAAGCACTGGTCGGACATCTCGATTCAACGAGTCGTGATCGGCCCAGCCACCCTGTCTCTTCGCACCAACTCCGTCTTGCTCACACGGCTTCACTTCACACTGTCCGAGGTCCTTGATGGACCCGTCCACATATCGAGTCCGAGCGGCGTGGTGGTGTGGCATGCAAGCCGGACTCGATCTGCGCGACCCTGTCCGCAGCAAGAGCAGCCAGATTTTACCAGTCATCGGAAACAGGACGACTGTCAAACATCCACACCGGTATCATGGAGTCAGATACACACTGGGAGGCATGGGAGGGATCAGGGACGATCGTCACGCATATCAAGAGCGGACGTGAGCGCGAGGCCAAAATAGCAAAAGCAGTCGCCCACCGTGGGGCTCGAACCCACGACCACAAGATTAAGAGTCTTGCGCTCTACCGACTGAGCTAGACGGCTTCATACTCGCACACAAACCCAAAACATACAAAATCAAACAAACCGACGCGCTCGCTACCACCCACTCGTCCCAGCGATCGCACACAGCCCACACAGGCCCCACCACGATCCGCGATCGACAGAAGAAGCACTGGCCGGACATCTCGATTCAACGAGTCGTGATCGGCCCAGCCACCCTGTCTCTTCGAACCAACTCCGTCTTGCTCACACGGCTTCACTTCACGCTGTCCGAGGTCCTTGATGGACCCGTCCACATGTCGAGTCCGAGCGGTGTGGTGGTGTGGCATGCAAGCCGGACTCGATCTGCGCGACCCTGTCCGCAGCAAGAACGGCCAGATATTACCAGTCATCGGAAACAGGACGACTGTCAAACATCCACACCGGTATCATGGACACAGATACACACTGGGAGGCGTGGGAGGGATCAGAGACGCTCGCCACGCATATCAAGAGCGGACGTGCGCGCGAGGCCAAAATGGCAAAAGCAGTCGCCCACCGTGGGGCTCGAACCCACGACCACAAGATTAAGAGTCTTGCGCTCTACCGACTGAGCTAGACGGGCTTCATACTCGCACACAAACCCAAAACATACAAAATCAAACAAACCGACGCGCTCGCTACCACCCACTCGTCCCAGCGATCGCACACAGCCCACACATGCCCCACCACGATCCGCGATCGACAGAAGAAGCACTGGTCGGACATCTCGATTCAACGAGTCGTGATCGGCCCAGCCACCCTGTCTCTTCGAACCAACTCCGTCTTGCTCACACGGCTTCACTTCACACTGTCCGAGGTCCTTGATGGACCCGTCCACATGTCGAGTCCGAGCGGCGTGGTGGTGTGGCATGCAAGCCGGACTCGATCTGCGCGACCCTGTCCGCAGCAAGAACGGCCAGATATTACCAGTCATCGGAAACAGGACGACTGTCAAACATCCACACCGGTATCATGGAGTCAGATACACACTGGGAGGCATGGGAGGGATCAGAGACGATCGTCACGCATATCAAGAGCGGACGTGCGCGCGAGGCCAAAATAGCAAAAGCAGTCGCCCACCGTGGGGCTCGAACCCACGACCACAAGATTAAGAGTCTTGCGCTCTACCGACTGAGCTAGACGGGCTTCATACTCGCACACAAACCCAAAACATACAAAATCAAACAAACCGACGCGCTCGCTACCACCCACTCGTCCCAGCGATCGCACACAGCCCACGCAGGCCCCACCCCGATCCGCGATCGACAGAAGAAGCACTGGTCGGACATCTCGATTCAACGAGTCGTGATCGGCCCAGCCACCCTGTCTCTTCGAACCAACTCCGTCTTGCTCACACGGCTTCACTTCACACTGTCCGAGGTCCTTGATGGACCCGTCCACATATCGAGTCCGAGCGGCGTGGTGGTGTGGCATGCAAGCCGGACTCGATCTGCGCGACCCTGTCCGCAGCAAGAGCGGCCAGATATTACCAGTCATCGGAAACAGGACGACTGTCAAACATCCACACCGGTATCATGGAGTCAGAAACACACTGGGAGGCGTGGGAGGGATCAGGGGCGATCGTCACGCATATCAAGCGCGGACGTGCGCGCGAGGCCCAAAATAGCAAAAAGCAGTCGCCCCACCGTGGGGCTCGAACCCACGACCACCAAGATTAGAGTCTTGGCGCTCTTACCCGACTGGAGCTAGA
>NW_003303738.1:97791-299096 GCF_000142945.1 Phytophthora infestans T30-4 | reverse complement strand
GCGCGAGACAAAAATAACAAAAAGCAGTCCCCCCATGGGGCTGCTCGACCCGACGACCACAATTATTAAGAGTGTTGTGCTCTGCCGAATGAGCTCGACGGTCTTCATACTCGCCAACAAACCCACAACATACAAAATCAAACAAACCGACGCGCTCGCTACCACCCACTCGTACCAGCGATCGCACACAGACCACACAGGCCCCACCCCGATCCGCGATCGACAGAAGAAGCACTGGTCGGACATCTCGATTCAACGAGTCGTGATCGGCCCAGCCACCCTGTCTCTTTGCACCAACTTCGTCTTGCTCACACGGCTTCACTTCACACTGTCCGAGGTCCTTGATGGACCCGTCCACATATCGAGTCCGAGCGGCGTGGTGGTGTGGCATGCAAGCCGGACTCGATCTGCGCGACCCTGTCCGCAGAAAGAACGGCCAGATTTTACCAGTCATCGGAAACAGGACGACTGTCAAACATCCACACCGGTATCAAGGACTCAGATACACACTGGGAGGCATGGGAGGGATCAGGGACGATCGTCACGCATATCAAGAGCGGACGTGCGCGCGAGGCCAAAATAGCAAAAGCAGTCGCCCACCGTGGGGCTCGAACCCACGACCACAAGATTAAGAGTCTTGCGCTCTACCGACTGAGCTAGACGGGCTTCATACTCGCACACAAACCCAAAACATACAAAATCAAACAAACCGACGCGCTCGCTACCACCCACTCGTCCCAGCGATCGCACACAGCCCACACAGGCCCCACCCCGATCCGCGATCGACAGAAGAAGCACTGGTCGGACATCTCGATTCAACGAGTCGTGATCGGCCCAGCCACCCTGTCTCTTCGCACCAACTCCGTCTTGCTCACACGGCTTCACTTCACACTGTCCGAGGTCCTTGATGGACCCGTCCACATATCGAGTCCGAGCGGCGTGGTGGTTTGGCATGCAAGCCGGACTCGATCTGCGCGACCCTGTCCGCAGCAAGAACGGCCAGATTTTACCAGTCATCGGAAACAGGACGACTGTCAAACATCCACACCGGTATCAAGGACACAGATACACACTGGGAGGCATGGGAGGGATCAGGGACGATCGTCACGCATATCAAGAGCGGACGTGCGCGCGAGGCCAAAATAGCAAAAGCAGTCGCCCACCGTGGGGCTCGAACCCACGACCACAAGATTAAGAGTCTTGCGCTCTACCGACTGAGCTAGACGGGCTTCATACTCGCACAACAACCCAAAACATACAAAATCAAACAAACCGACGCGCTCGCTACCACCCACTCGTCCCAGCGATCGCACACAGCCCACACAGGCCCCACCCCGATCCGCGATCGACAGAAGAAGCACTGGTCGGACATCTCGATTCAACGAGTCGTGATCGGCCCAGCCACCCTGTCTCTTCGCACCAACTCCGTCTTGCTCACACGGCTTCACTTCACACTGTCCGAGGTCCTTGATGGACCCGTCCACATATCGAGTCCGAGCGGCGTGGTGGTGTGGCATGCAAGCCGGACTCGATCTGCGCGACCCTGTCCGCAGCAAGAACGGCCAGATTTTACCAGTCATCGGAAACAGGACGACTGTCAAGCATCCACACCGGTATCATGGACACCGATACACACTGGGAGGCGTGGGAGGGATCAGAGACGCTCGTCACGCATATCAAGAGCGGACGTGCGCGCGAGGACCAAAATTAGCAAAAGCAGTCCGTCCCCCGTCGGGGCTCGAACCCCACGACCACAAGATGAAGAGTCTTGCGCTCTACCGACTGAGCTAGACGGGCTTCATACTCGCACACAAACCCAAAACATACAAAATCAAACCAACCGACGCGCTCGCTACCACACACTCGTCCCAGCGATCGCACACAGCCCACACAGGCCCCACCACGATCCGCGATCGACAGAAGAAGCACTGGTCGGACATCTCGATTCAACGAGTCGTGATCGGCCCAGCCACCCTGTCTCTTCGCACCAACTCCGTCTTGCTCACACGGCTTCACTTCACACTGTCCGAGGTCCTTGATGGATCCGTCCACATATCGAGTCCGAGCGGCGTGGTGGTTTGGCATGCAAGCCGGACTCGATCTGCGCGACCCTGTCCGCAGCAAGAACGGCCAGATTTTACCAGTCATCGGAAACAGGACGACTGTCAAACATCCACACCGGTGTCAATGACTCAGATACAGACTGGGAGACGTGGGAGAGATCAGAGACGCTCGTCACGCATATCAAGAGCGGACGTGCGCGCGAGGCCAAAATGGCAAAAGCAGTCGCCCACCGTGGGGCTCGAACCCACGACCACAAGATTAAGAGTCTTGCGCTCTACCGACTGAGCTAGACGGGCTTCATACTCGCACACAAACCCAAAACATACAAAATCAAACAAACCGACGCGCTCGCTACCACCCACTCGTCCCAGCGATCGCACACAGCCCACACAGGCCCCACCACGATCCGCGATCGACAGAAGAAGCACTGGCCGGACATCTCGATTCAACGAGTCGTGATCGGCCCAGCCACCCTGTCTCTTCGAACCAACTCCGTCTTGCTCACACGGCTTCACTTCACACTGTCCGAGGTCCTTGATGGACCCGTCCACATGTCGAGTCCGAGCGGTGTGGTGGTGTGGCATGCAAGCCGGACTCGATCTGCGCGACCCTGTCCGCAGCAAGAACGGCCAGATATTACCAGTCATCGGAAACAGGACGACTGTCAAACATCCACACCGGTATCATGGACACAGATACACACTGGGAGGCGTGGGAGGGATCAGAGACGCTCGCCACGCATATCAAGAGCGGACGTGCGCGCGAGGCCAAAATAGCAAAAGCAGTCGCCCACCGTGGGGCTCGAACCCACGACCACAAGATTAAGAGTCTTGCGCTCTACCGACTGAGCTAGACGGGCTTCATACTCGCACACAAACCCAAAACATACAAAATCAAACAAACCGACGCGCTCGCTACCACCCACTCGTCCCAGCGATCGCACACAGCCCACACAGGCCCCACCCCGATCCGCGATCGACAGAAGAAGCACTGGTCGGACATCTCGATTCAACGAGTCGTGATCGGCCCAGCCACCCTGTCTCTTCAGACCAACTCCGTCTTGCTCACACGGCTTCACTTCACACTGTCCGAGGTCCTTGATGGACCCGTCCACATGTCGAGTCCGAGCGGCGTGGTGGTGTGGCATGCAAGCCGGACTCGATCTGCGCGACCCTGTCCGCAGCAAGAACGGCCAGATATTACCAGTCATCGGAAACAGGACGACTGTCAAACATCCACACCGGTATCATGGACACAGATACACACTGGGAGGCGTGGGAGGGATCAGAGACGCTCGCCACGCATATCAAGCGCGGACGTGCGCGCGAGGCCAAAATAGGCAAAAGCAGTCGCCCACCGTGGGGCTCGAACCCACGACCACAAGATTAAGAGTCTTGCGCTCTACCGACTGAGCTAGACGGCTTCATACTCGCACACAAACCCAAAACATACAAATCAAACAAACGATGCGCTCGCTACAACCCACTCGTCCAGCGATCGCACACAGCCACACAGGCCCCACCACGATCCGCGATCGACAGAAGAAGCACTGGTCGACATCTCGATTCAACGAGTCGTGATCGGAACTCAACCTGTCTCTTCGCACCAACTCCGTCTTGCTCACACGGCTTCACTTCACACCTTGTCCGGAGGTCCTTGATGGACCCGTCCACATATCGAGTCCGAGCGGCGTGGTGGTGTGGCATGCAAGCCGGACTCGATCTGCGCGACCCTGTCCGCAGCAAGAGCGGCCAGATTTTACCAGTCATCGGAAACAGGACGACTGTCAAACATCCACACCGGTATCAAGGACTCAGATACACACTGGGAGGCATGGGAGGGATCAGAGACGATCGTCACGCATATCAAGAGCGGACGTGCGCGCGAGGCCAAAATAGCAAAAGCAGTCGCCCACCGTGGGGCTCGAACCCACGACCACAAGATTAAGAGTCTTGCGCTCTACCGACTGAGCTAGACGGGCTTCATACTCGCACACAAACCCAAAACATACAAAATCAAACAAACCGACGCGCTCGCTACCACCCACTCGTCCCAGCGATCGCACACAGCCCACACAGGCCCCACCCCGATCCGCGATCGACAGAAGAAGCACTGGTCGGACATCTCGATTCAACGAGTCGTGATCGGCCCAGCCACCCTGTCTCTTCGCACCAACTCCGTCTTGCTCACACGGCTTCACTTCACACTGTCCGAGGTCCTTGATGGACCCGTCCACATATCGAGTCCGAGCGGCGTGGTGGTGTGGCATGCAAGCCGGACTCGATCTGCGCGACCCTGTCCGCAGAAAGAACGGCCAGATTTTACCAGTCATCGGAAACAGGACGACTGTCAAACATCCACACCGGTATCAAGGACTCAGATACACACTGGGAGCCATGGGAGGGATCAGAGACGATCGTCACGCATATCAAGAGCGGACGTGCGCGCGAGGCCAAAATAGCAAATTCAGTCGCCCACCGGGGGGCTCGAACCCACGACCACAAGATTAAGAGTCTTGCGCTCTACCGACTGAGCTAGACGGGCTTCATACTCGCACACAAACCCAAAACATACAAAATCAAACAAACCGACGCGCTCGCTACCACCCACTCGTCCCAGCGATCGCACACAGCCCACACAGGCCCCACCCCGATCCGCGATCGACAGAAGAAGCACTGGTCGGACATCTCGATTCAACGAGTCGTGATCGGCCCAGCCACCCTGTCTCTTCGCACCAACTTCGTCTTGCTCACACGGCTTCACTTCACACTGTCCGAGGTCCTTGATGGACCCGTCCACATATCGAGTCCGAGCGGCGTGGTGGTGTGGCATGCAAGCCGGACTCGATCTGCGCGACCCTGTCCGCAGAAAGAACGGCCAGATTTTACCAGTCATCGGAAACAGGACGACTGTCAAACATCCACACCGGTATCATGGAGTCAGATACACACTGGGAGGCATGGGAGGGATCAGGGACGATCGTCACGCATATCAAGAGCGGACGTGCGCGCGAGGCCAAAATAGCAAAAGCAGTCGCCCACCGTGGGGCTCGAACCCACGACCACAAGATTAAGAGTCTTGCGCTCTACCGACTGAGCTAGACGGGCTTCATACTCGCACACAAACCCAAAACATAGAAAATCAAAAAAACCGACGCGCTCGCTACCACCCACTCGTCCCAGCGATCGCACACAGGCCCACACAGGCCCCACCCCGATCCGCGATCGACAGAAGAAGCACTGGTCGGACATCTCGATTCAACGAGTCGTGATCGGCCCAGCCACCCTGTCTCTTCGCACCAACTCCGTCTTGCTCACACGGCTTCACTTCACACTGTCCGAGGTCCTTGATGGACCCGTCCACATATCGAGTCCGAGCGGCGTGGTGGTGTGGCATGCAAGCCGGACTCGATCTGCGCGACCCTGTCCGCAGAAAGAACGGCCAGATTTTACCAGTCATCGGAAACAGGACGACTGTCAAACATCCACACCGGTATCATGGAGTCAGATACACACTGGGAGGCATGGGAGGGATCAGGGACGATCGTCACGCATATCAAGAGCGGACGTGCGCGCGAGGCCAAAATAGCAAAAGCAGTCGCCCACCGTGGGGCTCGAACCCACGACCACAAGATTAAGAGTCTTGCGCTCTACCGACTGAGCTAGACGGGCTTCATACTCGCACACAAACCCAAAACAAACAAAATCAAACAAACCGACGCGCTCGCTACCACCCACTCGTCCCAGCGATCGCACACAGCCCACACAGGCCCCACTCCGATCCGCGATCGACAGAAGAAGCACTGGTCGGACATCTCGATTCAACGAGTCGTGATCGGCCCAGCCACCCTGTCTCTTTGCACCAACTCCGTCTTGCTCACACGGCTTCACTTCACACTGTCCGAGGTCCTTGATGGACCCGTCCACATATCGAGTCCGAGCGGCGTGGTGGTGTGGCATGCAAGCCGGACTCGATCTGCGCGACCCTGTCCGCAGCAAGAACGGCCAGATATTACCAGTCATCGGAAACAGGACGACTGTCAAACATCCACACCGGTATCATGGAGTCAGATACACACTGGGAGGCATGGGAGGGATCAGAGACGATCGTCACGCATATCAAGAGCGGACGTGCGCGCGAGGCCAAAATAGCAAAAGCAGTCGCCCACCGTGGGGCTCGAACCCACGACCACAAGATTAAGAGTCTTGCGCTCTACCGACTGAGCTAGACGGGCTTCATACTCGCACACAAACCCAAAACATACAAAATCAAACAAACCGACGCGCTCGCTGCCACCTACTCGTCCCAGCGATCGCACACAGCCCACACAGGCCCCACCCCGATCCGCGATCGACAGAAGAAGCACTGGTCGGACATCTCGATTCAACGAGTCGTGATCGGCCCAGCCACCCTGTCTCTTCGCACCAACTCCGTCTTGCTCACACGGCTTCACTTCACACTGTCCGAGGTCCTTGATGGACCCGTCCACATGTCGAGTCCGAGCGGCGTGGTGGTGTGGCATGCAAGCCGGACTCGATCTGCGCGACCCTGTCCGCAGCAAGAGCGGCCAGATTTTACCAGTCATCGGAAACAGGACGACTGTCAAACATCCACACCGGTATCATGGAGTCAGATACACACTGGGAGGCATGGGAGGGATCAGAGACGATCGTCACGCATATCAAGAGCGGACGTGCGCGCGAGGCCAAAATAGCAAAAGCAGTCGCCCACCGTGGGGCTCGAACCCACGACCACAAGATTAAGAGTCTTGCGCTCTACCGACTGAGCTAGACGGGCTTCATACTCGCACACAAACCCAAAACATACAAAATCAAACAAACCGGACGCGCTCGCTACCACCCACTCGTCCCAGCGATCGCACACAGCCCACACAGGCCCCACCACGATCCGCGATCGACAGAAGAAGCACTGGTCGGACATCTCGATTCAACGAGTCGTGATCGGCCCAGCCACCCTGTCTCTTTGCACCAACTCCGTCTTGCTCACACGGCTTCACTTCACACTGTCCGAGGTCCTTGATGGACCCGTCCACATATCGAGTCCGAGCGGCGTGGTGGTGTGGCATGCAAGCCGGACTCGATCTTCGCGACCCTGTCCGCAGCAAGAGCGGCCAGATTTTACCAGTCATCGAAAACAGGACGACTGTCAAACATCCACACCGGTATCATGGAGTCAGATACACACTGGGAGGCATGGGAGGGATCAGAGACGATCGTCACGCATATCAAGAGCGGACGTGCGCGCGAGGCCAAAATGGCAAAAGCAGTCGCCCACCGTGGGGCTCGAGCCCACGACCACAAGATTAAGAGTCTTGCGCTCTACCGACTGAGCTAGACGGGCTTCATACTCGCACACAAACCCAAAACATACAAAATCAAACAAACCGACGCGCTCGCTACCACCCACTCGTCCCAGCGATCGCACACAGCCCACACAGGCCCCACCCCGATCCGCGATCGACAGAAGAAGCACTGGTCGGACATCTCGATTCAACGAGTCGTGATCGGCCCAGCCACCCTGTCTCTTCGCACCAACTCCGTCTTGCTCACACGGCTTCACTTCACACTGTCCGAGGTCCTTGATGGACCCGTCCACATATCGAGTCCGAGCGGCGTGGTGGTGTGGCATGCAAGCCGGACTCGATCTGCGCGACCCTGTCCGCAGCAAGAACGGCCAGATTTTACCAGTCATCGGAAACAGGACGACTGTCAAACATCCACACCGGTATCATGGAGTCAGATACACACTGGGAGGCATGGGAGGGATCAGAGACGATCGTCACGCATATCAAGAGCGGACGTGCGCGCGAGGCCAAAATAGCAAAAGCAGTCGCCCACCGTGGGGCTCGAACCCACGACCACAAGATTAAGAGTCTTGCGCTCTACCGACTGAGCTAGACGGGCTTCATACTCGCACACAAACCCAAAACATACAAAATCAAACAAACCGACGCGCTCGCTACCACCCACTCGTCCCAGCGATCGCACACAGCCCACACAGGCCCCACCCCGATCCGCGATCGACAGAAGAAGCACTGGTCGGACATCTCGATTCAACGAGTCGTGATCGGCCCAGCCACCCTGTCTCTTCGCACCAACTCCGTCTTGCTCACACGGCTTCACTTCACACTGTCCGAGGTCCTTGATGGACCCGTCCACATATCGAGTCCGAGCGGCGTGGTGGTGTGGCATGCAAGCCGGACTCGATCTGCGCGACCCTGTCCGCAGCAAGAACGGCCAGATTTTACCAGTCATCGGAAACAGGACGACTGTCAAACATCCACACCGGTATCATGGAGTCAGATACACACTGGGAGGCATGGGAGGGATCAGAGACGATCGTCACGCATATCAAGAGCGGACGTGCGCGCGAGGCCAAAATAGCAAAAGCAGTCGCCCACCGTGGGGCTCGAACCCACGACCACAAGATTAAGAGTCTTGCGCTCTACCGACTGAGCTAGACGGGCTTCATACTCGCACACAAACCCAAAACATACAAAATCAAACAAACCGACGCGCTCGCTACCACCCACTCGTCCCAGCGATCGCACACAGCCCACACAGGCCCCACCCCGATCCGCGATCGACAGAAGAAGCACTGGTCGGACATCTCGATTCAACGAGTCGTGATCGGGCCCAGCCACCCTGTCTCTTCGCACCAACTCCGTCTTGCTCACACGGCTTCACTTCACACTGTCCGAGGTCCTTGATGGACCCGTCCACATATCGAGTCCGAGCGGTGTGGGGGTGTGGCATGCAAGCCGGACTCGATCTGCGCGACCCTGTCCGCAGCAAGAGCGGCCAGATTTTACCAGTCATCGGAAACAGGACGACTGTCAAACATCCACACCGGTATCATGGAGTCAGATACACACTGGGAGGCATGGGAGGGATCAGAGACGATCGTCACGCATATCAAGAGCGGACGTGCGCGCGAGGCCAAAATAGCAAAAGCAGTCGCCCACCGTGGGGCTCGAACCCACGACCACAAGATTAAGAGTCTTGCGCTCTACCGACTGAGCTAGACGGGCTTCATACTCGCACACAAACCCAAAACATACAAAATCAAACAAACCGACGCGCTCGCTACCACCCACTCGTCCCAGCGATCGCACACAGCCCACACAGGCCCCACCCCGATCCGCGATCGACAGAAGAAGCACTGGTCGGACATCTCGATTCAACGAGTCGTGATCGGCCCAGCCACCCTGTCTCTTTGCACCAACTTCGTCTTGCTCACACGGCTTCACTTCACACTGTCCGAGGTCCTTGATGGACCCGTCCACATATCGAGTCCGAGCGGCGTGGTGGTGTGGCATGCAAGCCGGACTCGATCTGCGCGACCCTGTCCGCAGAAAGAACGGCCAGATATTACCAGTCATCGGAAACAGGACGACTGTCAAACATCCACACCGGTATCATGGAGTCAGATACACACTGGGAGGCATGGGAGGGATCAGGGACGATCGTCACGCATATCAAGAGCGGACGTGCGCGCGAGGCCAAAATAGCAAAAGCAGTCGCCCACCGTGGGGCTCGAACCCACGACCACAAGATTAAGAGTCTTGCGCTCTACCGACTGAGCCAGACGGGCTTCATACTCGCACACAAACCCAAAACATACAAAATCAAACAAACCGACGCGCTCGCTACCACCCACTCGTCCCAGCGATCGCACACAGCCCACATAGGCCCCACCCCGATCCGCGATCGACAGAAGAAGCACTGGTCGGACATCTCGATTCAACGAGTCGTGATCGGCCCAGCCACCCTGTCTCTTCGCACCAACTCCGTCTTGCTCACACGGCTTCACTTCACACTGTCCGAGGTCCTTGATGGACCCGTCCACATATCGAGTCCGAGCGGCGTGGTGGTGTGGCATGCAAGCCGGACTCGATCTGCGCGACCCTGTCCGCAGAAAGAACGGCCAGATATTACCAGTCATCGGAAACAGGACGACTGTCAAACATCCACACCGGTATCAAGGACTCAGATACACACTGGGAGGCATGGGAGGGATCAGGGACGATCGTCACGCATATCAAGAGCGGACGTGCGCGCGAGGCCAAAATAGCAAAAGCAGTCGCCCACCGTGGGGCTCGAACCCACGACCACAAGATTAAGAGTCTTGCGCTCTACCGACTGAGCTAGACGGGCTTCATACTCGCACACAAACCCAAAACATACAAAATCAAACAAACCGACGCGCTCGCTACCACCCACTCGTCCCAGCGATCGCACACAGCCCACACAGGCCCCACCCCGATCCACGATCGACAGAAGAAGCACTGGTCGGACATCTCGATTCAACGAGTCGTGATCGGCCCAGCCACCCTGTCTCTTCGCACCAACTCCGTCTTGCTCACACGGCTTCACTTCACACTGTCCGAGGTCCTTGATGGACCCGTCCACATATCGAGTCCGAGCGGCGTGGTGGTGTGGCATGCAAGCCGGACTCGATCTGCGCGACCCTGTCCGCAGCAAGAGCGGCCAGATTTTACCAGTCATCGGAAACAGGACGACTGTCAAACATCCACACCGGTATCATGGACACCGATACACACTGGGAGGCATGGGAGGGATCAGAGACGATCGTCACGCATATCAAGAGCGGACGTGCGCGCGAGGCCAAAATAGCAAAAGCAGTCGCCCACCGTGGGGCTCGAACCCACGACCACAAGATTAAGAGTCTTGCGCTCTACCGACTGAGCTAGACGGGCTTCATACTCGCACACAAACCCAAAACATACAAAATCAAACAAACCGACGCGCTCGCTACCACCCACTCGTCCCAGCGATCGCACACAGCCCACACAGGCCCCACCCCGATCCGCGATCGACAGAAGAAGCACTGGTCGGACATCTCGATTCAACGAGTCGTGATCGGCCCAGCCACCCTGTCTCTTCGCACCAACTCCGTCTTGCTCACACGGCTTCACTTCACACTGTCCGAGGTCCTTGATGGACCCGTCCACATATCGAGTCCGAGCGGCGTGGTGGTGTGGCATGCAAGCCGGACTCGATCTGCGCGACCCTGTCCGCAGCAAGAGCGGCCAGATTTTACCAGTCATCGGAAACAGGACGACTGTCAAACATCCACACCGGTATCATGGAGTCAGATACACACTGGGAGGCATGGGAGGGATCAGAGACGATCGTCACGCATATCAAGAGCGGACGTGCGCGCGAGGCCAAAATAGCAAAAGCAGTCGCCCACCGGGGGGCTCGAACCCACGACCACAAGATTAAGAGTCTTGCGCTCTACCGACTGAGCTAGACGGGCTTCATACTCGCACACAAACCCAAAACATACAAAATCAAACAAACCGACGCGCTCGCTACCACCCACTCGTCCCAGCGATCGCACACAGCCCACACAGGCCCCACCCCGATCCGCGATCGACAGAAGAAGCACTGGTCGGACATCTCGATTCAACGAGTCGTGATCGGCCCAGCCACCCTGTCTCTTCGCACCAACTCCGTCTTGCTCACACGGCTTCACTTCACACTGTCCGAGGTCCTTGATGGACCCGTCCACATATCGAGTCCGAGCGGCGTGGTGGTGTGGCATGCAAGCCGGACTCGATCTGCGCGACCCTGTCCGCAGCAAGAGCGGCCAGATTTTACCAGTCATCGGAAACAGGACGACTGTCAAACATCCACACCGGTATCATGGAGTCAGAAACACACTGGGAGGCGTGGGAGGGATCAGGGACGATCGTCACGCATATCAAGAGCGGACGTGCGCGCGAGGCCAAAATAGCAAAAGCAGTCGCCCACCGTGGGGCTCGAACCCACGACCACAAGATTAAGAGTCTTGCGCTCTACCGACTGAGCTAGACGGGCTTCATACTCGCACACAAACTCAAAACATACAAAATCAAACAAACCGACGCGCTCGCTACCACCCACTCGTCCCAGCGATCGCACACAGCCCACACAGGCCCCACCCCGATCCGCGATCGACAGAAGAAGCACTGGTCGGACATCTCGATTCAACGAGTCGTGATCGGCCCAGCCACCCTGTCTCTTCGCACCAACTCCGTCTTGCTCACACGGCTTCACTTCACACTGTCCGAGGTCCTTGATGGACCCGTCCACATATCGAGTCCGAGCGGCGTGGTGGTGTGGCATGCAAGCCGGACTCGATCTGCGCGACCCTGTCCGCAGCAAGAGCGGCCAGATTTTACCAGTCATCGGAAACAGGACGACTGTCAAACATCCACACCGGTATCATGGAGTCAGATACACACTGGGAGGCATGGGAGGGATCAGAGACGATCGTCACGCATATCAAGAGCGGACGTGCGCGCGAGGCCAAAATAGCAAAAGCAGTCGCCCACCGTGGGGCTCGAACCCACGACCACAAGATTAAGAGTCTTGCGCTCTACCGACTGAGCTAGACGGGCTTCATACTCGCACACAAACCCAAAACATACAAAATCAAACAAACCGACGCGCTCGCTACCACCCACTCGTCCCAGCGATCGCACACAGCCCACACAGGCCCCACCCCGATCCGCGATCGACAGAAGAAGCACTGGTCGGACATCTCGATTCAACGAGTCGTGATCGGCCCAGCCACCCTGTCTCTTTGCACCAACTTCGTCTTGCTCACACGGCTTCACTTCACACTGTCCGAGGTCCTTGATGGACCCGTCCACATATCGAGTCCGAGCGGCGTGGTGGTTTGGCATGCAAGCCGGACTCGATCTGCGCGACCCTGTCCGCAGCAAGAACGGCCAGATATTACCTGTCATCGGAAACAGGACGACTGTCAAACATCCACACCGGTATCATGGAGTCAGATACACACTGGGAGGCATGGGAGGGATCAGAGACGATCGTCACGCATATCAAGAGCGGACGTGCGCGCGAGGCCAAAATAGCAAAAGCAGTCGCCCACCGTGGGGCTCGAACCCACGACCACAAGATTAAGAGTCTTGCGCTCTACCGACTGAGCTAGACGGGCTTCATACTCGCACACAAACCCAAAACATACAAAATCAAACCAACCGACGCGCTCGCTACCACCCACTCGTCCCAGCGATCGCACACAGCCCACACAGGCCCCACCACGATCCGCAATCGACAGAAGAAGCACTGGTCGGACATCTCGATTCAACGAGTCGTGATCGGCCCAGCCACCCTGTCTCTTCGCACCAACTCCGTCTTGCTCACACGGCTTCACTTCACACTGTCCGAGGTCCTTGATGGACCCGTCCACATATCGAGTCCGAGCGGCGTGGTGGTTTGGCATGCAAGCCGGACTCGATCTGCGCGACCCTGTCCGCAGCAAGAACGGCCAGATTTTACCAGTCATCGGAAACAGGACGACTGTCAAACATCCACACCGGTATCAAGGACACAGATACAGACTGGGAGGCGTGGGAGAGATCAGAGACGATCGTCACGCATATCAAGAGCGGACGTGCGCGCGAGGCCAAAATGGCAAAAGCAGTCGCCCACCGTGGGGCTCGAACCCACGACCACAAGATTAAGAGTCTTGCGCTCTACCGACTGAGCTAGACGGGCTTCATACTCGCACACAAACCCAAAACATACAAAATCAAACAAACCGACGCGCTCGCTACCACCCACTCGTCCCAGCGATCGCACACAGCCCACACAGGCCCCACCCCGATCCGCGATCGACAGAAGAAGCACTGGTCGGACATCTCGATTCAACGAGTCGTGATCGGCCCAGCCACCCTGTCTCTTCGCACCAACTCCGTCTTGCTCACACGGCTTCACTTCACACTGTCCGAGGTCCTTGATGGACCCGTCCACATATCGAGTCCGAGCGGCGTGGTGGTGTGGCATGCAAGCCGGACTCGATCTGCGCGACCCTGTCCGCAGAAAGAACGGCCAGATTTTACCAGTCATCGGAAACAGGACGACTGTCAAACATCCACACCGGTATCAAGGACTCAGATACACACTGGGAGGCATGGGAGGGATCAGGGACGATCGTCACGCATATCAAGAGCGGACGTGCGCGCGAGGCCAAAATAGCAAAAGCAGTCGCCCACCGTGGGGCTCGAACCCACGACCACAAGATTAAGAGTCTTGCGCTCTACCGACTGAGCTAGACGGGCTTCATACTCGCACACAAACCCAAAACATACAAAATCAAACAAACCGACGCGCTCGCTACCACCCACTCGTCCCAGCGATCGCACACAGCCCACACAGGCCCCACCCCGATCCGCGATCGACAGAAGAAGCACTGGCCGGACATCTCGATTCAACGAGTCGTGATCGGCCCAGCCACCCTGTCTCTTCGCACCAACTCCGTCTTGCTCACACGGCTTCACTTCACACTGTCCGAGGTCCTTGATGGACCCGTCCACATATCGAGTCCGAGCGGCGTGGTGGTGTGGCATGCAAGCCGGACTCGATCTGCGCGACCCTGTCCGCAGCAAGAACGGCCAGATTTTACCAGTCATCGAAAACAGGACGACTGTCAAACATCCACACCGGTATCATGGAGTCAGATACACACTGGGAGGCATGGGAGGGATCAGAGACGATCGTCACGCATATCAAGAGCGGACGTGCGCGCGAGGCCAAAATAGCAAAAGCAGTCGCCCACCGTGGGGCTCGAACCCACGACCACAAGATTAAGAGTCTTGCGCTCTACCGACTGAGCTAGACGGGCTTCATACTCGCACACAAACCCAAAACATACAAAATCAAACAAACCGACGCGCTCGCTACCACCCACTCGTCCCAGCGATCGCACACAGCCCACACAGGCCCCACCCCGATCCGCGATCGACAGAAGAAGCACTGGTCGGACATCTCGATTCAACGAGTCGTGATCGGCCCAGCCACCCTGTCTCTTCGCACCAACTCCGTCTTGCTCACACGGCTTCACTTCACACTGTCCGAGGTCCTTGATGGACCCGTCCACATATCGAGTCCGAGCGGCGTGGTGGTGTGGCATGCAAGCCGGACTCGATCTGCGCGACCCTGTCCGCAGCAAGAGCGGCCAGATTTTACCAGTCATCGGAAACAGGACGACTGTCAAACATCCACACCGGTATCATGGAGTCAGATACACACTGGGAGGCATGGGAGGGATCAGGGACGATCGTCACGCATATCAAGAGCGGACGTGCGCGCGAGGCCAAAATAGCAAAAGCAGTCGCCCACCGGGGGGCTCGAACCCACGACCACAAGATTAAGAGTCTTGCGCTCTACCGACTGAGCTAGACGGGCTTCATACTCGCACACAAACCCAAAACATACAAAATCAAACAAACCGACGCGCTCGCTACCACCCACTCGTCCCAGCGATCGCACACAGCCCACACAGGCCCCACCCCGATCCGCGATCGACAGAAGAAGCACTGGTAGGACATCTCGATTCAACGAGTCGTGATCGGCCCAGCCACCCTGTCTCTTTGCACCAACTTCGTCTTGCTCACACGGCTTCACTTCACACTGTCCGAGGTCCTTGATGGACCCGTCCACATATCGAGTCCGAGCGGCGTGGTGGTGTGGCATGCAAGCCGGACTCGATCTGCGCGACCCTGTCCGCAGCAAGAACGGCCAGATATTACCAGTCATCGGAAACAGGACGACTGTCAAACATCCACACCGGTATCATGGACTCAGATACACACTGGGAGGCATGGGAGGGGATCAGGGACGATCGTCACGCATATCAAGAGCGGACGTGCGCGCGAGGCCAAAATAGCAAAAGCAGTCGCCCACCGTGGGGCTCGAACCCACGACCACAAGATTAAGAGTCTTGCGCTCTACCGACTGAGCCAGACGGGCTTCATACTCGCACACAAACCCAAAACATACAAAATCAAACAAACCGACGCGCTCGCTACCACCCACTCGTCCCAGCGATCGCACACAGCCCACACAGGCCCCACCCCGATCCGCGATCGACAGAAGAAGCACTGGTCGGACATCTCGATTCAACGAGTCGTGATCGGCCCAGCCACCCTGTCTCTTTGCACCAACTTCGTCTTGCTCACACGGCTTCACTTCACACTGTCCGAGGTCCTTGATGGACCCGTCCACATATCGAGTCCGAGCGGCGTGGTGGTGTGGCATGCAAGCCGGACTCGATCTGCGCGACCCTGTCCGCAGCAAGAACGGCCAGATATTACCAGTCATCGGAAACAGGACGACTGTCAAACATCCACACCGGTATCATGGACACAGATACACACTAAGAGGCATGGGAGGGATCAAAGACGCTCGTCACGCATATCAAGAGCGGACGTGCGCGCGAGGCCAAAATAGCAAAAGCAGTCGCCCACCGTGGGGCTCGAACCCACGACCACAAGATTAAGAGTCTTGCGCTCTACCGACTGAGCTAGACGGGCTTCATACTCGCACACAAACCCAAAACATACAAAATCAAACAAACCGACGCGCTCGCTACCACCCACTCGTCCCAGCGATCGCACACAGCCCACATAGGCCCCACCCCGATCCGCGATCGACAGAAGAAGCACTGGTCGGACATCTCGATTCAACGAGTCGTGATCGGCCCAGCCACCCTGTCTCTTTGCACCAACTTCGTCTTGCTCACACGGCTTCACTTCACACTGTCCGAGGTCCTTGATGGACCCGTCCACATATCGAGTCCGAGCGGCGTGGTGGTGTGGCATGCAAGCCGGACTCGATCTGCGCGACCCTGTCCGCAGCAAGAACGGCTAGATTTTACCAGTCATCGGAAACAGGACGACTGTCAAACATCCACACCGGTATCATGGAGTCAGATACACACTGGGAGGCATGGGAGGGATCAGGGACGATCGTCACGCATATCAAGAGCGGACGTGCGCGCGAGGCCAAAATAGCAAAAGCAGTCGCCCACCGTGGGGCTCGAACCCACGACCACAAGATTAAGAGTCTTGCGCTCTACCGACTGAGCTAGACGGGCTTCATACTCGCACACAAACCCAAAACATACAAAATCAAACAAACCGACGCGCTCGCTACCACCCACTCGTCCCAGCGATCGCACACAGCCCACACAGGCCCCACCCCGATCCGCGATCGACAGAAGAAGCACTGGTCGGACATCTCGATTCAACGAGTCGTGATCGGCCCAGCCACCCTGTCTCTTCGCACCAACTCCGTCTTGCTCACACGGCTTCACTTCACACTGTCCGAGGTCCTTGATGGACCCGTCCACATATCGAGTCCGAGCGGCGTGGTGGTGTGGCATGCAAGCCGGACTCGATCTGCGCGACCCTGTCCGCAGCAAGAGCGGCCAGATTTTACCAGTCATCGGAAACAGGACGACTGTCAAACATCCACACCGGTATCATGGAGTCAGATACACACTGGGAGGCATGGGAGGGATCAGGGACGATCGTCACGCATATCAAGAGCGGACGTGCGCGCGAGGCCAAAATAGCAAAAGCAGTCGCCCACCGTGGGGCTCGAACCCACGACCACAAGATTAAGAGTCTTGCGCTCTACCGACTGAGCTAGACGGGCTTCATACTCGCACACAAACCCAAAACATACAAAATCAAACAAACCGACGCGCTCGCTACCACCCACTCGTCCCAGCGATCGCACACAGCCCACACAGGCCCCACCACGATCCGCGATCGACAGAAGAAGCACTGGCCGGACATCTCGATTCAACGAGTCGTGATCGGGCCCAGCCACCCTGTCTCTTCGCACCAACTCCGTCTTGCTCACACGGCTTCACTTCACACTGTCCGAGGTCCCTTGATGGACCCGTCCACATATCGAGTCCGAGCGGCGTGGTGGTGTGGCATGCAAGCCGGACTCGATCTGCGCGACCCCTGTCCGCAGAAAGAACGGCCAGATTTTACCCAGTCATCGGAACAGGACGACTGTCAAACATCCACACCGGTATCATGGAGTCAGATACACACTGGGAGGCATGGGAGGGATCAGAGACGATCGTCACGCATATCAAGAGCGGACGTGCGCGCGAGGCCAAAATAGCAAAAGCAGTCGCCCACCGTGGGGCTCGAACCCACGACCACAAGATTAAGAGTCTTGCGCTCTACCGACTGAGCTAGACGGGCTTCATACTCGCACACAAACCCAAAACATACAAAATCAAACAAACCGACGCGCTCGCTACCACCCACTCGTCCCAGCGATCGCACACAGCCCACACAGGCCCCACCCCGATCCGCGATCGACAGAAGAAGCACTGGTCGGACATCTCGATTCAACGAGTCGTGATCGGCCCAGCCACCCTGTCTCTTCGCACCAACTCCGTCTTGCTCACACGGCTTCACTTCACACTGTCCGAGGTCCTTGATGGACCCGTCCACATATCGAGTCCGAGCGGCGTGGTGGTGTGGCATGCAAGCCGGACTCGATCTGCGCGACCCTGTCCGCAGCAAGAGCGGCCAGATTTTACCAGTCATCGGAAACAGGACGACTGTCAAACATCCACACCGGTATCAAGGACTCAGATACACACTAAGAGGCATGGGAGGGATCAAAGACGCTCGTCACGCATATCAAGAGCGGACGTGCGCGCGAGGCCAAAATAGCAAAAGCAGTCGCCCACCGTGGGGCTCGAACCCACGACCACAAGATTAAGAGTCTTGCGCTCTACCGACTGAGCTAGACGGGCTTCATACTCGCACACAAACCCAAAACATACAAAATCAAACAAACCGACGCGCTCGCTACCACCCACTCGTCCCAGCGATCGCACACAGCCCACACAGGCCCCACCCCGATCCGCGATCGACAGAAGAAGCACTGGTCGGACATCTCGATTCAACGAGTCGTGATCGGCCCAGCCACCCTGTCTCTTCGCACCAACTCCGTCTTGCTCACACGGCTTCACTTCACACTGTCCGAGGTCCTTGATGGACCCGTCCACATATCGAGTCCGAGCGGCGTAGTGGTGTGGCATGCAAGCCGGACTCGATCTGCGCGACCCTGTCCGCAGAAAGAACGGCCAGATTTTACCAGTCATCGGAAACAGGACGACTGTCAAACATCCACACCGGTATTATGGAGTCAGATACACACTGGGAGGCATGGGAGGGATCAGAGACGATCGTCACGCATATCAAGAGCGGACGTGCGCGCGAGGCCAAAATAGCAAAAGCAGTCGCCCACCGTGGGGCTCGAACCCACGACCACAAGATTAAGAGTCTTGCGCTCTACCGACTGAGCTAGACGGGCTTCATACTCGCACACAAACCCAAAACATACAAAATCAAACAAACCGACGCGCTCGCTACCACCCACTCGTCCCAGCGATTGCACACAGCCCACACAGGCCCCACCACGATCCGCGATCGACAGAAGAAGCACTGGTCGGACATCTCGATTCAACGAGTCGTGATCGGCCCAGCCACCCTGTCTCTTCGCACCAACTCCGTCTTGCTCACACGGCTTCACTTCACACTGTCCGAGGTCCTTGATGGACCCGTCCACATATCGAGTCCGAGCGGCGTGGTGGTGTGGCATGCAAGCCGGACTCGATCTGCGCGACCCTGTCCGCAGCAAGAGCGGCCAGATTTTACCAGTCATCGGAAACAGGACGACTGTCAAACATCCACACCGGTATCAAGGACTCAGATACACACTGGGAGGCATGGGAGGGATCAGGGACGATCGTCACGCATATCAAGAGCGGACGTGCGCGCGAGGCCAAAATAGCAAAAGCAGTCGCCCACCGTGGGGCTCGAACCCACGACCACAAGATTAAGAGTCTTGCGCTCTACCGACTGAGCCAGACGGGCTTCATACTCGCACACAAACCCAAAACATACAAAATCAAACAAACCGACGCGCTCGCTACCACCCACTCGTCCCAGCGATCGCACACAGCCCACATAGGCCCCACCCCGATCCGCGATCGACAGAAGAAGCACTGGTCGGACATCTCGATTCAACGAGTCGTGATCGGCCCAGCCACCCTGTCTCTTCGCACCAACTCCGTCTTGCTCACACGGCTTCACTTCACACTGTCCGAGGTCCTTGATGGACCCGTCCACATATCGAGTCCGAGCGGCGTGGTGGTGTGGCATGCAAGCCGGACTCGATCTGCGCGACCCTGTCCGCAGAAAGAACGGCCAGATTTTACCAGTCATCGGAAACAGGACGACTGTCAAACATCCACACCGGTATCAAGGACTCAGATACACACTGGGAGGCATGGGAGGGATCAGAGACGATCGTCACGCATATCAAGAGCGGACGTGCGCGCGAGGCCAAAATAGCAAAAGCAGTCGCCCACCGTGGGGCTCGAACCCACGACCACAAGATTAAGAGTCTTGCGCTCTACCGACTGAGCTAGACGGGCTTCATACTCGCACACAAACCCAAAACATACAAAATCAAACAAACCGACGCGCTCGCTACCACCCACTCGTCCCAGCGATCGCACACAGCCCACACAGGCCCCACCCCGATCCGCGATCGACAGAAGAAGCACTGGTCGGACATCTCGATTCAACGAGTCGTGATCGGCCCAGCCACCCTGTCTCTTCGCACCAACTCCGTCTTGCTCACACGGCTTCACTTCACGCTGTCCGAGGTCCTTGATGGACCCGTCCACATGTCGAGTCCGAGCGGCGTGGTTGTGTGGCATGCAAGCCGGACTCGATCTGCGCGACCCTGTCCGCAGCAAGAACGGCCAGATATTACCAGTCATCGGAAACAGGACGACTGTCAAACATCCACACCGGTATCATGGAGTCAGATACACACTGGCACACTGGGAGGCATGGGAGGGATCCACACTGGGAGGCATGGGAGGGACCAGAGATGATCGTCACGCATATCAAGAGCGGACGTGCGCGCGAGGCCAAAATAGCAAAAGCAGTCGCCCACCGTGGGGCTCGAACCCACGACCACAAGATTAAGAGTCTTGCGCTCTACCGACTGAGCTAGACGGGCTTCATACTCGCACAACAAACCCAAAACATACAAAATCAAACAAACCGACGCGCTCGCTACCACCCACTCGTCCCAGCGATCGCACACAGCCCACACAGGCCCCACCCCGATCCGCGATCGACAGAAGAAGCACTGGTCGGACATCTCGATTCAACGAGTCGTGATCGGCCCAGCCACCCTGTCTCTTCGCACCAACTCCGTCTTGCTCACACGGCTTCACTTCACACTGTCCGAGGTCCTTGATGGACCCGTCCACATATCGAGTCCGAGCGGCGTGGTGGTGTGGCATGCAAGCCGGACTCGATCTGCGCGACCCTGTCCGCAGAAAGAACGGCCAGATTTTACCAGTCATCGGAAACAGGACGACTGTCAAACATCCACACCGGTATCATGGACACAGATACACACTGGGAGGCATGGGAGGGATCAGAGACGATCGTCACGCATATCAAGAGCGGACGTGCGCGCGAGGCCAAAATAGCAAAAGCAGTCGCCCACCGTGGGGCTCGAACCCACGACCACAAGATTAAGAGTCTTGCGCTCTACCGACTGAGCTAGACGGGCTTCATACTCGCACACAAACCCAAAACATACAAAATCAAACAAACCGACGCGCTCGCTACCACCCACTCGTCCCAGCGATCGCACACAGCCCATACAGGCCCCACCCCGATCCGCGATCGACAGAAGAAGCACTGGTCGGACATCTCGATTCAACGAGTCGTGATCGGCCCAGCCACCCTGTCTCTTCGCACCAACTCCGTCTTGCTCACACGGCTTCACTTCACACTGTCCGAGGTCCTTGATGGACCCGTCCACATATCGAGTCCGAGCGGCGTGGTGGTGTGGCATGCAAGCCGGACTCGATCTGCGCGACCCTGTCCGCAGCAAGAGCGGCCAGATTTTACCAGTCATCGGAAACAGGACGACTGTCAAACATCCACACCGGTATCATGGAGTCAGATACACACTGGGAGGCATGGGAGGGATCAGGGACGATCGTCACGCATATCAAGAGCGGACGTGCGCGCGAGGCCAAAATAGCAAAAGCAGTCGCCCACCGTGGGGCTCGAACCCACGACCACAAGATTAAGAGTCTTGCGCTCTACCGACTGAGCTAGACGGGCTTCATACTCGCACACAAACCCAAAACATACAAAATCAAACAAACCGACGCGCTCGCTACCACCCACTCGTCCCAGCGATCGCACACAGCCCACACAGGCCCCACCCCGATCCGCGATCGACAGAAGAAGCACTGGTCGGACATCTCGATTCAACGAGTCGTGATCGGCCCAGCCACCCTGTCTCTTCGCACCAACTCCGTCTTGCTCACACGGCTTCACTTCACACTGTCCGAGGTCCTTGATGGACCCGTCCACATATCGAGTCCGAGCGGCGTGGTGGTGTGGCATGCAAGCCGGACTCGATCTGCGCGACCCTGTCCGCAGCAAGAGCGGCCAGATTTTACCAGTCATCGGAAACAGGACGACTGTCAAACATCCACACCGGTATCATGGAGTCAGATACACACTGGGAGGCATGGGAGGGATCAGAGACGATCGTCACGCATATCAAGAGCGGACGTGCGCGCGAGGCCAAAATAGCAAAAGCAGTCGCCCACCGGGGGGCTCGAACCCACGACCACAAGATTAAGAGTCTTGCGCTCTACCGACTGAGCTAGACGGGCTTCATACTCGCACACAAACCCAAAACATACAAAATCAAACAAACCGACGCGCTCGCTACCACCCACTCGTCCCAGCGATCGCACACAGCCCACACAGGCCCCACCCCGATCCGCGATCGACAGAAGAAGCACTGGTCGGACATCTCGATTCAACGAGTCGTGATCGGCCCAGCCACCCTGTCTCTTCGCACCAACTCCGTCTTGCTCACACGGCTTCACTTCACACTGTCCGAGGTCCTTGATGGACCCGTCCACATATCGAGTCCGAGCGGCGTGGTGGTGTGGCATGCAAGCCGGACTCGATCTGCGCGACCCTGTCCGCAGCAAGAGCGGCCAGATTTTACCAGTCATCGGAAACAGGACGACTGTCAAACATCCACACCGGTATCATGGAGTCAGATACACACTGGGAGGCATGGGAGGGATCAGAGACGATCGTCACGCATATCAAGAGCGGACGTGCGCGCGAGGTTAAAATAGCAAAAGCAGTCGCCCACCGGGGGGCTCGAACCCACGACCACAAGATTAAGAGTCTTGCGCTCTACCGACTGAGCTAGACGGGCTTCATACTCGCACACAAACCCAAAACATACAAAATCAAACAAACCGACGCGCTCGCTACCACCCACTCGTCCCAGCGATCGCACACAGCCCACACAGGCCCCACCCCGATCCGCGATCGACAGAAGAAGCACTGGTCGGACATCTCGATTCAACGAGTCGTGATCGGCCCAGCCACCCTGTCTCTTCGCACCAACTCCGTCTTGCTCACACGGCTTCACTTCACACTGTCCGAGGTCCTTGATGGACCCGTCCACATATCGAGTCCGAGCGGCGTAGTGGTGTGGCATGCAAGCCGGACTCGATCTGCGCGACCCTGTCCGCAGAAAGAACGGCCAGATTTTACCAGTCATCGGAAACAGGACGACTGTCAAACATCCACACCGGTATTATGGAGTCAGATACACACTGGGAGGCATGGGAGGGATCAGGGACGATCGTCACGCATATCAAGAGCGGACGTGCGCGCGAGGCCAAAATAGCAAAAGCAGTCGCCCACCGTGGGGCTCGAACCCACGACCACAAGATTAAGAGTCTTGCGCTCTACCGACTGAGCTAGACGGGCTTCATACTCGCACACAAACCCGAAACATACAAAATCAAACAAACCGACGCGCTCGCTACCACCCACTCGCCCCAGCGATCGCACACAGCCCACACAGGCCCCACCACGATCCGCGATCGACAGAAGAAGCACTGGTCGGACATCTCGATTCAACGAGTCGTGATCGGCCCAGCCACCCTGTCTCTTTGCACCAACTTCGTCTTGCTCACACGGCTTCACTTCACACTGTCCGAGGTCCTTGATGGACCCGTCCACATATCGAGTCCGAGCGGCGTGGTGGTGTGGCATGCGAGCCGGACTCGATCTGCGCGACCCTGTCCGCAGCAAGAACGGCCACATTTTTTACCAGTCATCGGAAACAGGACGACTGTTAAACATCCACACCGGTATCAAGGACTCAGATACAGACTGGGAGGCGTGGGAGAGATCAGAGACGATCGTCACGCATATCAAGAGCGGACGTGCGCGCGAGGCAAAATGGCAAAAGCAGTCGCCCAGCGTGGGGCTCGAATCCACGACCACAAGATTAAGAGTCTTGCGCTCTACCGACTGAGCTAGACGGGCTTCATACTCGCACACAAACCCAAAACATACAAAATCAAACCAACCGACGCGCTCGCTACCACCCACTCGTCCCAGCGATCGCACACAGCCCACACAGGCCCCACCACGATCCGCGATCGACAGAAGAAGCACTGGTCGGACATCTCGATTCAACGAGTCGTGATCGGCCCAGCCACCTTGTCTCTTCGCACCAACTCCGTCTTGCTCACACGGCTTCACTTCACACTGTCCGAGGTCCTTGATGGATCCGTCCATATATCGAGTCCGAGCGGCGTGGTGGTTTGGCATGCAAGCCGGACTCGATCTGCGCGACCCTGTCCGCAGCAAGAACGGCCAGATATTACCTGTCATCGGAAACAGGACGACTGTCAAACATCCACACCGGTGTCAATGACTCAGATACAGACTGGGAGACGTGGGAGAGATCAGAGACGCTCGTCACGCATATCAAGAGCGGACGTGCGCGCGAGGCCAAAATGGCAAAAGCAGTCGCCCACCGTGGGGCTCGAACCCACGACCACAAGATTAAGAGTCTTGCGCTCTACCGACTGAGCTAGACGGGCTTCATACTCGCACACAAACCCAAAACATACAAAATCAAACCAACCGACGCGCTCGCTACCACCCACTCGTCCCAGCGATCGCACACAGCCCACACAGGCCCCACCACGATCCGCGATCGACAGAAGAAGCACTGGTCGGACATCTCGATTCAACGAGTCGTGATCGGCCCAGCCACCCTGTCTCTTCGCACCAACTCCGTCTTGCTCACACGGCTTCACTTCACACTGTCCGAGGTCCTTGATGGATCCGTCCACATATCGAGTCCGAGCGGCGTGGTGGTTTGGCATGCAAGCCGGACTCGATCTGCGCGACCCTGTCCGCAGCAAGAACGGCCAGATTTACCAGTTCATCGGAAACAGGACGACTGTCCAACATCCACACTGGTATTCAAGGACTCAGATACACACTTGAAGGCATGGAGGGATCAGGGACGATCGTCACGCATATCCAGAGCGGACGTGCGCGCGAGGCCAAAATAGCCAAAAGCAGTCGCCCACCGTGGGGCTCGAGCCCACGACCACAAGATTAAGAGTCTTGCGCTCTACCGACTGAGCTAGACGGGCTTCATACTCGCACACAAACCCAAAACATACAAAATCAAACAAACCGACGCGCTCGCTACCACCCACTCGTCCCAGCGATCGCACACAGCCCACACAGGCCCCACCCCGATCCGCGATCGACAGAAGAAGCACTGGTCGGACATCTCGATTCAACGAGTCGTGATCGGCCCAGCCACCCTGTCTCTTCGCACCAACTCCGTCTTGCTCACACGGCTTCACTTCACACTGTCCGAGGTCCTTGATGGACCCGTCCACATATCGAGTCCGAGCGGCGTGGTGGTGTGGCATGCAAGCCGGACTCGATCTGCGCGACCCTGTCCGCAGAAAGAACGGCCAGATTTTACCAGTCATCGGAAACAGGACGACTGTCAAACATCCACACCGGTATCAAGGACTCAGATACACACTGGGAGGCATGGGAGGGATCAGGGACGATCGTCACGCATATCAAGAGCGGACGTGCGCGCGAGGCCAAAATAGCAAAAGCAGTCGCCCACCGTGGGGCTCGAACCCACGACCACAAGATTAAGAGTCTTGCGCTCTACCGACGTGAGCTAGACGGGCTTCATACTCGCACACAAACCCAAAACATACAAAATCAAACAAACCGACGCGCTCGCTACCACCCACTCGTCCCAGCGATCGCACACAGCCCACACAGGCCCCACCCCGATCCGCGATCGACAGAAGAAGCACTGGGTCGGACATCTCGATTCAACGAGTCGTGATCGGCCCAGCCACCCTGTCTCTTCGCACCAACTCCGTCTTGCTCACACGGCTTCACCTCACACTGTCCGAAGTCCTCTGAATGGACCCGTCCCACATAATCGAGTCCTGAGCCGGCGTGGTGGTGTGGCATGCAAGCCCGGACTCGATCTGCGCGAACCCTGTCCCGCAGGCAAGAACGGCCCAGATTTTACCCAGTCATCGGAAACAGGACGACTGTCAAACATCCACACCCGGTATCATGGAGTCAGATACACACTGGGAGGCATGGGAGGGATCAGAGACGATCGTCACGCATATCAAGAGCGGACGTGCGCGCGAGGCCAAAATAGCAAAAGCAGTCGCCCACCGTGGGGCTCGAACCCACGACCACAAGATTAAGAGTCTTGCGCTCTACCGACTGAGCTAGACGGGCTTCATACTCGCACACAAACCCAAAACATACAAAATCAAACAAACCGACGCGCTCGCTACCACCCACTCGTCCCAGCGATCGCACACAGCCCACACAGGCCCCACCCCGATCCGCGATCGACAGAAGAAGCACTGGTCGGACATCTCGATTCAACGAGTCGTGATCGGCCCAGCCACCCTGTCTCTTTGCACCAACTTCGTCTTGCTCACACGGCTTCACTTCACACTGTCCGAGGTCCTTGATGGACCCGTCCACATATCGAGTCCGAGCGGCGTGGTGGTGTGGCATGCAAGCCGGACTCGATCTGCGCGACCCTGTCCGCAGCAAGAACGGCCAGATTTTACCAGTCATCGGAAACAGGACGACTGTCAAACATCCACACCGGTATCATGGACACCGATACACACTGGGAGGCGTGGGAGGGATCAGAGACGCTCGTCACGCATATCAAGAGCGGACGTGCGCGCGAGGCCAAAATAGCAAAAGCAGTCGCCCACCGTGGGGCTCGAACCCACGACCACAAGATTAAGAGTCTTGAGCTCTACCGACTGAGCTAGACGGGCTTCATACTCGCACACAAACCCAAAACATACAAAATCAAACAAACCGACGCGCTCGCTACCACCCACTCGTCCCAGCGATCGCACACAGCCCACACAGGCCCCACCCCGATCCGCGATCGACAGAAGAAGCACTGGTCGGACATCTCGATTCAACGAGTCGTGATCGGCCCAGCCATCCTGTCTCTTTCGCACCAACTTCGTCTTGCTCACACGGCTTCACTTCACACTGTCCGAGGTCCTTGATGGACCCGTCCACATATCGAGTCCGAGCGGCGTGGTGGTGTGGCATGCAAGCCGGACTCGATGTGCGCGACCCTGTCCGCAGAAAGAACGCCCAGATTTTACCAGTCATCGGAAACAGGACGACTGTCAAACATCCACACCGGTATCATGGACACAGATACACACTAAGAGGCATGGGAGGGATCAAAGACGCTCGTCACGCATATCAAGAGCGGACGTGCGCGCGAGGCCAAAATAGCAAAAGCAGTCGCCCACCGTGGGGCTCGAACCCACGACCACAAGATTAAGAGTCTTGCGCTCTACCGACTGAGCTAGACGGGCTTCATACTCGCACAACAACCCAAAACATACAAAATCAAACAAACCGACGCGCTCGCTACCACCCACTCGTCCCAGCGATCGCACACAGCCCACACAGGCCCCACCCCGATCCGCGATCGACAGAAGAAGCACTGGTCGGACATCTCGATTCAACGAGTCGTGATCGGCCCAGCCACCCTGTCTCTTTGCACCAACTCCGTCTTGCTCACACGGCTTCACTTCACACTGTCCGAGGTCCTTGATGGACCCGTCCACATATCGAGTCCGAGCGGCGTGGTGGTGTGGCATGCAAGCCGGACTCGATCTGCGCGACCCTGTCCGCAGCAAGAACAGCCCGATATTATCAGTCATCGGAAACAGGACGACTGTCAAACATCCACACCGGTATCATGGACACAGATACACACTAAGAGGCGGGGGAGGGATCAGAGACGCTCGTCACGCATATCAAGAGCGGACGTGCGCGCGAGGCCAAAATGGCAAAAGCAGTCGCCCACCGTGGGGCTCGAACCCACGACCACAAGATTAAGAGTCTTGCGCTCTACCGACTGAGCTAGACGGGCTTCATACTCGCACACAAACCCAAAACATACAAAATCAAACAAACCGACGCGCTTGCTACCACCCACTCGTCCCAGCGATCGCACACAGCCCACACAGGCCCAACCACGATCCGCGATCGACAGAAGAAGCACTGGTCGGACATCTCGATTCAACGAGTCGTGATCGGCCCAGCCACCCTGTCTCTTCGCACCAACTCCGTCTTGCTCACACGGCTTCACTTCACACTGTCCGAGGTCCTTGATGGACCCGTCCACATATCGAGTCCGAGCGGCGTGGTGGTGTGGCATGCAAGCCGGACTCGATCTGCGCGACCCTGTCCGCAGCAAGAGCGGCCAGATTTTACCAGTCATCGGAAACAGGACGACTGTCAAACATCCACACCGGTATCATGGAGTCAGATACACACTGGGAGGCATGGGAGGGATCAGAGACGATCGTCACGCATATCAAGAGCGGACGTGCGCGCGAGGCCAAAATAGCAAAAGCAGTCGCCCACCGTGGGGCTCGAACCCACGACCACAAGATTAAGAGTCTTGCACCCCGAATGAGCTAGACGGGCTTCATACTCGCACACAAACCCAACACATACAAAATCAAACAAACCGACGCGCTCGCTACCACCCACTCGTCCCAGCGATCGCACACAGCCCACACAGGCCCCACCACGATCCGTAATCGACAGAAGAAGCACTGGTCGGACATCTCGATTCAACGAGTCGTGATCGGCCCAGCCACCCTGTCTCTTCGCACCAACTCCGTCTTGCTCACACGGCTTCACTTCACACTGTCCGAGGTCCTTGATGGACCCGTCCACATATCGAGTCCGAGCGGCGTGGTGGTGTGGCATGCAAGCCGGATTCGATCTGCGCGACCCTGTCCGCAGCAAGAACGGCCAGATATTACCAGTCATCGGAAACAGGACGACTGTCAAACATCCACACCGGTATCATGGACACAGATACACACTAAGAGGCATGGGAGGGATCAGAGACGCTCGTCACGCATATCAAGAGCGGACGTGCGCGCGAGGCCAAAATAGCAAAAGCAGTCGCCCACCGTGGGGCTCGAACCCACGACCACAAGATTAAGAGTCTTGCGCTCTACCGACTGAGCTAGACGGGCTTCATACTCGCACACAAACCCAAAACATACAAAATCAAACAAACCGACGCGCTCGCTACCACCCACTCGTCCCAGCGATCGCACACAGCCCACACAGGCCCCACCCCGATCCACGATCGACAGAAGAAGCACTGGTCGGACATCTCGATTCAACGAGTCGTGATCGGCCCAGCCACCCTGTCTCTTCGCACCAACTCCGTCTTGCTCACACGGCTTCACTTCACACTGTCCGAGGTCCTTGATGGACCCGTCCACATATCGAGTCCGAGCGGCGTGGTGGTGTGGCATGCAAGCCGGACTCGATCTGCGCGACCCTGTCCGCAGCAAGAACGGCCAGATTTTACCAGTCATCGGAAACAGGACGACTGTCAAACATCCACACCGGTATCATGGAGTCAGATACACACTGGGAGGCATGGGAGGGATCAGAGACGATCGTCACGCATATCAAGAGCGGACGTGCGCGCGAGGCCAAAATAGCAAAAGCAGTCGCCCACCGTGGGGCTCGAACCCACGACCACAAGATTAAGAGTCTTGCGCTCTACCGACTGAGCTAGACGGGCTTCATACTCGCACACAAACCCAAAACATACAAAATCAAACAAACCGACGCGCTCGCTACCACCCACTCGTCCCAGCGATCGCACACAGCCCACACAGGCCCCACCCCGATCCGCGATCGACAGAAGAAGCACTGGTCGGACATCTCGATTCAACGAGTCGTGATCGGCCCAGCCACCCTGTCTCTTCGCACCAACTCCGTCTTGCTCACACGGCTTCACTTCACACTGTCCGAGGTCCTTGATGGACCCGTCCACATATCGAGTCCGAGCGGCGTGGTGGTGTGGCATGCAAGCCGGACTCGATCTGCGCGACCCTGTCCGCAGAAAGAACGGCCAGATTTTACCAGTCATCGGAAACAGGACGACTGTCAAGCATCCACACCGGTATCATGGACACCGATACACACTGGGAGGCGTGGGAGGGATCAGAGACGCTCGTCACGCATATCAAGAGCGGACGTGCGCGCGAGGCCAAAATAGCAAAAGCAGTCGCCCACCGTGGGGCTCGAACCCACGACCACAAGATTAAGAGTCTTGCGCTCTACCGACTGAGCTAGACGGGCTTCATACTCGCACACAAACCCAAAACATACAAAATCAAACAAACCGACGCGCTCGCTACCACCCACTCGTCCCAGCGATCGCACACAGCCCACACAGGCCCCACCCCGATCCGCGATCGACAGAAGAAGCACTGGTCGGACATCTCGATTCAACGAGTCGTGATCAGCCCAGCCACCCTGTCTCTTTGCACCAACTTCGTCTTGCTCACACGGCTTCACTTCACACTGTCCGAGGTCCTTGATGGACCCGTCCACATATCGAGTCCGAGCGGCGTGGTGGTGTGGCATGCAAGCCGGACTCGATCTGCGCGACCCTGTCCGCAGCAAGAACGGCCAGATATTACCAGTCATCGGAAACAGGACGACTGTCAAACATCCACACCGGTATCATGGACACCGATACACACTGGGAGGCATGGGAGAGATCAGCGACGATCGTCGCGCATATCAAGAGCGGACGTGCGCGCGAGGCCAAAATGGCAAAAGCAGTCGCCCACCGTGGGGCTCGAACCCACGACCACAAGATTAAGAGTCTTGCGCTCTACCGACTGAGCTAGACGGGCTTCATACTCGCACACAAACCCAAAACATACAAAATCAAACAAACCGACGCGCTCGCTACCACCCACTCGTCCCAGCGATCGCACACAGCCCACACAGGCCCCACCCCGATCCGCGATCGACAGAAGAAGCACTGGTCGGACATCTCGATTCAACGAGTCGTGATCGGCCCAGCCACCCTGTCTCTTCGCACCAACTCCGTCTTGCTCACACGGCTTCACTTCACACTGTCCGAGGTCCTTGATGGACCCGTCCACATATCGAGTCCGAGCGGCGTGGTGGTGTGGCATGCAAGCCGGACTCGATCTGCGCGACCCTGTCCGCAGCAAGAACGGCCAGATATTACCAGTCATCGGAAACAGGACGACTGTCAAACATCCACACCGGTATCATGGACACCGATACACACTGGGAGGCGTGGGAGGGATCAGAGACGCTCGTCACGCATATCAAGAGCGGACGTGCGCGCGAGGCCAAAATAGCAAAAGCAGTCGCCCACCGTGGGGCTCGAACCCACGACCACAAGATTAAGAGTCTTGCGCTCTACCGACTGAGCTAGACGGGCTTCATACTCGCACACAAACCCAAAACATACAAAATCAAACCAACCGACGCGCTCGCTACCACCCACTCGTCCCAGCGATCGCACACAGCCCACACAGGCCCCACCACGATCCGCGATCGACAGAAGAAGCACTGGTCGGACATCTCGATTCAACGAGTCGTGATCGGCCCAGCCACCCTGTCTCTTCGCACCAACTCCGTCTTGCTCACACGGCTTCACTTCACGCTGTCCGAGGTCCTTGATGGACCCGTCCACATATCGAGTCCGAGCGGCGTGGTGGTGTGGCATGCAAGCCGGACTCGATCTGCGCGACCCTGTCCGCAGAAAGAACGGCCAGATTTTACCAGTCATCGGAAACAGGACGACTGTCAAACATCCACACCGGTATCATGGACACCGATACACACTGGGAGGCGTGGGAGGGATCAGAGACGCTCGTCACGCATATCAAGAGCGGACGTGCGCGCGAGGCCAAAATGGCAAAAGCAGTCGCCCACCGTGGGGCTCGAACCCACGACCACAAGATTAAGAGTCTTGCGCTCTACCGACTGAGCTAGACGGGCTTCATACTCGCACACAAACCCAAAACATACAAAATCAAACAAACCGACGCGCTCGCTACCACCCACTCGTCCCAGCGATCGCACACAGCCCACACAGGCCCCACCCCGATCCGCGATCGACAGAAGAAGCACTGGTCGGACATCTCGATTCAACGAGTCGTGATCGGCCCAGCCACCCTGTCTCTTCGCACCAACTCCGTCTTGCTCACACGGCTTCACTTCACACTGTCCGAGGTCCTTGATGGACCCGTCCACATATCGAGTCCGAGCGGCGTGGTGGTGTGGCATGCAAGCCGGACTCGATCTGCGCGACCCTGTCCGCAGAAAGAACGGCCAGATATTACCAGTCATCGGAAACAGGACGACTGTCAAACATCCACACCGGTATCATGGAGTCAGATACACACTGGGAGGCATGGGAGGGATCAGAGACGATCGTCACGCATATCAAGAGCGGACGTGCGCGCGAGGCCAAAATAGCAAAAGCAGTCGCCCACCGTGGGGCTCGAACCCACGACCACAAGATTAAGAGTCTTGCGCTCTACCGACTGAGCTAGACGGGCTTCATACTCGCACACAAACCCAAAACATACAAAATCAAACAAACCGACGCGCTCGCTACCACCCACTCGTCCCAGCGATCGCACACAGCCCACACAGGCCCCACCCCGATCCGCGATCGACAGAAGAAGCACTGGCCGGACATCTCGATTCAACGAGTCGTGATCGGCCCAGCCACCCTGTCTCTTCGCACCAACTCCGTCTTGCTCACACGGCTTCACTTCACACTGTCCGAGGTCCTTGATGGACCCGTCCACATATCGAGTCCGAGCGGCGTGGTGGTGTGGCATGCAAGCCGGACTCGATCTGCGCGACCCTGTCCGCAGCAAGAGCGGCCAGATTTTACCAGTCATCGGAAACAGGACGACTGTCAAACATCCACACCGGTATCATGGAGTCAGATACACACTGGGAGGCATGGGAGGGATCAGAGACGATCGTCACGCATATCAAGAGCGGACGTGCGCGCGAGGCCAAAATAGCAAAAGCAGTCGCCCACCGTGGGGCTCGAACCCACGACCACAAGATTAAGAGTCTTGCGCTCTACCGACTGAGCTAGACGGGCTTCATACTCGCACACAAACCCAAAACATACAAAATCAAACAAACCGACGCGCTCGCTACCACCCACTCGTCCCAGCGATCGCACACAGCCCACACAGGCCCCACCCCGATCCGCGATCGACAGAAGAAGCACTGGTCGGACATCTCGATTCAACGAGTCGTGATCGGCCCAGCCACCCTGTCTCTTCGCACCAACTCCGTCTTGCTCACACGGCTTCACTTCACACTGTCCGAGGTCCTTGATGGACCCGTCCACATATCGAGTCCGAGCGGCGTGGTGGTGTGGCATGCAAGCCGGACTCGATCTGCGCGACCCTGTCCGCAGCAAGAACGGCCAGATATTACCAGTCATCGGAAACAGGACGACTGTCAAACATCCACACCGGTATCATGGACACAGATACACACTGGGAGGCGTGGGAGGGATCAAAGACGCTCGTCACGCATATCAAGAGCGGACGTGCGCGCGAGGCCAAAATAGCAAAAGCAGTCGCCCACCGTGGGGCTCGAACCCACGACCACAAGATTAAGAGTCTTGCGCTCTACCGACTGAGCTAGACGGGCTTCATACTCGCACACAAACCCAAAACATACAAAATCAAGCAAACCGACGCGCTCGCTACCACCCACTCGTCCCAGCGATCGCACACAGCCCACACAGGCCCCACCCCGATCCGCGATCGACAGAAGAAGCACTGGTCGGACATCTCGATTCAACGAGTCGTGATCGGCCCAGCCACCCTGTCTCTTTGCACCAACTTCGTCTTGCTCACACGGCTTCACTTCACACTGTCCGAGGTCCTTGATGGACCCGTCCACATATCGAGTCCGAGCGGCGTGGTGGTGTGGCATGCAAGCCGGACTCGATCTGCGCGACCCTGTCCGCAGCAAGAGCGGCCAGATTTTACCAGTCATCGGAAACAGGACGACTGTCAAACATCCACACCGGTATCATGGAGTCAGATACACACTGGGAGGCATGGGAGGGATCAGAGACGATCGTCACGCATATCAAGAGCGGACGTGCGCGCGAAGGCCAAATAAGAAAAGGAGGCGCGCACCGGGGGGGGTCGAAACCACGAACACACAGAATAAGAAGCCTGCGCGTCTACCGACTGAGCTAGACGGGCTTCATACTCGCACACAAACCCAAAACATACAAAATCAAACAAACCGACGCGCTCGCTACCACCCACTCGTCCCAGCGATCGCACACAGCCCACACAGGCCCCACCCCGATCCGCGATCGACAGAAGAAGCACTGGTCGGACATCTCGATTCAACGAGTCGTGATCGGCCCAGCCACCCTGTCTCTTCGCACCAACTCCGTCTTGCTCACACGGCTTCACTTCACACTGTCCGAGGTCCTTGATGGACCCGTCCACATATCGAGTCCGAGCGGCGTGGTGGTGTGGCATGCAAGCCGGACTCGATCTGCGCGACCCTGTCCGCAGCAAGAACGGCCAGATATTACCAGTCATCGGAAACAGGACGACTGTCAAGCATCCACACCGGTATCATGGACACCGATACACACTGGGAGGCGTGGGAGGGATCAGAGACGCTCGTCACGCATATCAAGAGCGGACGTGCGCGCGAGGCCAAAATAGCAAAAGCAGTCGCCCACCGTGGGGCTCGAACCCACGACCACAAGATTAAGAGTCTTGCGCTCTACCGACTGAGCTAGACGGGCTTCATACTCGCACACAAACCCAAAACATACAAAATCAAACAAACCGACGCGCTCGCTACCACCCACTCGTCCCAGCGATCGCACACAGCCCACACAGGCCCCACCACGATCCGCGATCGACAGAAGAAGCACTGGTCGGACATCTCGATTCAACGAGTCGTGATCGGCCCAGCCACCCTGTCTCTTCGCACCAACTCCGTCTTGCTCACACGGCTTCACTTCACACTGTCCGAGGTCCTTGATGGACCCGTCCACATATCGAGTCCGAGCGGCGTGGTGGTGTGGGCATGCTAGACGGGACTCGATCTGCGCGACCCTGTCCGCAGCAGAACGGCCAGATTTTACCAGTCATCGGTAACAGGACGACTGTCAAACATCCACACCGGTATCATGGAGTCAGATACACACTGGGAGGCATGGGAGGGATCAGAGACGATCGTCACGCATATCAAGAGCGGACGTGCGCGCGAGGCCAAAATAGCAAAAGCAGTCGCCCACCGTGGGGCTCGAACCCACGACCACAAGATTAAGAGTCTTGCGCTCTACCGACTGAGCTAGACGGGCTTCATACTCGCACACAAACCCAAAACATACAAAATCAAACAAACCGACGCGCTCGCTACCACCCACTCGTCCCAGCGATCGCACACAGCCCACACAGGCCCCACCCCGATCCGCGATCGACAGAAGAAGCACTGGTCGGACATCTCGATTCAACGAGTCGTGATCGGCCCAGCCACCCTGTCTCTTCGCACCAACTCCGTCTTGCTCACACGGCTTCACTTCACACTGTCCGAGGTCCTTGATGGACCCGTCCACATATCGAGTCCGAGCGGCGTGGTGGTGTGGCATGCAAGCCGGACTCGATCTGCGCGACCCTGTCCGCAGAAAGAACGGCCAGATTTTACCAGTCATCGGAAACAGGACGACTGTCAAACATCCACACCGGTATCAAGGACTCAGATACACACTGGGAGGCATGGGAGGGATCAGGGACGATCGTCACGCATATCAAGAGCGGACGTGCGCGCGAGGCCAAAATGGCAAAAGCAGTCGCCCACCGTAGGGCTCGAACCCACGACCACAAGATTAAGAGTCTTGCGCTCTACCGACTGAGCTAGACGGGCTTCATACTCGCACACAAACCCAAAACATACAAAATCAAACAAACCGACGCGCTCGCTACCACCCACTCGTCCCAGCGATCGCACACAGCCCACACAGGCCCCACCCCGATCCGCGATCGACAGAAGAAGCACTGGTCGGACATCTCGATTCAACGAGTCGTGATCGGCCCAGCCACCCTGTCTCTTCGCACCAACTCCGTCTTGCTCACACGGCTTCACTTCACACTGTCCGAGGTCCTTGATGGACCCGTCCACATATCGAGTCCGAGCGGCGTGGTGGTGTGGCATGCAAGCCGGACTCGATCTGCGCGACCCTGTCCGCAGCAAGAACGGCCAGATATTACCAGTCATCGGAAACAGGACGACTGTCAAACATCCACACCGGTATCATGGACACAGATACACACTAAGAGGCATGGGAGGGATCAGAGACGCTCGTCACGCATATCAAGAGCGGACGTGCGCGCGAGGCCAAAATAGCAAAAGCAGTCGCCCACCGTGGGGCTCGAACCCACGACCACAAGATTAAGAGTCTTGCGCTCTACCGACTGAGCTAGACGGGCTTCATACTCGCACACAAAACCAAAACATACAAAATCAAACAAACCGACGCGCTCGCTACCACCCACTCGTCACAGCGATCGCACACAGCACACACAGGCCCCACCCCGATCCGCGATCGACAGAAGAAGCACTGGTCGGACATCTCGATTCAACGAGTCGTGATCGGCCCAGCCACCCTGTCTCTTCGCACCAACTCCGTCTTGCTCACACGGCTTCACTTCACACTGTCCGAGGTCCTTGATGGACCCGTCCACATATCGAGTCCGAGCGGCGTGGTGGTGTGGCATGCAAGCCGGACTCGATCTGCGCGACCCTGTCCGCAGAAAGAACGGCCAGATTTTACCAGTCATCGGAAACAGGACGACTGTCAAACATCCACACCGGTATCATGGACACAGATACACACTAAGAGGCATGGGAGGGATCAGAGACGCTCGTCACGCATATCAAGAGCGGACGTGCGCGCGAGGCCAAAATAGCAAAAGCAGTCGCCCACCGTGGGGCTCGAACCCACGACCACAAGATTAAGAGTCTTGCGCTCTACCGACTGAGCTAGACGGGCTTCATACTCGCACACAAACCCAAAACATACAAAATCAAACAAACCGACGCGCTCGCTACCACCCACTCGTCCCAGCGATCGCACACAGCCCACACAGGCTCCACCCCGATCCGCGATCGACAGAAGAAGCACTGGTCGGACATCTCGATTCAACGAGTCGTGATCGGCCCAGCCACCCTGTCTCTTCGCACCAACTCCGTCTTGCTCACACGGCTTCACTTCACACTGTCCGAGGTCCTTGATGGACCCCGTCCCACATATCGAGTCCGAGCGGCGTGTTGGTGTGGCATGCAAGCCGGACTCGATCTGCGCGACCCTGTCCGCAGCAAGAAGCGGCCAGATATTACCAGTCATCGGAAACAGGACGACTGTCAAGCATCCACACCGGTATCATGGACTCCCGATACACACTGGGAGGCGTGGGAGGGATCAGAGACGCTCGTCACGCATATCAGGAGCGGACGTGCGCGCGAGGCCAAAATAGCAAAAGCAGTCGCCCACGGTGGGGCTCGCACCCACGACCACAAGATTAGGAGTCTTGCGCTCTACCGACTGAGCTAGACGGGCTTCATACTCGCACACAAACCCAAAACATACAAAATCAAACAAACCGACGCGCTCGCTACCACCCACTCGTCCCAGCGATCGCACACAGCCCACACAGGCCCCACCCCGATCCGCGATCGACAGAAGAAGCACTGGTCGGACATCTCGATTCAACGAGTCGTGATCGGCCCAGCCACCCTGTCTCTTCGCACCAACTCCGTCTTGCTCACACGGCTTCACTTCACACTGTCCGAGGTCCTTGATGGACCCGTCCACATATCGAGTCCGAGCGGCGTGGTGGTGTGGCATGCAAGCCGGACTCGATCTGCGCGACCCTGTCCGCAGCAAGAACGGCCAGATATTACCAGTCATCGGAAACAGGACGACTGTCAAACATCCACACCGGTATCATGGACACCGATACACACTGGGAGGCGTGGGAGGGATCAGAGACGCTCGTCACGCATATCAAGAGCGGACGTGCGCGCGAGGCCAAAATAGCAAAAGCAGTCGCCCACCGTGGGGCTCGAACCCACGACCACAAGATTAAGAGTCTTGCGCTCTACCGACTGAGCTAGACGGGCTTCATACTCGCACACAAACCCAAAACATACAAAATCAAACAAACCGACGCGCTCGCTACCACCCACTCGTCCCAGCGATCGCACACAGCCCACACAGGCCCCACCCCGATCCGCGATCGACAGAAGAAGCACTGGTCGGACATCTCGATTCAACGAGTCGTGATCGGCCCAGCCACCCTGTCTCTTCGCACCAACTCCGTCTTGCTCACACGGCTTCACTTCACACTGTCCGAGGTCCTTGATGGACCCGTCCACATATCGAGTCCGAGCGGCGTGGTGGTGTGGCATGCAAGCCGGACTCGATCTGCGCGACCCTGTCCGCAGCAAGAACGGCCAGATATTACCAGTCATCGGAAACAGGACGACTGTCAAACATCCACACCGGTATCATGGACACCGATACACACTGGGAGGCGTGGGAGGGATCAGAGACGCTCGTCACGCATATCAAGAGCGGACGTGCGCGCGAGGCCAAAATAGCAAAAGCAGTCGCCCACCGTGGGGCTCGAACCCACGACCACAAGATTAAGAGTCTTGCGCTCTAACGACTGAGCTAGACGGGCTTCATACTCGCACACAAACCCAAAACATACAAAATCAAACAAACCGACGCGCTCGCTACCACCCACTCGCCCCAGCGATCGCACACAGCCCACACAGGCCCCACCACGATCCGCGATCGACAGAAGAAGCACTGGCCGGACATCTCGATTCAACGAGTCGTGATCGGCCCAGCCACCCTGTCTCTTCGCACCAACTCCGTCTTGCTCACACGGCTTCACTTCACACTGTCCGAGGTCCTTGATGGACCCGTCCACATATCGAGTCCGAGCGGCGTGGTGGTGTGGCATGCAAGCCGGACTCGATCTGCGCGACCCTGTCCGCAGCAAGAGCGGCCAGATTTTACCAGTCATCGGAAACAGGACGACTGTCAAACATCCACACCGGTATCATGGAGTCAGATACACACTGGGAGGCATGGGAGGGATCAGAGACGATCGTCACGCATATCAAGAGCGGACGTGCGCGCGAGGCCAAAATAGCAAAAGCAGTCGCCCACCGTGGGGCTCGAACCCACGACCACAAGATTAAGAGTCTTGCGCTCTACCGACTGAGCTAGACGGGCTTCATACTCGCACACAAACCCAAAACATACAAAATCAAACAAACCGACGCGCTCGCTACCACCCACTCGTCCCAGCGATCGCACACAGCCCACACAGGCCCCACCCCGATCCGCGATCGACAGAAGAAGCACTGGTCGGACATCTCGATTCAACGAGTCGTGATCGGCCCAGCCACCCTGTCTCTTCGCACCAACTCCGTCTTGCTCACACGGCTTCCCTTCACACTGTCCGAGGTCCTTGATGGACCCGTCCAGATGTCGAGTCCGAGCGGCGGGTGGTGTGGCATGCAAGCCGGACTCGATCTGCGCGACCCTGTCCGCAGCAAGAACGGCCAGATTTTACCAGTCATCGGAAACAGTGTGGTGTAGCGGGATCAGCAAAATCTGCGAGATTGCTGGATCCAACTTACCAACTGCGCCCAGACACCGACTAACGGTGGGGGTCCCCCGATGATCCGTGTTCTGCTGAACTTTCCTCACCTTGTGTACCCGTCGGTAGGGCGGGATCTTGCTCTCTCGGTAACTTCCGAAGAGTTCAAGTGGTGAAGCTTGAGTGTCTTGGCGGGACGTAAGGATGGGGTGGAGCAGCAGAGGTAATATCTTCACTCTGCGTCCGTGGTTAGTTCTGGATCCTAAGCGAATATTTGAGCTTATGGATCCAGGGCCTAGATCGTGGATCTGGCCGTAGGGTTGCCTTGCGGGTGTGTCCCTTGCCTTTGCGTTTCCTTTACGTCGTACTTGCCGCCTCCTGTAACGGGATCTTGAGAGTTGAGACCTTCTAAGGTGTAACCGACCAAGTAGTAAATTCGGTTAACCTGTCGGATCTGCACGTGGTAGGAAAAGCTCACTAGGTTGTAATATCTGGCCAATGTATTATCCAGTTATCACTACCAACACTAGATTCGCAATTCCCAACCTTCTCCTAGCTCGTACGGCCAATGTAACTCCGATTCTTGAGGGCAGGAAGGCACTTGCGTGTTATTGTGCAAATTGAAGACTGTATTGATACTTAAGCCTATACCTGCCTGGATTTCTACCTTCTATGTCTTTTACTCATTAAATCCCTTACCAGGCTCGGCTGCATGTCCTTTCTTTCCTTGACCCATCATCCCAGCTGTATTATCGTCAGATCCACCGGATCCATGGCGTAATCAATATGGTCACCCTATTATGGGTACCCTCATCCGAATCCAGGTCGTTTGGATCCACTTCACTGTAAGGGTACACTCGTCATGGATCTGAACTCTCCAATCATCCAACACCATCTTGCAACCGTCTGTGATCTCCATTGTCCCACTAAAGTTCGAGATCCACTGCACCCACCATCCCTGTATCCTGATTCCAGGTCCCTCCAGGCGGGACCCTCACCTCCTGGGATCCGAACTCGGAAGTGTGGGATCCGGGACACCTCGCGGTGGATCTTGACTTCTCGCTAGTCGTGGATACTAGATCCACCTTCAGATGACACCTACCATCATTCCTTCATAGGATCCACACTCGATCCACTCGTACATAGTATATCCCATGTCCACCTAAGTGAATCCAGGTAAGGGTGGATCCGAGATGAGTCTTGGTGGATCTTGCCTCCCCGTACATCACTCATACCAGATCCATCGCCGTTTCATACGGGGTGCTGTTTGTCATGGTTAATCCACCTCAGGCAACTTGCATCCGCTCCGGACGATCCAAATCCTCTCTAATCACTTGAAACTGTCACTGATTCGGGATAGTGACCCCGCGTTAGGTCCATTTTTTTATTTCTGAGTGGTAGAGGTCACGGGATTTAAGCAACGTTGGGCTTGTACGGAGCGAAGGGAAGAGTCACCACTCGGGGAGTAGACCGGAGCGAAGACACTTGAGGGGAAGAAGGAAGATTCCGAAGTGATTGATTTATCGGAGCTTACACAGTCCTCACTACCTAGGTCATCCAATCAATTGGTGCATCCAATCACCAACATTCTGCACTCGTCCAAACATCCTATTCGTCTAACCAACGTACCGTAATTATCGCGGGATCGTGTTGGACCAGTTTGGTTACCGGTTTATGGGTACTTACCGCCTGAAACCGGTACCCCTCAATACGCCCCCTCCATGCGAACGCGCGTTGACTCCGAGCGCCGCCGTAAGGTCCTTGTGACGTGGCCCCGGAAGCGTCTTCGTCATGATGTCCGCCAGCATCACAGAGGTCTTGCAGTACTCCAGCTTGACCTCACCGCGCTTGACCTCATCACGAATGTGATAATACTTGATGTCGATGTGCTTGACCCGACCATGGTTCACTGGGTTTTTGGTCATCTTGATGCATGACTGGTTGTCTTCGAGGATCTTGAGCCCTGGTCCCGATTCCCCTGCTGCCGTCAAAATCTCGCAAAGTAGGCGGTGAACCCACTTGGCTTCTTGAATAGCTAAACTTAGCGCGATGTATTCTGCCTCGCTTGCTGACAACGACACACTTGACTGCTTTTTGCTCCCCCAACTCACGGGTGCGCTCATCAAAAGAAACGTGTAGCCCGAAGTTGACTTACGATCGGAGTGGTCACCAGCCCAGTCTGCGTCAGAGTACCCGCGGAAATCCACTTTGTCACCAGACTTGAAGCAGATTCCATGCGACTTAGCTCCTTGTAGATAGCGAAAGATGCGCTTTACAGCAGCCCAGTGCTCGACTTGTGGGTTCTCCATGAAGCGAGAAACGTATCCCACGGCAAAGGCAATGTCCGGTCGTGTCGCGGTCATCAAGTGCATGAGTGCACCTACAGCCTCGCGGAACGGAGCGTTCACCTTGGTCGATGCACTGCTTGGGACTAGTCGAGAGCTCCGCCTTGCACTCATCCATACCAAAACGCTTAAGGATGTCGTCGACATATCGGCGCTGGCACATCGTCACGCTCCCGTCAGCGTTGTACACCAATTCGATTCCCAGTACGAGCGCACACTTGCCACTGTCGGTCATCTCGAAGCGCTTCTTGAGATCGCTCTTGGTGGTTGCAATGAGCTCGGCCGAGCTACCGGTCACCAAAACGTCGTCTACGTAGACCAGCAGAAGCACACAGTGACCATCCACAATCTTGATGTAGAGACACGGGTCGTATGCTGAAACTTGAAAGTCGATGGAGCACACGTAGTCGTCGAAGGTCTCGTTCCATACGCGCGATGCTTGCTTGAGACCGTAGATCGCCTTCACCAGCTCCAAGCAGTCGAAATCATCATCAAGTTCGACACCTTCTGGCACCATGCAGAACACCACCTCTTTCATTATGCCATACAGGAATGCTGTTACCACGTCTAGCTGGTCCAGGGGCCAGCCGAGGTATACGACCAAAGCAATGATCATGCGCAGCGTCACATACTTCACCACGGGCGAAAACGTTTCGATGTAGTCAATGCCATACTTCTGCTTGAAGCCTTTCGCTACAAGGCGCGCCTTGTACTTCTCGATTGAACCATCCGCTTTGCGTTTGATCTTGAACACCCACTTCGTACCGATGGCCCGTTGACCGTTTGGTAACTTGGCAGCTCGGAACACACCACAAGTCGCATCGACTTGAGTTCGGCACGGATGGCCTTGCGCCAATGCACTTGATCAGGCCCGTTTACCGCTTCTTGGAACGCTGCCGGTTCAGCTAAATCACCAGCTTCCACTGCGTTGGCACATGCTCGCCAAAATACAGGCGGAGTTGCGTCATCGTCGTCTTGATCCTCGACGTCTTTTTCTTCTTCATCGGCCACATCACAGACATTTCGCACACCTGATCGGCGCTTTGTTTGACGCTCAAACGAGGTTTCTCGAGCACTAGCTTCCTCCAAACCGGCAGCCTGCTGTGCAGCGCGCGATCTCGTATTCATGCCGTGAACGTTACTTGTGCGGGACTTGCGTTTCCTCGCCTGCTTGAATTCCGTTGGGCTCGCAGTTTCGGTATCGTTGATACTGAGAGAGTCGAGGTCGAGATCAGAATCTGCGTCGCCGTCGCTTGGACTAGCCGTTGAAAATCCTAAGTTTTATTCGTCGAAATTGACATCGCGACTAATCACCACCTGCCCCGCCTCGATGTCATAAACTCGATACGCCCTTGACACTTCTTCATAACCCATGAACAACCCTTCTCGAGCCTTAGGGTGCCACTTAAGTCTCTTTTCCCTCGGAGTTAGGACGTTCGTCCGACAACCAAACACGCGCATGTGCTTCACACTTGGCTTGGACTTGTACTCGATCTCATATGGAGTCTTGCTTTCGATCTTGGGTGACGGCAGACGGTTCTTAGCGGAGATAGCGGCCATCGCCGCTTCGCCCCAGAAACACTTCTCCGTTTGGCATGGTGCAACATGCTGCGACCAATCGTGACGATAGTCCTGATAGCTCGTTCTGCAGTGTCGTTCGTCTGGTGCGCGTACGGAACCGTGGTCTGCTGCTCGATGCCTCAATCTTCGTAGAACACCTTGAGTGAGTTTGTCGCGAACTCACGAGCTCCGTCATGGCGTACGAACTTGACCCGCTTGCCGAATTGCGTCTGTATCTTCGTGATATAGCTCTTGAGGCATTCTTCAGCGTCCGCCTTGGCTCGTAAGTAGAAACCCTTCATGCATCCACTGACTTCGTCAACGATGAGCAGCAAGTACTTGCTCCCACCCAGCGATTCTTTTTCCATGGGGCCGCAGATGTCGAAATGAAGCAACTCGAACGTGTCGTAACTGCGTTTGTCGCGGCTACTGGGGAACGGCTTCTGGACCATTTTCCCTTGCTGACACCCGTGACAGACACTTTGCTCACTTGACTTCAAAGGTGCCTTGGCATCCTTGATCATGCCGCTGTTGACCATCTTGCGTAGCACGTCGATCGGAGCATGGCCCATGCGCGCGTGCAAGTCAACGTTCGACTTCGAAGTCACTGCGTTTATCGAGCATAGTGGTGTGCGCAGCCAGTAAGGACCGTCTACGAGATCTGCTGTAGCTACCACTTCCTTCGAATCCTTGTGCGCAACGTGCATGGTTTCACCGTCGAACACCACTTGAAATTTGCCGCTTTTGTTGATCTGCGGCACTGATAGCAAGTTCTTCTTCATCTTCGGCACGTAGAGCGCGTTGTTGATCTCGTTCTCGCGCTCATCGCCGTTGGGCAGAACCACGTGCTCGATGATGGTCCCCACACCCTTGATTGCAACGTTAGTGCTATCAGCGACCTTCAGCTCGCCTTCCTCTCGTTCGTTCAGCATGACAAACTTAATCTTGTCATTGCAGATATGGTGTGTCGCACCGCTGTCGACTGCCCACAGCCCGGACATACTCTTGCCCGTCAAAACTCCACATTCCAACGAAACCGCAAATGCCACGCGATCATAGCCGTGGTCGTAGTCGTCGTTTCGTAGCTGGACATTGTTGGCCCCGCGTCCACGACTGTTGCCGCCGCGTCGGCCTCCTCGATTCTCATCCTTCTGCTTGGCCCATCACTTCTCAATCACGTGCCCCAATTTTCCGCAGTAAGTACACTGGCGAGACTCCCGCTCGGTACTGAATGCCTTCGCCGCGTCTTCAGTTTTCACCGCAGAGGTCTTCTCGCCCTGTCGCTTGATATGTTCGTTCGTGAGCACCTTTACAACGTCTTGCGTCTTCAGCTCAGCAGTACTCATCTCCAGGTGTAGCACGACGTTCTCGTAGCTCTTGGGGAGACTGCGCAACAAGCAGATCGCAACGTCCTCGTCCTCCATCTTAGCGCCGATGCTACTAAGCTTGGCGCTGATGCTGAGAACTTCATTGCAGTGATGCAATACATTCGCGCCTTCAGACATCATCATGCTGAAGAGCTGTCGCTTCAGGTAAATACGACCAGCCTTCGGCGATCCACCATACAACGTCTTCAAGGGCGCCCACGCGGTCCACGCTACATCGCAGTTGTCGACCACGTGATGGTAGTCCGCATCCATGTGGAGCAGCATCAATCTGAACGCGATGTTGCTCGACTTGACATATTCGTCCTTCGCACGAGAGTCCGTGAAGCTTGGAGTCGTCTCCCGGTTCACGACATGCCATACTGACTTGGTCAGGAACACACCACGCATGTAGCGGCTCCACGTCGCGTAGTTGTCACCGTTGAACTTGTCGATGGCGACCTTAGTTGAAACGTCTTGCGCAGAGAACATGTTACTTGGGCTCATAACCTGATAGAGGTCACGGGATTTAGGCAACGTTGTGCTTGTACGGAGCGAAGAGAAGAGTCACCACTCGGGGAGTAGACCGGAGCGAAGACACTTGAGGGGAAGAAGGAAGATTCCGAAGTGATTGATTTATCGGAGCTTACACAGTCCTCACTACCTAGGTCATCCAATCAATTGGTGCATCCAATCACCAGCATTCTGCACTCGTCCAAACATCCTATTCGTCTAATCAACGTACCGTAATTATCGCGGGATCGTGTTGGACCGGTTTGGTTACCGGTTTATGGGTACTTACCGTCTGAAACCGGTACCCCTCCATACTGAGAAAGCACTTCACCACTTCAGGACGACTGTCGAACATCCACACCGGTGACATGTACTCAGATACACACTGGGAGGCGTGGGAGGGATTAGAGACGCTCGCCACGCATATCAAGAGTGGACGTGCGCGCGAGGCCAGAATGGCAAAAGCAGTCGCCCACCGCGGGGCTCGAGCCCAAGACCACAAGATTAAGAGTGCTCTACCGACTAATGCTTACACGTTAGCGCACGTGTATGAGGAAGCATAAGATGCGTTTTGCTTAGATTAGCTAAACTTTCGTCCGAAAGTATATATTTACTTAAGTAGGAAAGTAAAATCGATTTCCGGTAAAATTGAGAAGTGTTTATTTAAATAAAAGGTATTTGCCAACGACAGAATCCTACAATTTTAATTGGATAAAGATATTGACTTTCAACCAATGAATGCCCTAAATGCATGCAGACCAATAGTCTGCCACATGTAACAATTGGTGTATCTCACACCAACGTGGAAAACATTCTTCGTAACCAAGTAGCCACTTGCGTTACATCTGTTGTGTTTCTTTTCTCAGGCCTACTCATGCGCGGAACTTGAATTACGACAACGGTGTTTGCTACACTTAAGTACGACTTTCTTATATATAACTAGTTTTAGATACCCAATCTACAAAACGAAGTTTTGTCCTGCTCTATATAGCTAAATCTTTGGTCCGTCTTTGAAGGACCAAAATGCTGGATTAAGGCCTGCTTTTACCTGCTAAAACATCATTTTATACGCTTTGTATGGCACTGCTGAAATCCTGTTTTAAATCTTGCTGACAAGATTTTCTGCTTACAACTTGTCGAGCTTTCTCTTTGCAAATTTTTCGATTGCACACATTTATGACTGTTACAGGCTCATTTTCAGGGAGTGTGCCATGAATGAAATAGGTGATCAAGTGAACATGCACCGAATTCCTATGTTATGGCATTCTATGTTATGACATACAGGTGAAATTGACCAATCAGAAGGCTCTTGGGAAGCAAGCCCCTTCACTCTTGATTTTTGTATTTAAATTGCTTTTTTTTGGTTATGGGAACATTTCTTGTACGTAATCATGTCCCATCCTAGAAAATCTTCCGGCTGTAGATTTTGGAGTATAGTATGGCCTTCCTATAAAGGCTAGGCATGGTGCATGTACACCCTTTACATTTTAAAGACAAACTCGCTGGCGCCCGTTCTTGGAATGTATTAGTAATAGTGGGTGCTCGTTTTTTTCTTCTTCTGAAGAGCCTTTTCGGAAACAGCATCTAATAGGAGAAAACGTTAGGAACACATGCTCAGACCTGAGCACCACAGCAAACAATCCACAAAACGCCATGGCCGGGACCGCTTGGCAGCGCCGCCCACGCCTGCACTCCTCGAGCAGTTCTCGCGCCGCACTCGCCTATCTGCTAGCGAGAGAGACAGGCCCCCAGTTTGTCGGGCTCGTCCGGTGAGTAAATGGCGTCTGAATGTAGCGGACTGCAGCTGCTGATCTGCAACCCGTTGGATCGGACTCCGATCCGGAGCCCAGCAGTCGCGCACAGCCGTCGCCGAGCACCCGCCAGCACCAACCCCAGCGGCATGGTAGGCCTCCAGCGGAGCGAGTTACCGCACGAGACCCTTCGAGCCGGCGACTTGATCCAGTACTATTCGCGAGCATTCGTCGCTGGGGACCCCAGAGGCTACCGCAAGAGCCGCGTCCTGAAGATCGCCCAGCAAGAGGACGCCGATTTTCCTATACAAGTGGACACCGACGAGGTACTGGAGCTTACCCATATGATACGCCGCGTGTCGGACATGTCGGGCGTATTATTTGAAGTAGCGTTGTGGAGGAAGCTGCGGACGTACGAGTTAGTGGATGGTGTGGTGGATCTTCCGAGGAGATCCACCACTTTGAAAACTGCCCTACACCAGGCAGTTGCTGATGCTTCTGTCGCAGTAGCCCATCAACTACGTGTAGAGAGAGAAGCAGCGGAGACTCGGGCCCCACAAAATTCCCCAGCAAGAGAACATGAACCTGGTTCAGACGTCGGAGGCTCCAGCACCTGCGATTCGAGTTTTCAGCCGCCGCGCAAAAGTGCCAGTGACTTTACAGACGTTGAGGAAGGACATGCAACCGAGGAAGAGATGCAAAGACGAGTTTCCGAGGAGATAACGGTTTACTTAGTGGTTCCTGAATCTGATTCTGATTCTGTGGAATCAGTGGTAAACGCCGCTTCGCCGCCCAGCACTTCGGCTGTGACGGTGGAGCGCAGCATTGCCCTGCGACCAAGTCCCTCACGTACAGCCGGACGTCTGGAAAGTGAGGATCCTGCCGACGACACCGCAGCCGGTGGAGAGCCCAGAAGAGATGCTGGACCCCCAGCAGTACCTGGCTGCCATTCCGACCCGGTTAGACCGCAGTAAAATTCGCCACCAGGCGAAGAAGAGATCGACCCAGTGGCATGTTCCGCGTTCACGGAAAAAGAGGCACATGGCGAGGTGTGCGACTTCCAGGTCCGGTGCGAATGTGTACTATGCTAGCAACATCACGGCTAAGAAGACCAAGGACTTTTTGAGTCTTCCTTTCGTACGTGAGCAACTGAAAGCGCTACATGCTAAACGGCCGGAGTATCCTGCGCAAGAGGAGAGAAACCTGACGATCCCGCCGCCTATAGCCGCAGTGGAGTGGCCGGACGGAGTAGATGAGATCAACGAATGCCGGATTCCTCCAGGGCTGTCGTTTTCGCACGTCGGAGACTACGACCCCTGTCAGTGCGTCGGAGACTGCTTTCTCGACTCTTGCGACAACGCAACGTCCTCTGTGTACTGCACCCCGGAGAGCTGTAAGTTAGACGCATTGTGCAGCAATGGACCTCGAAACAGAGCGTCGTTGAAGCTGTTTGATACCGGGTGGGTTGGGATCGGGGTGTACACTACGTGTTTCCTGGATGTCGGAGATATTTTGGGCGAATATGTCGGTCAATTGAGCGAGCACGACGCACAGGTCGAAGGTCAACCGGAGGTGGCGAAGAAGAACAACAGTGGATATACAATGCTGTACTATACGAAGTCTACAGCAAAGCAGTACGTGTACATTGAGGCGCTTCACTGTGGCTCGATGATGCGGTTCCTCTCACACGCTTGCCAGCCGAACGCTGATTTTCTCGAGATGTGGAATGGACGCAACGTAAAGATCCTCGTAGTGATGACGAAAGCTGTCAGGGAGGGAACCCAGATCACAGTAAACTACGGCGACGAAGTCTGGTTTAAATGTGCGTGTGACGACTGCTGGAAAGAGGAGCATTAGGAGTAGAATCACTGTCAAATCAATTTTGGTTTGTTACATCAGTTCCATACGTATTTAGCTCCAGAACTTGCAAAACGAACATCCTGCATCTTTACTAGTTAAGGATGTCTTACTACAGGCATATCGGACACTGTACAAGCGCGGAAGTTAGTGTCCGCCAACTTCCTGGGTCAGAACACTCTCATCACTACGTTTCCGAAGCATTGGAGGATCATATGCTACTGTACATGCAAACGTGCAGATGCTGGAGCTATATTGGTGTTGGTTACAATATCCTCGCTTGCAGTGCCTATTAAAAGTGTACTGATATGTGAATTATGCGAATCCGAGACCTGAATGTGCTTGCAGCGTGTCTTGGACTTACAAACGTATTCGAAACTAAGTACTCACATATACTGTCCCCCTCCATGTATTATAAGTACACTACAGGCGTTTACGAGTTGATGTAGAGCTGCATGCAAGTGCTGGACACACTACTTCACTCCAACGACAGCGCTGGACCGATTAGACGAGGCCTTCCTCCGAGCGTATCCCTCCTGCGCTTCCCAGTTACTCGGCGATTCACCAGCAATCGCCTCCCTGCTCCATCAAGTCGATCGGAAGCCCGTTGAGCAAACAGTAGGTGAACGCACGTCCCGAACTTGAAGTAGTAGTTGCAAGGACACCATTGCGATCGTAGATAAACACTCCAACCGTAGGGCGGCTGATCCTGAACCTCCATCCGCGCGTAGTTTGCGCCCATTTGCGCTGACGCTGCTATCTGCTCTTCTGTTGAGCGCTTTGCTCCCTCCGCCACGATGCGTTTGGTTGGCAGTGCCAACACGTGCGTCACACCAGCGTCACCCAGACTGGTATCGGCAGCAATGTTGCGAGCCAACAGCTTTTCGCGAGTAAGCTCCACCGCACGGCGCGTCAGGGCAGGCGCAGCGTCTGGTGTGGCACGGAAAACCCGTTGTTTTGTCGATTCATGCCTGCAGCAGTCGCTCAGCTCTTTTAGTAGTGCTCCCATTTTCAAACGTCGTCGTAGCGTGTAGTCTCGTTTCAACACCCTGTTGAACTGCTCAACAGAATTGTTGGTGGTGGCGAAACCACTGGGAGTTAAGTAGCACTGCCACAAAGTAAAGTTTCGACGAAGCCACTGCCCTTCAAAGTAGGAACAAAAATCCACCAGGTCCGGGTATCTCCTCCAAGTTTGCAAATAGTGATCCAGCATCCAGCAAAATGAAATTTGGTCGCGGGCAAAGTGCAGGTCGTAAAGCCCACACACTAACGCTGCTGCTACATGTGAGGGAAATCCTTTCAACCGCTTTTCCACGTTAGTCATAACGTGAAAAAAACACATCAGATATTGCAGCTCTGGGTCTTCGCGGAACACCATGAATATTGCATTCCGTTGTGCTTTCTCGGCGTCCCCCATCACGTAGCGAGGTGCTAGTCTTTTGCTTGTTATTCTGTAGTAGATCCTGCTTAGAGAAGCCAAGCAGGCCTCGTAGATCGGCTGCAGGCGCTGAGAGACGACGAAAACTGCCACGACGTGGAAACTGTGCACACGATCGGATATCCCGACCACGATGACAGGGTAGTCGGACGTGTTCAGCTTATACGTGGCGTCCATATGCAGGATGTAGCTCTCAGGAAGAAGCGAAAGCCGTCTCACAAGCGTCTTCGTCGTCAAACCTACCACAAAAGGCTCTTCATCCGAACCGTCGCCCATAGCAGGCCTTCCCTCCGTGTCAAGGTCCCCAAGCGAACGTGAAGGTCTCGTTCTCGTCCTCCGTGCCAGTAAACGCGCGCGCATGAATCCACTGCGTCAGGTCGTCGACGCGGTCGTGATTGTCCAGTTCGGTGCGGTTGTAGTAGTTGCAGAAGTTTTGGAATTTGTTCAGAGGAGGGATAGCAGGTGCAGGCGGATGAAACTTCTGGGCCATGGCTTGCTGGATGCGGAGTGGCCGCAGCCTTTGTTGTGAGAGTTCTCGACAGTAATTTTTCTGCTTCCTAGATAGCTTCGGGCGCTTCGGGGAGGATGCACCAGTGAGGTGGCCCCCCAGCTCATAAATGTAGGCGTCATTGGACTCAGAGCAGACAAGCACCTTGCCTCGCCAAGAGCAAGTAGTGTTGCTGCAGGTGGCCGACTCGCATTTAAGCAGCCTGTAACGCATGCTGTGGTGGTAACCACTACGACACACAGTGCAGGGCATTGTGTTGCTCTTGTCCGTGCTGTGGGTCTTGAACGTGCCGAGGATGATGTCGGCCTCGTCGACGCCGAGCTCACACCCCAGCTCCCTCCAGGGCAGCGTCCGGGGCATGCTTCGCCAAGCTCGCGAGAATGAACGGAGACTCGATCTGATTGGACGCTGGACTCCACTCTAGGGCGGCTGAATTGCGCTTGCTCTGCGCACACTCAAGCCACGAGTGCGCCTGCCTTGCACAAAATGCAGGCTGTTCTTTTACCTTTGTGGAGGTACCTGGTATTGGAGTGCCAGCGAGCATCTTAATGCAAGTTCTGGCTTCTTACTGTGTTTTTCAAAGTTTGAAAAAGCTCAGACACATTTTTGTGCGTTTCCCCAAGTTTACAGTGCTCTCGCAGTACAGTTAAGTGCTTTTCACGCGTTGTCATCTAATAGTCGTATAATACTGTAATCTACGACTCGTAGGTGGTGTAATAAGACCATATTACATCAGGCAGACAGAGGAACTGGTGGATGTATGTTTTTCCCGAAATGATTGTATTCGTTTTTATCTGCGAGGCAAATCGCGGTCCCATGCACTGTTGAGTGAGTGTACTATTAGTCTTAATTCATGTAGATTGCATTGTAAAATATCAAATACTTCAGATGTAGTATTAGCATTTATGAATAATTTGTTTAGACAATACTCTCGGTTCGAGAAATCACAACATATCACAAACAGAAGTTATCACAATCCAGCGTGTACCAAAAATGATGGTCATACTTATATCAAGAATGTATGGTTTGTGCTGGTTTGACCGTGTGATTGTACAAAGGAGGCCTGTCAAGTTGACTGGTTGAAAGTGTCGCTACTCACCACCCGACCACTATTTCCTAAACCACCCAAAATTGCTTCTCTAGCGCAATCTGGAATCAGTTGGTCGACCAAAAGCAGCAAAAATATTGCTGAAAGACATTGACCATCCTTCCGTGCCTGATTCATTTTCTTAGTGAGCGACCTTTCTTCATTGATGGTCCAGCTTTATATCAGTAGCGAGAGGAAAGAGGCAGCAATCTCGACGCCACTGTGAAAGATGCCGATACATTTGATCTTGGGTAGCCCAAACTCTATGAGATCACTATTTGGGATAGCACAGACGAGAGGATTTCCTGTATTGTGCGATACTTCGAGGTAAAGACAAGTACATTTTAAAGTTTAAACGTACCTGCCAGATTCTCTACATGTATTATAATAATACAGCTGTCGAACCCATCCTCGCTATAAATCCTACAGAAACATTTTCTCTCTTCGGCTGGTGTCACTTCGCAATTTGCCTCGCACACAGCGCAAGAACACACGCCAACGGACTGTTACGGCAATGCGTCTTTGGTGTGTTTTCATAAGCTTACTGGAAGTTGTCCCTCGTCGCAACTACGGATGTGAGAGCTACAGAAAAAGACTTAGTAGCTCATTCGGTACAACGTGATACCGGTATTCCAGACTCCTCCATCCGACTATTACGGACCCAAAACGTCGCGGACGAAAATGAAGAGAGAGCGTGTCGATACCTGGGGTTGACAAGTTCTCAAACTTAATGAACAACCAGAAAGTGTCAAAATGGCTGAAGAAAAATAATGACGTGGACGCCGTCTTCGTGAAGCTGAAACTCAACACGGCAGGTGAGGATATTTTTTCGAACCCCAAATTTCTCGTCTGGGCCAAGTACGTGAGCAAGTTCAACGGCCAGCACGACGACCAGACCATGTCGATGTTGCCAACGTTGATGAAGAAATACGATCAGGCTCGTTTGGGGAGGATGCTGGAAGAGGCCAAGCATGTTGACGCCACCAAAGACATCGCCACAAGACTGCAGAGTGAACAGATGAGATTTTGGAAGAATTCGGGGGTTACCGCAGACGATGTTTTTAAGTTTTACAAGCTCGACAAGGGGGTATCGAACTTGCTTGAAAACCCTGCCATGAATGTCTGGATCCGATATGCGAATGACTTCAACCCCGGACCAAAAACAACGCTCTTCGAAAAACTGAGCAAGAGCTATTCAGACACAACGCTGTCCCAGATACTGATCGCGGCGCAAAAGTCCAAAAAGACGGAGGTGCTGGCAGCAGACCTGCAGAGCCAGCAAATCCGCGTTTGGTTGGACAGGCTTGAACCGCCGGAGAATGTCTTCAAGTTGCTCATACTCGACAAGGGGGCAGACGGACTGCTTGCGAACCCGCAAATGCAAACGTGGATCCGATATTCAGAAAAGTACCTGAGAGAGAATCCTTACTCCGCGAAGGTGACCGTGATCGGCACTCTGACAAAGTACTACAGTGACACCGCTATGGTAACTATACTGAAGACGGCGAGAACGCACAAGGCAAGATACGCGGCCTCGGGTTTGGAGAGGGATCTCCTCGCAAAATGGGCGAGAGCGCAGAAGTCAACCGACGACAATTTGAAGACTCTGAAGCCGTCGACTGCGGCGGAAAGGACGCGTGTGGAAACCTTGTATCACACGCTCCTCCTAGATGCTGCAAAGCCGGTGCTGTGTGCGGCTATTATACATGTACATGTACTTCGTATTTGTTAGTAGTATCGGCAGCTTCGTAACTGCAAATACATCCATAGTTTGTGGGCCAGGAAACTCAAAGGGAAAACCTCAGTAACAGTGTAGCTGTACAGTAGAGTCTTCTGTAGTCATTCACATCCCAGCCAAGCCTCATATTCAGGGTTGCACGGACCCCCAACACCTCGAGCGATTTGATATCGCCTCATCTTGATGGGAAATGGATTTGTGTCGCACGCGATACCCATGAATCTCGCATTGTAGCACATCGATTCGACCCCGCTGGCATCGACGCATTGTCGGTATAGAGTGCCATTACACGGATCCATGGTGGCTGATGTTGGTGGACCTTCTAGAGAACCAGGATACAGTAAACCATTGCAGACATTGTCTGGATACTTTTGAATAAGTGCCAGAGTGCCAGGAGTAGCCTTGTCACGGTTTGACGTTAAACACGAGGCCGCTGGTGTGCCCCAAAGAGGGTGGATTTGACACATTGGGTGCTGGAGATCGCACTCACCCAAGAAGCCATTACAGCACCAGGTGCCTCGATCGGTTAGAATCAGAGACTTGAGGTTCTCCTGGATCGGAGCGAAATCCGGAAGACTATCGAGACCAGGTACACACGTGACAAGTAACCGTTCAAGGCGGTAAAGATGGTTGAAAGCTGGAAGCTGGTCTAACAGCAGGAACACTGCCAGTGTGAGTGACTTGAGATTTGTGAGTCCTTGAAAAGACGGGAGCCGCCTCATCGGGACAAAACCCGCGAAGTGAATGAATGTCAACGACGACATGTCGTGGAAAATATCGTCCGGTACAACCACAAAAGGGCTCGTGAATTTACTCTCAAGGTGTCTGTCCGCAACGTAATAAAGCGAGTTAGACAAGTCGAACAATTACGTTAGCTGTGAATATTATTACGCACAAAAATTCCAGTTCCGCGAACTCCTTGAACCAGTTGGGTAATGTCTGTGTGTGCGTGTACTCCAGAGTCCTGAAATATAAGAAAAACAAAAGTTTGTTAGATCCCAGACAAATGTAGTGGTAGGGTAAAACACGTACAGATGCCTCAACTCAGTGCAGTGTCGAAGTTCATTGGGCAGAACTGGGAGATAACGGTTCGTTATCTGCACCGTCTGAAGGTCGCCTCTTGTTGCGAGCTGAGCCAGTTTATCCGTCACATTTTCGGGCTGTTCCCACTCGGCGTACGATTTTGGTGCGATGTCACGGTCGATCATCATCAAGCAAGGACACTGCGTCAAGGATTCGCTCTCCAGAATTGTCCACCGCCGAGCGTGCACAGCACATTCGGGATGTGGGTCACACGCGATATTCGACGTACGGACGCTCTCTTCTACAAATATGACCAGTAGAAGAGCATACACCACGAACAAAACAGCAGCAGATCGATGTCTTCTTGGATACACGCGCGCGCGTTGCTTCCACGGGCTCTGGATGAGGTTCACCAGATGCCGAAGACGTAGGAATAGCGTGGCGTGGACACCCATCCGAGCAAAGAAGTCGAGCGTAGACGAGATACGCAGCGACTTTAAGCTCTTGTAAATGACTGCAGTCTGTGCGGGGTCAGCTACAACGCTCGCTTGCTGTTCGAACCATCCAGGCGGGAAGACTTCGTGGTTGATATCGAGCTTATCCCGAGGAAAGTTAAACGTCGACAAGCAGTATACCAGCACCAGCATGGGGCAACCAGCGACGATCAGAAGATCGAATCTGGAATTACAGATCCAAGAAAGAGTTAGATTTCATCAGTCGTAAAAACAGAGGCGACTGAACTGTGATTCGTACAATAGATCGACTAGCGTCTCGATCAGCCCAATCCTCTGAAAAGGTAAAAACATGGTCGTAGCACACGCCAGCGCGTTCGAAGCGATGATAAAAGTGAAGATAGCGACGATCGGCGTAGGGGAACCAGCTTCTAGAATCTGGACCAGCAAAACGGTCTCGAAGGCTAACTCGCCAATTTTCATTCCAAGCTTCTATCCCATCAAAAACAGCACAACCGTTTAGTTTAAACTGTATGGTACAGGATAAGACAAAAAAACTCACAGCAAGTTGACGGGAAACACTGTCTGTCTGCGCGAGGGATAGGAGCAACTGAGCTGATGAAGTCACTCTGCGTGCGAATTGGTTCGCCGTACTTAGTCTATCCAAAGCAGTTTTATTGGCATCGATCTTTGGAGAAGAACGCAGAGATTCAGGTGCTTGACTCACTCGTCGTTTTGGACGAGCAATCAGTTTTACGAGAATGGCTGCATATCCAATCCCAGCAACAGACAACCCGATCACAGAGAGCCACAGTAGATACGGGGATGGATCTACAAACAGCCAGAAGACACCATTATCGAAGTTCTCGGTGTTCATGACGCGATTCACAGTGTAGTTTGGCGCCATATTTAACATGACAAGCCAAACAGTCCATATCAAGCAAATCACCACCACTGCAGCGAAAACAAGTTGCAGGTATACCGATTTAGTTTGCGGTATTGGGAGAAGAGCAGCAGATATGCTCGAGCTGAAGCGTCTCATAGCCGAAGATCGTCTATTATCTACGCTCGCTCTGCATATGGATCCCTCCCCCGGCTGTATTTTCGTCAACAGCGTCGGCAGCCCTGGTGCAGCCGCTGGTTTTACAAGCATCGGTCCTCGGGTGTTTGCGGTTGGCGCACCACGGGTTAAATTGTACAGGATATCATCCGTAGGCGACGCCACTTGCGTGGACTCAACGTCGCGGTCCTCCCCCCATCCAACCTTTCGTGGCGGACTCTCAGGCCCTTTCATGGAGAAGCACGCTGCTGTCGACGGGGTCGAGTGATGGAGATGTCCAAATAATTGCGGCAGGTTCACGCTTAGAATAGCCCACATTTTTTTTGCTACCTTGCTAAATTTGGAGCCCTCTACGCTTAGTGTTTAGCACCATATATCCGGCGTGCTTTGGTGTCTACATGCATACATGTACATGTATAAGGCTTCTCTAGAAAATAACTAACTAAAATAGAAGCACCATCAGTGTTAAGCTCCATACAAAAGTCTAAGCTACTGACGCATTGGCCAAGGTCTTACCGCTGAAGTGTAACAAAGGTGCCATAGCTATCAAACAGCCTTTGCGACTCAAGTCCCGGCTAGATGCGTAATGGTTGTAAAACCGGGTGAGCTGGAGAGAATGGATAGAAACTACAGTAGACAAGGTATTAAAAAAGGCAGCTCTTCTTGCAAGATTATTCTACACAAAATGGCACGACCTCATTGGCTCAAATTGCAGAAAGAACCTTCGCCTTCCCATTACGCGGGTAATTGGAAGGTAGTTGTAGAATGGTTTTGATTGGTTGCTTGCAACATCTACGTCCGACTAAGATTGTGGGACTTCCCCTAATAACCCTTTAACTGCATTTTAATGATGCAGGCTGCTTGAATTTAAGTGTCAATGTGGTCGTGTTAAAGCGAAAAAACCTCTCACGATATTAATAGTTTCGCAAAATTACACAGGAAGTGAGCTACTGCAAAAAATGGAACCCCAACGGCGAATTGAAAGGGAACAAAAAGTAGCTATTAAGTAACCACACGAATTTCGTGTGGTTACTTAATAGCTACTTTTTGTGACGAAATTGATCATGCACTACGAAAGAGACAAAGTGAATAAACGGCTTAGCAACACTACAAATTTCACCACACTGAAACTCTCATCTCCAATCCCGAAGACGGCAGGCCGATGCCCAGCACAGTCACGAAGAGGACATCCGCCTCTGCAGAGCCTACACCAACATTTCCGAGGATGGCTGCATCAGCACCGACCAGGACGCGACACATTTTTGGGACCAAGTTCATCAGACGTACAGTCAGCTAGGAGAAGACAGCGCAACTACAAGAAAAACAGGGGCTCTGCAAAGCCGATGGGCCGGGCTTATTAGACCTGACGTTGCCCTTTATGCCTCCCGCGTGGTACATGTCATAGTCTCATGTATGTGCACTAATGATTTACACGTACTGCATCTACAGGCTCAAGCTGAAGAGCACAGTGGCTGGACATACAAAGAAAATTCGGACGAAGCTGCCAATCGCTTTACAGCAAAGTGAGAGCAGTTAAATGCTAATGCAGTACGTGAACACGAGGAAGCTGTGAAGTCTAGTCGTGCCAAAAGCAAGCGAAAGCCGCGCCTTCGGGCTGACGCTTTTCGTCTGCACCATTGTTACGGTTTTTATTAAAGAAAGCGCGCGGTTCATGCGCGACATTCCCACGCCTCCATGAACGAGCTCGTCTTGAAAAAGAAGCAGAGGTGTACGATCAACGAGCTGGATGTGCACTTTGTTTTATAATTTTAGTTTTTGTCACTATTTTTTCTTTTTCTTTTATTACTTGTAGATGTGAATATATCTAGTGACACTGCGGAGTTTGACTCAGTCGCTGGCGATGACCCTGCTCTTCCTGCTGATGTCTTTCAGCCTCCTGTTGGTAGTCAGTCTCTTGCACGTCCTGCGTCCGCAGGAAAAAAGAAAGCGAAGCAGCTTTACTTAGAAGAACAAGTCGACAAAGCTATAATGCACTCGGAGCGCGTATTGGCCGCAGCAACTATGGCACAAGTGGAAATCCTAAATGAGTAGCTCCAGATAGCTAAAAGAAAGGTGGAACTGATGGGAAATCAGCAAAGTTCGTTAGATAAAAAAGCTGAAATGTCAATGATGACGACGGAAGGGCTCTCAGAGTTTGGCAAAGAGTATCTTTTTTCTGAAGCAAAAACAAGTATTCGAGCGGATGAAGAAACAAACGCTGACGGAAGAATGAAACAAGGTGAATATATTTCTCTTTTTAATAATTAGATGCAATGGGCTCTACCAACTCATTTTTTAGTTTAAAGTATGAGACTGAATTCATCACACACCTGTCCTTCTCAATTTACGAAGAAGGTGACGCGTCTGATGCGTGAATAGGAAGATGTTGAAATTTGTGACGTCGATATCCAGATCAGGAAGCTGTGTACGAGCTCACAGAATGGGAAGTGTTCTGGCCACTAGCTAGGTCATCATTATTGATCATGTTGTGGAGTAAAACGCAGCACTGCAAGATGTTCTTCAGTTTTTTTGAGAGACCAGCACCGTGCAGGCCTAGCCACAGCTGCAAACCGAGATTGTAAGACTCCAAATGCACGTTCCACATCCTTACGAAGTGCTTCCTGGCACGATGCAAATTTCTGCTGCTTCTCGCCTGCAAGTGCCGATATGGCTTTACAAAGTACTTCCAATCTGGATAGATACCGTCCGCTAAATAGTCAAAAAAAAAAGTAGTAGGTAGAGCCACATATCTCGTACGAAAATTGAGGTACACTATCATCTAAGTACTCGGCAATTAATGGCGATGCATCTAGCACATTGATGTCGTTATTGCTACCTGGCATACCAATAAAGCATATCAAATATGAAAATAAGCAGTAGCGATGGCTTCCAAAATGACAGTTGCCTATTTAGAGGCGCCTTGAAAAGCTCCACACCAGGTGCTAGGGCGGTTTTCCCATTACCACTTCATACAGTCTATGGATCTCAACATGCCAGGGAACCCACGCACCGCATTAATCTCCAAAATTATTTTTATGTCTTCTTTTGATGGAAGACGTAGATGGTGAGGCCCATAAAGGTATATAACAGCTTCAGTAAACTTATCCAATGCTTCTAAAACTGTAGATTCACTCATCCAAAACGTTTCATCCAATGAATCGGCCGAACAACCACAAACTAGCATTCTTAAAGCTGCTGTGACTTTAATAGCAGGATGTACACCATTTTTCCAGTACAGTCCTGTTTTCGCGTAAAACAAGGGTCGTAGCTTCCGTAGCATCTAGAATAGATAGAAACAAGGTCTTTATACGAAAACGTCGTCTAAACTGCTCGTCAGTGTACATGGGTCTCTCTCCAAGACACATTTTGAAGAAACGGCTGTAGGCAGCTAAGGGATCTCGTACTACGTTGGGACTTCTGCCACACGCGAACCACCGCGTTTCTTCTTACGTGAGCGTCGTTGTCGTCGAATATAAGCCTGAGAGATTGAAAGATTCAGTGCGTGAGCGCTCGATAAGTTCATAGTTTCCAAAGGCTTCGTTTCTAAAGACGCTGAAAATAGAAAATGCGCAATACAACCGTTGGGAACTGGCAAATGAATTGCGCAAAAACTGGATTTTCTATGATGCACTCGGGGGCGCAATTCCCGATCCACTCTTGATAATCACTTTTGCAAAAACAGTACCGGTGGAGGTGCTCTAAGCTTAGTTACGAAAACGCAAGCTGTGTTATGAGGAGAAACGAGCCGTGACTCACGACCCATCAAGAAACAGCATCCTGATTATTCCCATTGCGTCCCACTGGAGGAATGTTTATCGGGACCACAGCCGATAAGAAATACATTTATCGCCATAGACCACAAACGCAGCGATTGGTAGATGCATGTACTAGTTTGGCGCTTTGTGATGCGCTATTCGTCGTCCTCAGTTCTTGGCTACACACAGCTCTATATAGACGCGCGCTAATAATTCATTTAGGTCACTTCGAAACTCACATCTACACAAGTATGATCAAGCTCGACTTAATGTGTCCTCATGACCTAGATCAGCTTATCGAACACGCTTTTTTGTTGACCTGTCTGCAGCGGGCGCTATTGTTAGAGATTTCATGCTGTACGTAAATATGAGCGTATGATGCGTATGAAAATATGAAGACGTGAGCGTGCACTTCACACTGTTGCGGCTGGTTTGTTAGCTTAATGAAGAATAGGACAACAAAAGTAGTGACCGACTCGGCCAAGGTGACACGAGTGACGAAACTCGCACATGTACTCTCCGGTGCTTGGTACATATCGAGGCTGCATTTGGTGCATTCACAATTCTGCGCTAGTTAACACGGCCGCCAAATTCAGGAGCTCACCGGATTTACTGCTGCGATTCTTGATGGCCATAGCACGGCGATGATCAGGTTGGTGAACAATGTGGATAATGCTGACGGTATCAATCTCCAAACCAGCAGTCTTCTAGGCTAAAGCACATCCGGCGTGATCCCTGAAATCGAATATGGTTTGCTACCCGACTTTATAAAAGCTTTTGCCATAAAAAACCTGGTTCGCGCGTGTGCTTACAACTGGACTCGAAGTGCAGATTTTACCGCTCGTTTCAGTAAATTGGGTGCACCGTGCGTCTTCAGGACGAGATCTTGCAGTTGTGGAAAGTGGACGGAGCTTACATGAAGCACCATCGATATAATGAAGTGTGCTTAACGCTGGTTGGCAAAGACGGAGACAAGCGGAATATCCCCTCCGTGGTCGCGTATGCTCACAAAGAGACGATAGACAATTTTGCCTGGTTCGTTTCTAATTGTATAGCTGCCGGTATTCACTTTAGCGACCGTGCCACGTTCACGGATAGAGGCAAGCAACTGGGAGCTCAATTGTTTTTGGCACAATGGGGATTCAAGCTATATCTAAAGTTTTGCTCTGTTCATTCACGCTTCAAAACCATGGATAAATTCAAATCATTGAGCTTTAGTGAAGCACATGTTAGCGAAGACGTATTTCAATTGCAGTCGTCTCACCCAAGCACGTCTTTTAGCGGTTCAATCGCTAGTATCAAAGCTCGGTATCCAGACTCGATAACTAAGGTGGGACGGTGGAGAAATTTGTATGGAGCTACTTGCATGACCTACATCCAACGAGTTAGACTATTGTTGAGAGCACGCAATTGTCTGGAGATGAACAGACTTGCTCCATACAGCATTGAATGGAGTTGAAGCATATGTCGAAGCCTTGCCGTTACTTGGGGTGCGAAGTAGCAGCGGGTTGAGGGTGGGATTAATGGCTTGCTGGAGGAGATGCCAGAAACCAACGTATGTACGAGGCATTAAGCAGTGAGCTATCACCGTGTGTACTAAGCCGTTGGCTTGATTAGCAAGTTGGAGGCGGACGGCTTCAAGTTGACTCCCCTCGCCCAAACGACGTTCGTGCAACAGGAGCAGAACAGCGTAGGAAATCCGATTGTACTGCCTGCAACAACCACGGACTTCCTGGTCTTTGATGCATTTGGTGCATCGACAAGGACTGGACGCGAAACGTCACCAAGTGAGCATGGCATCTGGAACCTGCTCAGCGTGCGTTGCAACGGAGCAATTTTGGATTCCTTGTCGCCACATCCTGGCTGTTATTTATCGACTCTCGTCGAGAGCAAGTATGTACCGTTTCTCCATAGGCCCCGACACTATTTCCATGGCGCGTACATTTGCATACTGCGATATCTACTGGAATACGAAGAGGTTGGTGTCCCGATCATGCCTGGAAAGTCTCTTGTTGGAGATTGTCCGCTCGCAATCTGCGGAATAAGCAGTGGATACGCAAAGGCAGCTCTTAGTCAGATATCCGCATTGCATTTGTTTCTCTATAGCACTAACCGCGCATCATTAAAAGTTCAAATATATTGTTCAAACCTCACTGCTCTCAATAACTGCAGTAGAAGTTGTCAACGTGATATCTTCGACAATCTTAAGGAACGTTTAGCAACACGGAGTAGTGGGAGAGGTTGACAACCAGTGTATCAACGATTTTTTTCTGATATAACTCGATTTGTTACGTCGACGCGTTCAGTACACGCTCAAAAGAAATACAAGCGCCTGCGTTAAAGTGCGAAATGACTTCGAATAGGACGTGGTTTTACCGACTCTTGTGTCTACCATCAGCAGCTTCATACTTCATATTCAAGTGCCGACCACACAGCGCACCTTCCTCGGTTTATACAGCTCTGGGCTTTGTTACCACACCGCGCAATGTGATTTCCCTCAATGTTAGTGGTGGTGAATGAGCGGCACTTGGAGAATCATAGACTAATATTGCACAGCTTCACAGTGCACCCGTCTCAGGCTAAAGCACTAGAATTGGTCTTTGGCGATAAACGTCTTTCTTAATGTGGTCCTCGCCGATAAATATCCCCACTGGGGTGTCATGTTCAATCTCTAAATTTAGCTCTAAATATAAAGTGTGCACAGGTACAAAATGTCAATGATTTCTATGTTGAAGGGAAGGTGGTGGACACAAGTTTCCTATCCTTACAAGATCCAAGATTGAATTTGTCTAGTTGCGTGAGGTTAAGGTCCATCGCTGGTATTATTCCGCAACTTTACTGTGAGACGGGCGATAATACTGCAGCTTAAAACTTATTCAATATGATGATAGAAAAACAGTCAAATGGTCCGAATCAAAGGTTTATATACCGGTGCCGCGATACGTATTGACATGAAAACGCAATTTCAATGGAAGTCAGCTTCTGAATAGAGGTGTATCGTTTTATAGATTTCCAGATTTGAATACATTTTGTTCGAACCCCACTAAATTTTAGGAATGTGCACCACAGCAATCGCCTAAACATGATCTGCTTGTTGTACCGATAACGGCGGTGAAATCCGCCCGGTGTCTGAATACTATCCTTCATATAAAATAAAAGTATTACGCGCGACAGGAATACCCGCCCATAAATTTGATTGGTTGAATAGTGGTAGTTTCAGCTCTAAGTCGGAACACAAGCCTAAAAAACGATTCCAAAGGGTACAAAAACGATTCAAGAATCTACAGATCCTGATTTAAAAATACATTAACGCTAGAATACGGAATACGGATTGGTTAAAATTGTTCTCTTTAGTGGGAAACCATGTTTGGGCCCGGGCGTGTTTCAAACGTATGGCGGATTCCACCGTCGCTGTCTGTACTTCGAAGTACTTGATCAAAAGTTATGACATGGTAGGGAACAACTTTAATGCGCATGCGGTATTAGGGATGTGGTGTTGGAAATCCCACGTGAACTCTAGCTACAGATGTAGTTAGGATGTTCCCACAACAATACGTCTACTAGGATAGTAAACGATCGTTCGGGCGGACCTGAAGACCCCAGTTCTGCCCTTGCACCGGGACAAACTGGACCTTGTAAACTACTTATATAGGCCAACCAGTAAAAAAAAAACACGCTACTAGCACGAGCAAAGCTAGCAGGTGTTTTGAATCCTCGTGGTCCCAACAGCGGAAGGGTACCAGGCACGGGTAAGCCTTTTACGAGATCACCGAGTGTTCAACACTCGGCCAGAAGAAATAAAAGGGAGGCAATTTAAGCACTCCCAGTCGTGCAAATAGGCAACAATAAGCCGTCACGTAAAACCTCCCGATAATAATCGGCCAATACACAAAGTCTCTTGGCCTTGCCGGATGAACCCTCGCTACAGAGCTTCGAGTTCACCGACAGGCATAACACACTCAAACAAGCTTGACCTGACGCTTACCTTGAAGCCGGACGTCGCTCTGTGTGCTTGAGTGGAAATTCTGTTCTGTATTTAAGCTTACCCTTTCGGGTCTATTCCTAATAAGAAGTCCTAATCAAGTATACAAATATCAAGTGAACAATGATCCGTTATGGATCTTCTTGCATGCCAAGCGTCGTCTGCACCGTCGCATGAGCATCTTTAACGGTCCGCGCCCTGTCCCAGACGGTGAAAGTGCCTTCCAAGGGTCGCTGAGGCTTCTGCGAACTCATCCCAACCGCCACTGAGAGTTCGTACCGTAGATGGTCCGCTGAATGCGAATCCGGCCAGTCCATTATTAATAATAAGGACAGCCTGGATTCAGTGACATATGCCCGTATCCAATACTCGTTGAACGTTCGGAGGTGACGCCGTCGAGTCCCTTGCACCTTGGCGTCTCCGTACATCACCTGACTGAGGGTTCGTCGCTTGAACAACTTGGGCGGTGTCACGTCTTTGTCGACGGGTGATAATCCGCAACTACGGAGAAATCACTACACCACAGGGACGTTGTCAAACGTGCTTCCTCTAGCGATGAAGGGCAAAAACAGCGGCATGTACAGTACATGTATAATATAGAGAGGCCATATCGCCTTCGGCGGCGACATAGGAATTGGTCATCATTAATAATACAGTGTAGATGGAATTTACGTATGCGTCACAACGACAAATATATGTAGTGGACGCCGCCCAAACTGGCATAAGGCCCGATATGTCAGGTTTCGATTGTTGATAGACCTAGCATACCCCGCCGAGGAAATTTACAAGAAGGGAGTCTACCAGTTCGGTAACATACTGTAAGATAAAAAAGTATTGTATATCGTACTCTAAATAACATAGTACATGGCAGGTTAGCTGTACGCTTATTTCAGAGCAGTGTTGCTTTCAAAACCTTTACTATTAACTGGCAATCGAGGTAAAAAGGGCGAAAAAAAGCGTCCAAAAGGGGAAAACTGGAAAGGCAAGTATATGTGGAAACGGTACTTGCGCTCACTAACAAGTTACATCAGCTAGATTCCTACCTTAAACTTGATTATATGGCGCTGTCACGACAGTGGTGACATCTACTCGATACGATCACTGCAATAGGACGCCTCGACTGATCGAACGTTAGGCTTTGTGAACACGGTTTCCTAAATATTGACAAATATCTGTTTTGGTAGCCCGTCACCCTGTCACTTCTGCGCAAGATGATGCTTATCATTTGGATTTCGTATTGGGAGGACCAAGGCGGTACAGCCTTGCGCTGATCGTCTCTTTGTAGTATGTCTAAATCACCTAGAATCTCTACAAATGCGCTACTTCGAAGTGTGAAACTGCTAACAACGTGATGCGCACCACCGCATGTGCTCATGTTTATGCAAATGCTAGTAATCTAACACTCGTTCTCTTAATAAATTCGATCCGTTCTCGTACCTAAATACCGAATACACGCATCTATTTCCGCAGTTTGTTTTGCTGCGTTTTTCTCTCTTCTTACAGATTGTGCCTTGCAGTTATTTTGCTTCGCCGTTTAAGCCCAGATATCGTACAGGAGTGACGACATAAACAGCACCTAGAAAATGATAGGTATAAATAAATCTGAGTCACAACCTACATTCTGCCACCACAGAAATTTTCTAAATCGGACCTCATTGACGCCCCACAGTCACAGCCACAAAAAACAACGTCGGCAGGTCAAGCTACCGCACCGGCCACGCCAAGACAGAGCAATCTTTGTCATTGGTAAGCTGCTTCTGCGTCTTCACCCTATCTCCTATATTATCTACTTATTCGTGCACGGCGAGTACAGCACATCACACGGGAGAGAACGCTGGCGGCTTGCCTGGTGTTCAGCTTTGAAGATGGCCGGACCAGCCGGGGGTGTTCAACGGTGTTTGTGCATCAGTCAGCCGATTATATTATTAACGATCTAATGTCTTTGTGTTGCGAAACTTGCGGTTTGGTGTAGTAAATGCTGCGCGAATTGATATCGATAAGATGCTAGGGCCAAGTGTGTGGCGCTGATGGCGTGCGACACAATTAACTATCAACAGCAGTGGGGGTTGCAGTAGGCATGGGCATGCTGCCGAACAATCTCATTCAACCAAGCAGTGGATTTACAGTAAGCTCTCTCCCAAATTGTTCTCTATGCCGCAATGTATTGACTATATAGACTTGTACTCATAGTTTATGTGATGTCCAATATGTTGTTATAGGCAAACTACAGCTCTCGTAATACACTGCATCACTTTAAAAAGAACCACTCATTGTTTTCCTGTGTGTTCTTCAGTGCTGCCTTTGCAAATTACTTTTGCCATCATGGAGCCAAGCTGCAACCAAGCCATCGCTGCCATCCAAGCAGAAGGCGGGCAGCCCAGAGTACTGACTGCGAATTTGACTGTTCTTATTCATGCGCCACACGGCAATGCTCGTGGTGGCTAGAAACAAGACACCATGTTCGACGTAGCCGAAGGCTATGATGTGTTCTGGGCGAAACGCATTACGAAAATTAACACACTGGCATCAAGTGCTGAAGTTCTGAAACGCAAGAAGCGACTCATACTATGCGAGGACAATGCTATCTACCTGAAGAGGTCTAGCAATGAGAATCAGGACAAATACACGCGCCTGTCGGCGGCCAATTTCGTCGAGTCAATGCACCGTAGGAGGCGGCTTTTGAAGGGCACCGGAAAGTGAGCTCAAATTATTAGTATTCTTGTACGTGGCCAATGAGACGCCAGCTGATACGTCTGCCGACTTCCACCATGCAACGGAGAAGCGTGTCCAGCAAGCCCGCTTGCAGTTAGCTCACGAAGCTGCTAGTGCAGTTTCATTCAGCCCTAGTACAGCACAACATCTCGACATGCATGGCGACCATCTTTTGAGGTTTCGTCCGGAAAGACTAATTGTTCGGCGTTTGAATTCACAGGCATGAGCCTTTCTTTATATATCCGAATTTCTGCTTGAACTGCCTCGCGCACAGTCTTGGAGAGAACCTTGCGGCTCAGGCTCAAGTCGAAATTGAGAGCACGACAAATTATCGACGTAGATACCGTTTTCAGAAGAGTGTGGTGAAGCACCCGTTGGTAAAGTTGGGAAGTGGATTGATGAGGTACGACTCCCGATCGGGTGTTGGAATGCCACCAGTGACGAAGGCGCATCAATGAGTGTATACGCAATCCACGATATCGGATCGGTAAGGTACAGTCATTTAGATACACGATCTATTTAGTAGATCGACTGATTTGTACCCCGTGCCGGGTAAGTACGATATTACCTTCAAGGGCCAGTTTGGTGATCATACGATATGCAAGGTAGTGGACCGCAAAAGTCTCTAATTATTAACAGAGTGGAATTTGCCTCACAAGCAACAAGTGTCTTCGGGCTTAGACTTCGAGACTGTAGCGGGAGGTATATTGGTCCATACAGAAATTAAGCTAAGTCTACCAGGTACACGTGTCAGTCGCCGGAGTTTGCAGCTTGGCCGGTCGATCGTCTTCACTCTCGTCCTCATCGCCCCCGCTATAGGAAGCGGTCAAGTCTAGCAAGGAAAGAAACAAGACCCCGTTAAGTTATAACAACACCCCACGTCGATCAAGGTCGACCACCTACCTGGCGCGTAGCCTGAAGAGTTTCCACGCTACGCTACCCCCAACCATCATGCGTCCCGCCAAGACGGAACCAACCCAAGCCAAACTTCTCTTCAAGTCCACCAGAGGAGTGTAACCAGATCCACCGATGGGTACACAAGGTGAGCCCTCAGCAACCCCGCGGTTATCGGAGTACCCCTCCGTCAGTCGGTAGTCCGGGGCACGGTGTGTGAGATTGGATCGTAAGTTTTGCGAGGGCCACTCCACCACAAGAGGAAAGCATGTAAACAGCAAATTTTAACCTCATCTATATAAAAGGTCGGGTGGCTCTCCACATACGCTTTCACAAATTTGAGCACCGCTGATGGTCACCTGGTACGCTTCTCCTTTTGTTCTTGATTGCCATTGACTACTCCATCACTCCGATATAGAGAATACAAAGGTCGAGTAGTCCGCAGCTTAGAACCTAGCAGCACCGATTCATGAAGTGGAATGTTGTATACGTGAAGAAGGGCAACGGCTCGCCACCAAAGATCTTTGGAGTACGGTATGAGGGCGATTGGATAGTGAGAGGTTGGTGCTGGTTAAAAGGCACCAACCACTCATTTTGCCGGTATAAACCGGCAAAACGGACTTGTTTCGATTTTCGGGGAAGTTTTAGCGTGATAAATCTTATCTGAGCGGTGGACAAGCTCATGCATTTCCTATCCGCAAATTAAGTCAACCACGATAAATCTTATCTCCTACCATCCGATTTGCCAAAAGCACAGTAGAACATGCACAACATTTAACGTATTCTTCCGAATAAAATATCATCTCCAAATTGAAAACCCCTCCTAATAAAATACGATTTCGCCAAGATTAACCTTAGTTACAAAACCCTCCAGATATTATCGATTACAGCCAGTGCCCTGCCTTCGGCCCTCACTTTCACTTTAGCGAAGAGCCCTACAACCAGCAAGCAAAAACATCAGCACTATGCCCAGTCAGCGCGTCCCCGAGAGTATTGCCGAGAAGAAAGAGGCCCTTGACTGGATTGACCGCTACGCCGACGGCGTTCTCTCACGAGCGTTCAGTCATTTTGCTGCTAAAAAGGGATGGAAGATCTCCGCGGCCCAGATCCGCTACTGGTACAAGAATCGTGAAGCCATCAGGCAAGCCTCGAGCGACCTATTACGGCTGAGGGGTGCCGGTGCTCGTCCTAGACTTGGTGAAATCGAGGACATGCTCTTCGACGAAATTGTTTACATGCGCTCCGAGCATCACAAGGTGTCGAGGCAGTGAATCCAGGCAGCTGCTGTCCACCACACCCGAACCGTGCTGAATGATGACTCTTTTGCTGCATCTGAGCGGTGGCTGAGCGCGTCTATGCATCGATACGGACTCTCCTTACGTCGCACGACCAATCCTACCACTTTAACCGATGTGGAACTTGTTCGACGTGCCGTCCGCTTCATGGCTTACCTCACCCACCTCAAGACACGGTTTAATTTGCCACGAACGGTACTCATGGATGAAACCGCTGTATAGTTCGAGGATCTTCGATGTGAAACGGTGGATTTTGTAGGCTCGCGTCATGTTGTGCTTCGTTCGACGGGGTTTGCGTCGGTGAGGGTCACTGCAGTGCTGGCCGTGTCTGCGGACAGAGCAAAATTGCCCTCGCTTGTCATTTGAAAAAAATGGCACTACCGGTACTACTGATATTAGTAGCTCGATAATAGACAAAATCGACGGAGTGCATGTAGTAACACAAAACAGGGTATGGGTTAACAGCACGCTGCTCAAACGATGGCTGGATCTTGTATTTCCGGGTGCTGATGGATCATTTGCCCGGCAAAGCTCTCGTTTGGGACAATATGAGCGCTCATATTTCGAAGGCGATCAAGGCGAGATGTGCAGCCAAAACGACTGACATGATTGATGTGCCTGGTGGCTGCACGCCATATCTGCAAGCTGGAGATATGGGCATTTACAAGTCTTTTAAAGACAGCATGGCACCTCTTATTAACGAATGGAAAACTTCCGACCGTGTAGAGTACACGCGTGGTGGCAGCCCACGCCCACCTTCCGTGAGGGAAGTAGCTGGCTGGGTCATGAAGGCGTGGTAGTGCGTACCAGACGATATGTTCCTTAAGTCTATAGGTGGTGGGGGTTTCAACAATGCTTACGAGAAATGGCACATAGCGAAACATGATGTCTATGGTGATTCGTTTTGTGCAAAGTGGATACTGCAGAATATGGTAGAGCCTAACCAAGAGGAAGGCGTTCAGCAAGACGACGCCAGTGATGGCGAGTTAGTTTGTGAATTATAATACCATCATAATATAGTACCCTTCGATTAGAATGACTACGAAATGTGGTATACTAATACTATTATACCTGTATATTATTCGGAAGAACCCGTTATTAGTACTAGTATTTAAAAAATAATAATAAAAAAATAAAGTGAAGCCCTGTGACGCGCTGCGCATCAGGACCTTGTACGTCTCCGCTGATGAAGCTAGCCATCCCCGAAGTCGATTTCTCCAGCCCCAATGCTGCAGAAGAGCTTCGTCGCGCCTGCACCGACGTGGGTTTCTTCTACCTCGTGAACCACGGCATATCTGACGCACTCAAGGCTCAAGTGTACAAGGAGATGGCTACATTCTTCAGCCAGCCTCTGGAGGAGAAGCAGAAGGTTCTGGCCAACAAATACATGCGCGGTTACACGCTAATGAACGAGGAGACACTTGACCCGTCAGTGCAGACCAGAGGAGACACCAAGGAAGGCTACTACATCTGTCGTCACGTTCCTTTGGACAGTGACGAGATGAAGTTGCCTCTCCATGGGCCCAACGTCTTCCCTGATAAGGCAAAGCTCCCTACATTCCAAGAGACAATGGAGACGTACCATGTAGCCATGTGCGAACTGGGCTTCAATGTAGCCAAACTCTTCGCTGACGCTGCTGGAGAGAAGGGGAAGTTTGACGGTCCAGGGATGTTCGACAAGCCCATGGCAGCCTTGAGGCTGCTGCATTACGCCCCCGAGAAGTCCGACGTGGACAACGGAGTGTTCGGGGCGGGGGCTCACACTGACTACGGTCTCATTACGTTGCTGTCCACGGACATGACTGGCGGCCTGCAGATCTTCCATGAGGACAAATGGGTCGATGTCCCACCGCGTGATGACGCATTTGTGGTGAATATCGGAGATATGGCCGAGAGATTCACCAACGGAATCTTCAAGTCGACGCTGCATCGAGTCGTCAATGTGTCGGGCAAGGAGCGCTACTCCGTCCCGTTCTTCTATGAGCCCAACTTCACGTGTCAGGTAGAGTGCTTTCCCAGCTGTGTGAGTGAAGAGAGCCCGGCCAAGTACCCTCCGACGACCAGTGGTCAGCACCTCGTGGACATGTACAAGCAAACGCATGCTTCGTTTCACCAATCGCCCACGGCTACAGAGAAGTTGGTGTAGGTGAAAATGGGCTCAAACACCTTACATTGAATTAAAAAAATGATGTCGAATGTGAACTTTAAAAATTGCTATATGTGCATTCTCATAGTTTTGTCAATTTGCAGTGGGAATGTGTTGTCTGGTGGAAGGTGAACGAAGACGACGAGGTGAGCGACGACCAATGCTGTCTGTGTTGCTGCTGCGGCCGACCGCGCAACTTCGTTCCAGCAAGTTTGATGAACAGCTCTAAAGCAGAACTTCACGGTCTTGCAACAGCGCATTCTTCCGTCACTTGTACACGCATTGCAGAAATCTGGTCGATACAGACGGCGAATGTCAACATGGCTACAATTCTGCAACACGCTGACACTAAAACTCGACACTGATGTTCATTGCAGGCAGGCTGGACAGCTCCGCGATGTTAGGCGATGCACCTTACTGACCCACCATCTACAACGATCTCTTGCGGTCTTCGAACGTTGTGTCCGTCTACTGCTAGCGAGGCCAAATATTGCTCAAATTCTCGACAGAAATGGCCTCACAGCGCTCCAGTTGGCAAGTTTTCGTCGCAGCTCAAGGTGAAATCATCGTGCTACTGGAAGCTCTTCAGGCGTACCTCCCATTTCTATGCAATCGTTATTCGGCTGAGAAGTAGGCCAGCTCTCTGCAGAACGCAGTCAGCTCCTCTCCTAGCGCTAGGAAACAAGATTTGTCCACGCGCAGTTCTTCCAGCAGAGCGAGGCGACAGATGCTGCGAGGGAGGCCGCGTAGGTCCCGGTTTTTCGTCAAAACAAGCCTCACAAGAGCCTCACATTCGCCAGCATTGTCTGGAAGTTCTTGCAGAGTGTTCTGTTGGGCGTCGAGATACGCTAATGACTTGTTGCTAAAGAGAGAGCTTGGTAGAGTTTTCAGTTTATTCGCTGCGATATCGAGTCGCTGAAGCCTCGGCAGACTCCCAACTTCTGGGGGTATTAAATGAAGTCGATTGCGACTAAGTTTCAAGTGCAGAAGCGTCTCTAGTCGTCCCCAGCCGCGTGATGGGAGGTACTCCAGTGCGTTATCGCTCAGATCAAGGTATTGGATGGCGGCAAGTGTAACTAGCGGGTTACTGGGGGTTATACCGACTTCGTTCGTGTCCTCCTCGTCGCTAGTACCCAATTTGTAGACACTTTCTGGTGCTTCTTCGTCTAGAATACTCTTCTCGCCAGGTCGCCACAGTCGAAGTCGGTTCTCAGCGTACGTCAGAGTAACCAGTGCTGTAAGGGAGCTGATCTGGGCCGGGAAGCACTCGATCCTGTTGCCTGTTAGCGATAAATTCTTGAGACCGGTGAGCTCTGCAAAGGAAGCAGGAAGTTTGTACAGTGCGTTGTACGATAATGATAGCACCTCCAGAGCGCCCAGCATTCCGAAATAATCGGGCAGTTCCCGCAGCATATTTCGTCCGAGGTTGCAGATTAGAAGTGCACTTAAGTTGCCGAATGCTTGAGGTAATTTACGGAGCTTGTTGCGACTTAACTCGAGTCGCGTGAGGCTGGTCAGACAGGGAAACGACTTGGGCAGTCTTTTCAGTGCGTTGTTGTGCATGTCCAGCACCTCAAGAGATTTCAACGCGCCGAATTCTCTTGGCAACTTCTTGAGTGCGTTTTCGTACATGCATAATCGACGTAGCGACCCGAGATTGCAGAAATTACCCAGAAGTGAGCTGAGCGCGTTGCAACTGAGATCCAGTTCCTCTAGACGCTGCAACTCATGGAATGACAGCGGTAAAGTCTCGAGCTTGTTGCCCGCGAGTGACAACCGTCTGTGGGTAATTGAATGGACGCACATGTAAGATGAAAGTGGATACAAAATTACTAGTAAAAGCTTACTCGAGAAGTATCAGACTACCGAAACTTGCCGGCAAATGTTTCAGTTTTGCATGTTCAAGGCGCAACTCTGTCAAGTGTGTAGCTCGTTCCAGCACCTCCGGAGGAAGAGCAAACAGATCGCAATCCCTCACCGCCAACTTCCCCGTGACTTCTGTATCCTTCAACGCGGCATCAAACTCTTTGAACGCCTTCGTTGATACGCCTGCACCCATGTTAGCTGAAGAATCTCGACAACAAAATGGCTACAGTTTAAAATGCCACCGACCAGCTACCGCCACCGAATACTATGTTTCACCACTTCGATGTATCCACCTTCGCATAAAAATTACTGGAGACCTGTGGTTATGGCTGCATCGCGTCGTGTGCTTCGCCTGCAGCGCTCCCCATTGCTCACAGCGCGTATCCAGAGTCTTGTCTCCATCAAACAGTCGCACGAGAACCGTTGCTTCTCGTCTGCAACGCAAGGCTTCTCGAACGTGCTCCAATTTGCCACCATCCAGCCATCGAATGGTCAATTGACACCCCAAGACTTCCGCTTCAAGGCTGCATTGGTGGTCAATACAGCGTCGAAATGCGGCCACGCTGGCCAATTGAAGCAGCTGCAGGCATTGCACGAGAAGTACAGCGAGCAGGGTCTTATAGTGGTCGCGGTACCGTCCAACGACTTCGCCGGTCAAGAACCTGGAAAGGTCGATGATATTTTGAAACGATATGCGGATTGTGGCGTCACATTCGCTATTGCCGAGAGGACGCCAGTGGCGGGGGATAAGGCCCACCCGTTCTTTAAGAAGATCGCAGACAAGTACAGTACATCGGTGGCGCCTACGTGGAACTTTGACAAGTTTCTGGTGGACCATCGAGGAGATATGAGGGCTGTGTTTCCCAACGACACTGAGCCGTTAGTGACGGAGGTTATTGCGGAGATTGAGGAGGTGCTGGAGGATCTGCCGCGGGGAATCGAACCTGGTCAGGAACTCGAGGACGAGTACGATTATGAAGAAGAAGACAGTGACGACGAGAGTGACGAAGAAGGTGAAGATGGAGAAGACAACAACCGACGATACAAGTAGTGCATGTTCCTCGCTGGACTGAAACACAAGTAAAAGATTTTTATGCTTGAGTATAAAGCTAATGGAAGGACTTGCGGAAGAAATCTTATGAAGTTTTATACCTTGGACAGAAGCTTTCTCCACTTTCGACACAAAGATTTTTGCTTATCCTACCAAAATTTGGCAGTGTGGGTTTTTGGATTCCCTGGGTCATTCTCGTGCGGATACGAATGTTCAGGACGAGGTGCAATTGTTAAAGAATGCCACTCTACGACTCTCCAATACACACAGGAAGCGTTAGAACTACATGCCCTGCTATTCGCTAGTCGCAGCTGTGTCACACGTTGGCTATGCGATGTATAGATACCAAAGTGGACTGAATATGGAGCGTGAAGGAGGAATACAAGCTATGTAAGAGCAAATTACCGGTTCATTTCGAAATGTAGTACTTGGATTTGACAACAACAAAGGATTTACTATCAGGCGTGATGAGATGCACATTTGTATTGGAGTCGATGCTCGTACGGCTTGAATACGAGGGAATTACGTTGAAAGCAGAGATTATCGCGGGCTTGGCGGAACGAGATGTTCGGCTGTCGAAACTATCGCTTTTCGCTGCACACAGCACGACGTAGCACGACAGACACGACGGCAGAGCCATGTGCTATGGGTGTTCATTGAACAATCAAGAAGGTTTCACTATGTGGTGGTCAATGGAAGTGACTGGCTTACGTGCTCTTCTTGAAAGGAGCATGTTCGTTCGTGCTACTCGCTACGTTCACTCACATTTATAAGAATGCTAAAAGCAGATCGAGGACATGACCATGACTGTGTTTATAACCTTGTCGGATGACACTGAAGGAAAACACTTTGGCTGGACTCGAGGTTTTGATGATGGGCGAATATCGGTAGAATTCCGGAACTCTCACCCAAGTGTCTACGACGGTTCTAATTTCGTTTAAATCTAGTCGACGTCAGCAGAAACTCTCGTGCAGAAGCCGGAGAACTCTTTGAGTTCTTCAAAGTACCACAATACGATGGTGGGAGGTGTACAGTTACAATCTGCAGTATTGCAGGGTCTATATTCGTGTCGATTACAGAGTTAATATGACGTCTTCTCTCTTCCTGTGACCCCGGTAAAGAGCCAATCGCTTGAGCGCAGATTCGAATCGTAAGCTCCGTCGTACGCGTCCGTTGTACCCAAGACTGCGTGAACGACTTCAGACGGCGCAGTGAGGTTGAACTCGGGCTGGTCTTCCACACATGACTTGTTCATCCTCTTCAGGTCGCCATTATTTTTCACGTACGAGACAAGCAGATCCAGTCCGCATGTATGATCGCCATCTACTACCAGAGCAGTGGAAGAAATCGTGTCGTGGACTGAATACTCGAACGTGATCAACTCCTTACTGTCCCCATCAAGAGCTTCCAGTAAGTACTCTGCGTACTTGTACGATGTCATGGGATCCAGCTTTCCGTTCAACAGTAAAACACTGGCTTGTGCAGGGATTCTGGCACTTGTGTTCCAGTACTCGTCATGTTCGTAGATGATGCCCTGGCCGACATAGTTACTCACGTTCAGTTCCTTGCACACCGTCGAGTTCTCCTTGGAGAACGCGCAGTATAAAGGCGTGTTCATGTACACTTCACTGTCCGAGATACGCGCGTCAGTAAACCGAGCTCGCATCTCTTCAATCGAAGGGGACGGCGATTCCCACATCTCGGAGAAGATGATGACATAATACAATAACGGCGAGTAAAAGGCATCGTCCTGACTGGAATAAACTATCTCTGCGTTGAGAATCGAGATGAAATACGTCAACACTTGAGCGTCTTCGGGAGTGCAGCGATTCAAGCGGTACACGACCGGAGGGATGAGCTTCCGCAACGTTGATCGCCCCAACAATGCACTCAATGCTCCTCGTAGGATCAGCGACGGTGGTTCGTACCGTAAGTCACTTGTGACATCGTTCATGAGCGAAGCACACGTCGAATTAGGGTCATTGTCGAACGCTGCAAGGACATCCTGGAGCGTGTTCTGAAGCCCTCTGGGCTCGAAACGAGCAGCACATTCGTTGTTGTGCTCACAGAGCGCGAGGAATCTGTCTCCGATGTCACCAAAGTCGATGTTCCAGGTCGAAAAATACTCAAACTTGTCTGCTGGAGCTCCAGATGAAGTCGCAATACTGTCGACAACATATCCCGTGACTGTCGGAGGGTCGAGATGAATGAGGCGTTCTACTAGCGCAGTACCGTAACTCACGCCGTATACAGTAGTGTTGGCTCCGTTCGTGAAGTCGGCAATGAACGTGGCGAGATCTGTAGCTGCACTGGTTACCGAGAAAGAGGCCAGATCTCCATACTTGAACTGCAAGTCTTGTGCACACGCAGGCACTTCAAAGGGGTCGATTTTTGAGCCCTCGGGTGAACCGGTAGTCATCGTTTGAGCCGCCACACAGTCTAGAAACGTACTGCGACCTGTGCCTCGATGGTCCATCGTGTATACGTTGACTGCACCGTCAAGCTGTTGATGCAGATCAATCATCAAAGACTCCATCGCAGTGGACGAGTCGCCAGGTCCGCCTTGAAGAACCCAAACATTCGTGGCGCTCTCGATATCTCCATCCACTGCGAGCATGCGCTTCACGAAAATCTCGATAGTCTTTTCACTTGCTTCGGAGGCATCACAGATACCAGGGTAGCACAGTGGTGCATTGTACATAGCACACTCAGCCACCAGGTCTCCGGTACTTCCTTCATCCGAAAAAGTTAAGTCAGAGCAGACGTACCAGCCATTCAGGCGGGTCTTCAACGCTGTTGCGACTTGAGTTAGTGACACTACAGCGATAAGTTTGATGAGTCTCATGAGGGTCTGCAACAAGTCATAGACGTCGGAGATCTCGCCAATTTCAAAGTGGAAGAAAGGGGGCATCATGGGATCATGAAGTGGCTAAGCGATGTAAGCTTCTTTTAGATGTTCCAAGGGGGCATTACTAAGGTGAAGAGTTCTGGATACTTGGCATTTAGAGTCGATAGCATGTCGTCTTTCCATCGAATAAACCATGTTCCAATCGACGCGGAGGAAGAAAAAAAGAAAACCTTAGCCGGCGCGTGATTTTTAAAGTGATGCGATGGCTGAGGGCATACGTTTCGTCGAGAATCATCGCATATTCCACTCACCCGACATGTTTTAGCTAGCCGTTGGTCTGTCTGCCTATTATCGCCCGAGAAAGGCATGTCGTTTGCTTCTCCATATTTCTAGTCTCCCTGTCAGACATCAATATGGCGTTGCTCACTGCGAAAGGATTGTTGCGCTTCGTGAGCGCTGTCGTGGGTCTCCTGCTCTTCATCGTGGCATGCGCGGGCTTCAACACGCTGAGGCTGTCGGTCTCGTCGGCGGACACTCAAGCGCAGTTCGGCTGTCTCTGCTTCTTAGGCGTCTGCTTCGGATTTCTACTGGCCTTCGGTGAGTCCAAGTGGGAAATCTTCTTCTTCTTCTTCGGCTTCATGCGGTACCGACTCGGTCGTGCCTGCATCTTCGCCGTTAGCGGCATCATGACCGCGATTTTGGGCAAGACTCGAAACCAGCAATGCGACTGCAACGATAGCCTCCTCATTATCATCGAAGGTGTGGCGCTCATTGTCATGGCGATACTACAGATCCTCGCTATCTTCATCTTCGGCAACAACAGCGCGCCACGCTGCAACACTGAGACCATCCGTATTCCTGTTGCAACATTGCCAATCACCGTCACGGACCCACAAATACCGAAAGAGGCGGTGCCGTTCCACGCCATCGTGCAGCCAATTTCGAAAGAGTCGCTGCAAACGCCGTCGCTACCAGCTTCTACAACGTCCCAAGGAGACAGCAACTTGCCGTCATGGATGAATGCGTCGTAGGAAGAAGGGCTACGTTGAAGTAATATTTCATTCGAACTCACACCTACATTTGTAATAATACGATACTCCCTTTCATTTTGGTATTGAAAAAATTTCAGCAGGACTCCCGGGAAACATGAGCGATCTACCCGAGGACTTCCACGCGCTCCTTCGACGTCTTGATGCTATTTCGCTGGTGCGTTAGGCCCACCTTGATCCTCTTTACCAGCCCCCGTGCTCATGGTTTCTACAACTCCATATCAACGTCAGTAAATACACTTATAAACACTCTCTTTTGCGCTGAAACAACAGGAAGAATGCCCGGAAACGACGCCCTACGCGTCCCACTACCGCATGATCGAGGTCCTACAGAAGCTACGGTCTACGTCTCTGCCTCCAGAGGTGTGTGGGAGTCTCTAAGCGCTTCAGAATTTACCACAACACTAAAAGTGTATCATTTTTCCTTCAGGAAGACGCCATTGCAGCCGCCAAACTCGGTGCCACATTCCTAACAGTAGAAGAGCCACACAGTACGTAGCATTTATCTTATTAAGCATAATTTGTCCCCGTAATTAACGCCTTGATCTGTGTGCTAGACGCCCAGCCGGCACTGGAAGAGGCCGCGAACTTCTTCTTTCCAGAGCTGGTAACCTTCACGACAGCGATCACGTCAGATGACGGCCAATCGGAGGCAGGCAAGGACGTCCCCAGCGTACTCAAGCAGTTGCCGAGCGTGGAGATGAAGAACGAGCACCAGGAGCTCGTCGTGTACGTGGCAGAGCTGCTGAACCAGCTTGGAGTTCTCTGGTCGAACAGGTCGAGGCTGCTGAGAGCGCTGTGCTATCTGACGTCAAGCCAAAGGCTGAGTGCGACGTATCAGGACCATCAGGACGACGCGCTGGCAGCGACACAGACGCAGACGCACTTTTACTTGGCCCAAGTATATGGGGGTTTGGGTCTGGCGGACGAGTCGGCCACGTTCTGCTTGTCCACATTGGAGCTGCAACTATTGCAGTGTGTGGACGATGCGCAGAAGGGAGAGACGTTGAGGTTCGCAGGGGCGTACGAGTGGGTCCGCAATGCTCTGAAGCTCGTGGAGTTCTATCTGGACACCGACAACCCCCGAGACGCGGCGACGTGTCTGAAGGCGAGTGAATATATGCTGCTGCATCATGGAGAGAAGGACGAGGAAGACCAAAAGCTGCTGACTGCTGAGATCTACGCGACGTGGAGTCGCCTGCACGTGACGACGCTGCGTCTAGCAGGCTTGAGGAGGGAAGGGTTTGACGTTGATGAGGGGGATACAGTCCTGCCTCGACCCAGCAGCATGGAAGCGACGTTAGCGACGTTAGAGCAGACACAAGAGAGCTTTGACATGACGTTTGTTCCGCCGTCCAGTGTGGAGTCCTTCGACCACGCGCGCGACGTGTTCAAGATGGGGCTACGCGCGTGCACGCAAGCTCGACAAGTGTTCGTCCTGGACGGCTTCGTGACGCAACACGTGCGTCTCTTACAGCGAGAAAGCGCCTTGTACCGGCGCCTTCTCCCGTTCGAAGACGCCCGAGGACGTCGTGTGGCCATGCAGAGACGACGTCTCGCTCTACTGACGCCGATGCTGGGCGATACGCTGAACGAACGCGCCTTTACGGACCTGTTGCAAGAACTGTACTTCGAGTGCGCCGAGATCAACGCCGACGTCTTCGAGTTGAAGGAGGCGGGAGACAGAGCCATGGCGTACCTAGTCAAGGCGGTGCAGTGCTACCAGCAGTTCCTACTGCTCTACTACCCGTCAACCAGCACGGACAACGCAGCTGAAGATCCAGTCCGAGTTGGTGTGCTGCGTGGAGGGAAGGAGGTGTGTCTCCCTCCAGGGGACGCTCTGTCTCCCAACGAGTTCCGGACCTTGTTACTTGGCTACTTCGGACTTGCTCATGCCTGCGGGAAGATCTCGTTGCCGTCCGACACGGCCAAGACCGTAGGGTATTGGCGACAGAGTCTCGCGTATCACGAGGCGGTGACGGAGCTCGTGCGCAAGTACGAGACCAAGCACCACGGAGAGCAAGGCCAGGAGCTCCGTCGCAGCTTCCAGTCCGAGCTGCAAATCTGTCGAGAAATGGCGGAACTGCTGCCGGAGAAAATCAACCAGCTCGTGTACAACGGCAAGGCTCTCTAACGTGTACTTGTACTTACATGAGCATGCCCCTCTTAGCTGCTGTCTCACCTGTGTTTTAAATGTCTTTGATGATGGAGTTGGAGGCCTCGTCAATGTGGAAGCCTGCTTTGGTGAACGCCGCAGACTCGTAGAACTCGCTCAGGTCGTAGATGCCCACAGACTTAGCCTTGGACAGCAGATCGTCTCGAAGAACTGTCAGCGCTGTCTCCTTGTGACTGCGCTGGCCTGCCTGGACATTCGTCTGCATGCGCAGTTGCTGGTAGGCGTGCGCAGACTTGAACAACTCGTGCAGCACGTGAAGCAGCAGCACGTTATTGTCCTGACGATACGTCAAGTACGGTCGGAAGAGACGTCGCCATTGCCGCTTGAAGGTGAACTTCTGGGCGTCACACAGACTCTCGGTCAGCACTCGGATAGCCAGCGCCAAGTCTTCATCGCCCACCGTGTCGCGCAGGTGCATGCGAGCGTGAGCTTCGGCCATGCGGAAGAGCGACTCCAAGTGTCGCACAGCCACGGGAACAGCGCCCGTGTGCTGCGACGCACGTCGAAGCTGCGCGTAGAACGCTTCTATTTTGCCTGTGTCCAGTCCGCTCGCGAGCACCGGATTCACGAACGTCCGAGCGTACAAAATGTACTTGCGCAGTAGCTCCTGGTCCAGTGTCATGCTCGCATCACTGTCGCCCACTTGCATGGACTGCGTCATGGCACTGAGTTCATCTTCCTCGTCGGCGGTCTCTTCTTCGTCGTCGTCTTCCGGCCTTTTCTTCTTCGAGTTACTGCGCATGTGACTGGAGACTACAAAATCTGCTAGCCGTTCGTCATCCACAGGGTCCACTTTATCCTGCAGGACACAGAGCAGGTCGAAACGCTGCAGGATCGGGTCGGTGAGCTCCACATTCTCCGCGAACGTCCGCGCAGCGTTGTACCGACCGCCAATAGGATTCGCCGCTGCAATGACCGAGCAACGAGCCTGCAGCGACGTGACGATACCGGCCTTTGACACCGAGATACTCTGCTGCTCCATGGCTTCGTGAATACTCGTGCGGTCCTGCTCGTTCATCTTGTCGAACTCATCGATCAGACACACGCCCTTGTCTGCCAGCACCAACGCTCCGCCCTGCAGTACCCACTCCTTCGTGAAGGGATCGCGAGACACACCAGCCGTCAGACCCACAGCTGAAGCACCTTTGCCTGTCGAGTACACTGCACGAGGAGCCGTCTGCTTGGCGAACTTGAGAAACTGCGACTTGGCTGTACCGGGGTCTCCCACCATCAGCACGTTCAGGTCGCCACGCACGCGCGAGTTCTTGATGAACTTGGGTTTACCGCCAAACAAGGCCAGTGCCAACGCCGTCTTGACTTGCTGATGGCCGTAGATGGACGGCGCGATGCTGTTGATGATCCTTTGCGCAATATCCGGCTGCTTCGCCAGTCGCAAGATCTGCTTCTTGTCTTCTGCAGTGAGCAACTGACTACCCAGCACATCCGCACGACGCTCGACGTGGTTGGCCTCGATCACAGTACGGAAGACAGGGAAGCCGTCGCGTAAGTTGAGCGTCGGGTCTGGCGTGTTGGTGTAGATGCCGGTCACTGCGATCTCGTCTCCAGGTCGCGCCTTGTCGATGAGGTCTCCCACCAGCACCACGTCCTTCGAGCGAGGCACACGACCTGGAGGCACACTGCCAGGTGATTCCTGCAGCGTGATCTTCTGGAAATTACGATACACGGTCTGCTCGCTGTTAACGGGGAAGTGGCCGCGGAACTGACACTCGGGACAGGCGTTGAGCTTGACTTCCTGCTGACTCTGCTGCGTGAACGGACCCAGCACGGCGCCACAGCCAGGGCAGTTGACTTTGACCAGCTGCAGCTGCGGGAACACTGATGTACGTCTCGTCACCACGCCTGAGACTTTGATCAAGAAGTTCAGGTGCGCAGTACGCAAGTCGCGCAGTCGCTCCGTGCCCGGCAGATCCAGAATACGCACGTAGATCTGTTGGTGGATGGTCGCGTAGTACGGGAACAGGGCGAGCACCACGTCCTGCGCCACCTCGTCCAAGATGGCCAGCATGTCCTTGGGGGCTTCCACCAGCCACGCGGCCACCATCGACATGCTGTGGATCACGTCGCCGATCTCGATCTCCAACGACTGCTCGTTACGCTGCGCCATCTGCACGATCTTCTCGTGATACACCAGTCTCCCTCTGCCGTCCAAGAAGGAGTTCAGGAAGTTACGGAACCTTCTCTTGATCTCGTTTCTTGGGGTCTCGGTGGCGATCCACTCGCGTAGAGGCACGTCGAAGTGCTCCAAGTTGATGAAATCTTCGTTGCCCTCGTCTGCTGTGCCGCCCAAGTCTGCGTCTCCATCCTGTCGTCGTCGGAATCGCCGTCTGTGGGTATCGTCGTGCTCCATTTCCTGGTCTTCTTGGAGCACTTGGGCGATGCGTCCATTACGTGCGTCTCGGCGGTTCAGCTCGTCCTCGACGGCTCTGCGTGTGTCCCGATCCATGTCATCATACTGTCTCGTGTCAAGCATGGCAGTGTCGTAGCGATCCAGTGTCTCCATGCGGCGGTAGTCCCTGTATAATAAAGAACAATGAAATGAGACGGTATCCTTAAGAAACGCGACCTTCCAGCGCCCTACATCTCTGCGTTCTCGCCCAGATCTTCTCCATCCGCGTCGTCATCCAGTTCGTCTTCACTAAAGTAGTATCTCTCCCGCTCCTGGATGTCCAGCTCGTCTACGATCTCCTCGTCCAGCTCCTCGGCCTGCTCTCCATAGTCGTCATCTCCCTGCGCCTCCTCCCGCTCCATATCCCCCCACGACAAAGTCATCTACGTCGTCTGCGTCATCTCCATTCGCGATCTGACTCAGTGTTGGCGACGCGGGGGCGTTGGAAGGAGTCGATGAAGGAGCGTCACCGCGGCGCAGGCGACGCCGTTTGCGTCCACGACTGTCATCGTTGTCGCTGTCTGCCTCGCTGTCCTCGAGGCCGTTGGCGAGCGAAGCAGTGGTATTGTATGCGCCAGGTGTAGGAGAAGCTGATGCCACCGGAGCGGGGGTCTGCAGGTTTGTAGAGCCGGTGTTAGAAGGCGAAGCCGGAGGAGACGCGTCGCCCGGGGTGTCCATTTTCGGATCGAAGTGAATAATGCGAGTTCCCGCCAAAAATGATGTGATGCAATTGGCTCCAAGCATGAAGCTGTGGGATTGGTTGATAAAGAAAAATGTATTTTCTATTCCTTTTGTGCCGCTGTACAAGTACCTAGCGAAATACTGTCTGTCTTCTTGGTGAAGCTAATCCACATTATTAAGAAGAGCTAAGTAAATATGTACAGATTATAGCTTCAAATCCGCCTCCTCAATAGGGCGGCTTCAAATTTTAAAATGTATGTTTGCTCACTTTGTTTAAATATTTTTATACAGTTTTTTTAGAACATATATTAAAAAAAGCTAATGGATCGAGATATTTTGATTGCATGTTCTTAATTATTATTTTTTAACCCCCCCGTTACTAAGGCTTGAAAGTACAAGTGATCTCTACTCTATTCGATGGTATGCTGATCACGTATTTACTCAACGAATTTCATGGATGCCCATTGCTGACCACTCAACTAGGAGAAGTCAGATTTGTCGAGAAGGAATCATCAGTCCATCAAGTCATTTGTCGGAATCATCCACCCTTCGTGAGCGATCCATTTCTAGTAGGAGCTGCCAAGTGCCCAAGCAGCGTTACCTCGCTTGTCTATAAAGATGTCAGATTTTTCTCTTCTTTCTCGGTTATTTCCTACATAGATCCAGCACACAATAGTTAGTTCAGTCTCAATACTTAATCGTATTTCAACAATAAACTGTAATAGCTCACCTCCAATGCGAGTTTTATTTATGTCTTCATCACGTAGCCAATGTTGGAGTATCTTTTAAATACTGGACCAACTACTGAAAGTAAGGGGTTGTTCCCCCGTATTGATACAGCAGGCGAACACCCTGAAAATAAATTATTTATATGACGGTGGAACTTTCCCGCCAAAATGTTGGAGAACTCGTACGCTTCACATTTGATCGTTTCACTGTATCGCCAATGCCGCTCTATCTTCGCTACAATCGCTAGGCATCCTTATAACCAATCCAAAGAATGATACTTGTTTCTCGATGCGTCTTGTTGGCCTCCTCGTGGCCCCATCGTCGAGTCTGGTAAACGTAAAGACACCTTGTCTTAGGTAAGGCTACAAGCGGTATAACCCAGCTTGAAGAGCCTATTTAAGGTCGGAGTGGGTACTGCGCTTGCTTTGAGGAAGAGCCGTTCACCATTTGGAGACTTCGCCCGCCACCTTGAGACCGTTACAAATGCGTCCTGACCTCCGTTATTATCTGTCAAAAAAAGGTTTCAATTTTGTTATAGAAAAGTTGCCTATTGGTGATTAATTGTTATATTATGCAGACATTATCATTAGCTCTTTGCACGTTAAGGCTCTTTACAATTTGCGGCTAGTGCTATTAGCTTTGCTAGTCTGGGAGGCCCTGTAACATCCTTCTTTTGACAGCCTAAATGCACTAATCAAAATTTAATCCAATCGTCTTCGTCCATGACAGCTGTAAAAGATCCAAGCGGCCCTCTAAAAGCACATGAAATAAGTGGTTTAACTCTTTCAGTACCACTTATTTTTAACTCTTTCAGTACTACTTTTTTATAACTCTTTGAGTACCACTTATTTTTAACTCTTTCAGTACCTGTTAACTCTTTTAATATTAGTTAAAACGATATCACTATTTTTTTAAGATTGCTTAATCGATTTTAATCCACCACTCACGTGTTGTAAAAGATTAACAATTAGCTGAAATATTATCAATCATAATGAGCCTGAGATCCGCGTTCAGGAATCGATAGTAGCACGATTTTTAGCCAAACTCCTATATTAGAGCATAGCAAAATTAATACTCTAGCGATTCGGGGGATAGCACTACTATACTAGTAGTACTATACGGCCAACTATTGATTGTCGACCACCCAAAATCATCCTCTTTAGCAAATTTGGCCCATGTAGGACAACGAAAGCAGCGGCCATCTAAGCGACACGGGGCTAGGCTAAAACAGAAGAATTAAAACGCTTAACATGCAGGCAATCTGCAAATGCTGGTCCAGAGGTCGCTATCCACCAGAAGGTAATGATAATAGTAGTAGTAGCTATACTTTTATTAGAATCATATATCAAAAGTAGCTCCAAATTTCAGAAGCTAGCGAAATTTTTACATATTAAAATCTTAGATTTGAAAAATATCAGACCTTTATAATATTCTACTGCTTAATACGTTTCTTGACACCTTACCCTCTCTTGAGTCCAGAGTATGTCTCCGTCAGGTTCTAGAAGTGACGGCAGGTTTCAATACCGACGAGTATTTGCTTTGGTGCTTCACTGTGGCACAGGCAAAGCGGATCCAGATGGTAAACCGCAAACGGTTGCAGCGTGAAGTCGATAGAGCGAAATCAGGGTATTTGTTGCTGTTCCCTGCCAATAGCTCGTCCACATCGTGCGCTACAAACCTGCAAACGGAAACGCTAGATTAACGCGCTCAGCAGTGCCTACGGAACACATCAACCTTGCCGTCACTCTCACAATTGCCCTGGAGCTGCATATCCCCGGGTACCTGGGCCCGGTTCCCCAAATTATAATGCGAACGTCCATTGGAAGGAGTAACCTTTGTCATTTGATGACTCAATCCGGAGTCTCCTTTACTACTACATTAGAATGTACATAACTTAACCCCTCTAGCCCCGCCGCCTGTATTCTACAGGATATAAATTTTCGTATCCTGTATTCTAGAGGATAACAAAAAGGCCATTTTCCTCATTACAAAACGTAAGTGTTTCCATACAAACTTCAAGTGTCCACTGAAATTTAAAGTTTTAGAATCACGTTGCTAACCTCGGGTCAATAATTCGTGGCTACGACTTTTTCGAGATTTAGGAAGAGCGAGCGGCGCGCAAATTTCGCGCCATTTGCGAATCGGACGGACATCAGCAAGAACGGCCTCATGCCAAAGCGGAGGCAAATCCGGCCAATAACTTGGGGCAAGCTCTGGACGAAGCTAAAAAGGTTAGGATGGCAATTCGAGCGACCTAAAGGGCTATCCAGCCAAAACCGATACTTCACGCCAGAAGGCTGGTCAAGAAGACCAAACGCTACGCATCTTGTCGACTACTTCGATGGGCCAGATGAAGTATGGAAGCATTTACCCGTGAAAGGTATGTCGATTGGATGGTACTGACCTACAATCTAGTGGCTAATATCCAAACGTTTTGTATGATGAGGTTCCTCCTGCCAAGCGATCCGCATCTGCATCGGCGCCTGTTGAGAAGCAGCTGAACATGGAACCTGCTGCATCAACTACAAAACCTCCGACCAAGGCTCAGTCAACCTCCCGGGCCAAACCAGCGGAGGCTCAGACCAAGTCTCCGGCGAAGGCACTAGCCAAACCTCCACGCAAAGCCCCAGCTAAGACGTCGTGCAAATCGTCTACGACGGTTTCAGGCCAGGCGCCGCCCAGGTCACTTGGCAAGACCTCATCCACGCCGCCGCCCAAGGCTCCAACCAAAACTCCATCAGTGACGCCGCCCAAGTCACCGGCCACGACCCCATCCACGACACCGGCTAAGGCTCAGGCCAAGCAATCACCAGCACCTACAAAAAAACGAGCCAGGAAGTCCACCGCTCCAACTATTGAACCAACGTCATCGACGCCACCGAGACCGACTCATGTAGCCGCAGCGACAAATCTGGTGGATTTATCGACGGGTGACGACAGAATGGAGTCTGGAGACGAAGACGACTTTGTATTGGAGGATGGCGACTATTCTGACGCGGAGGCGGCCAGCGAGCGTTCTGCAAGTGATGCTAGTGATCCCGAGGAAACAAGTGATGAAGAAGATGCGGTGGATTTGTCGGTGGGTACGCCCTTTGACAGAATGAGCAAGGAGGACCTGAGCGAGTATGCGAAGACGGGCTGGACAACATACTTCGAAGCCGAAAGTAAGTATAATCCTGTACGGTACAGGTTTGCATTCATCAAACTCTTTGTGTGATCCGCTAACTTTGAAAACTGTGTGCTGAATGCAGGCAGCTCTCTCGATTTGCCTTCGGCAAGTCTGACCAACTGCACAGCAGCTCCAACTGAGATCGCGCAAGCACTCGGGTGTAATATGGAAGGACTCTTCTTCCTCTTTCTCCCCAAGGAGATGTTGATATCCATAGCAAAGGAGTCCAATCGCTATCAGCGCCAGTTCCGGTCCCAAGCTATTGAATCGATCATGATTCGCCAGCGCCGCATGAAGGAGAGACGCCCCGAATACAAAATGAAGACTCTGCAACAAGTGAAGAAGGAGCTAGACGCATTCAAGCCTATCCAGCCGCATGAACTGGTGCATTTCATTGGTCTACTATGTGCAAGAACATTATGCCCGCATCGCGAGAAGCTAGCAAAACACTGGGCAGTCGATGCACAGGGCGCGGTACCAAAAGGCACCTTCGGACGTTTCATGTATAGAAAACGCTTCGAAGAAATTGTGCGGTTCATGCACTTTAGCAACAACAACGACGCCTCTGCAAAGCAATACAAGACTTGGAAGATCAAGCCCATTGCCGATACAATCAATAAGACGTTCAAGTTAGACATGAGTGTTGGACAGCGCATTGCATTTGATGAAGGTATGATACCCATGAAGAGCAAGTACAACCCCATGCGGCAATACCTTCGTGCCAAGCCCCATCCATGGGGTACCAAGTGCTACTTGACGTGCGACGCTGCAACGGTTTACTGCTACAGGTATGTCAGAGAGAATCTATATATTCTACAGGTTAGCGTCTAACAAGTTGTGATTGTTATCCTGTGCAGGGCTGAAATCTATCAAGGGCGGCTGACGAGTGTTAGTGCTGATCTGAACCAGGGACCAAACGCGGTAATTCGCAACCTTGATGATGTGCTCGACGGACTGCCGAAAAAACGACTCGTCATTACGGATCGGTTCTACTCGAGCGTGCTGCTGTCTTCGATTCTCCTACAACGGGGTCTTTATCACGTGGGCACCATTCAGACGAACCGGCGCGGATATTGCAACACGATTCCATACAAGCAAGGCAAGAGTCATCGACCAAAAGAGCCAGACGGTTTACAACTGGCTCGTCATGATAATCGAGTGCAATCTTCCGTTCGGTCCTGTGAGAATGACACCGTCACAAAGTACACGGTGATGAAGCCAATGTGTGTCGAGACCCTTCTTAAGTACGCGGACTTAGTGACGTAGAAGGTCGAGGCTACGCTGAGAGAGGTGCTCCCCACCAAGTTTGGCATCGTCATCGACGGCTCCACGTTTACGTCGGAGCATTTTGTCGCGGTATTTGAGCACGATGGCCGAGCAGAAAAAGTTCTTCTGACGATGGCTCCTATTGTCGACGACACTACCGCAGATCATACAGCGGACAGCCACGTCCCTTTCTTAGAGAGTGCCCTCTCGTTTTACAAGCGAGACATTAACAGCATCGCTTATCTCGTTGGAGACAACTGTTCCGTCAACACCAGATTGGCTGACCTGCTGAGCGTCCCGTTTATTGGCTGCGCAAGCCATCGCTTGAACTTGGCGGTCAATTTGTTTCTTGCTGAGTACGAGCACCAACTGGATCAAATTCAGCAACTTATGCGAAAGCTACGCGGACTCAACAAGGCGGCAAAACTATGGTAATGTTGTGGTACTTTTAGTCTCTACCGCTTTTTGACTTTGTTTCTAAGAATTTTGTTTATCTATTAGCAAAAGGACCACTTTGCGCCCTTCTTCGCCAGATAACACGGTGGAGCTCCACCAGGGGTTTTCCAATACAGTTTAAAACGGAATTGACGGTGGGTCAGCGCAATAATAAAAAGGGAAATTCCACAATTACCAATAAAAAACTGCAGTAAGTATTGCAGTATTGCCTACAGCTCTGCGTCACTTCCAGCTGAAGATAACCTCGTCACATCCAATAAATTCCTGTTTGTATGCAAAAACATAATCAGCTCAAAATTGGCAGGCAACATGCATGTCTGCTAAGGTCTAAGCACCAGCTTGCACTGCGAGAACAATCGTTTGCATGCATTTGATGTTGGGTGTAGCTGCTTCAACAACTCGCTGTAGATAATATCACCAATGTCTCCTCCACGCTTAGCGCGCTTGCTTGGACCAGCACAAAGAATATGCGTCGCGTAATCTTCCTTGCATGTCTTCCTCTTGCTACCACTGCTTAAGATCTCGAATCGCTTGACCGCTGAAAGAACACCTCCGTTGATCATTGCAAGTTGCTTGTTTGTGGACCCTGAGATAATGATTGGCTAGCAGATTCATAACTAAGAGCTATTATGGGTAATACAGAATTCAAGATACGGTGCTGAGACTACTTTTGTGAATTATAATGGAAATATATCATATTCATAATTTTTAAAAAGGTTGTAGAAAGCCGTTTTTATATTTTATAAAACTGATTTTAGTGATACTGATTTTTTTTATTCAGACCCCTGAGCTCCACGTACAAGATGCTTGAACGATATTTCAAGCTACATCCTGTTCTGGACGAGGATGACGATGACATTACGGAGTTGATGCCGTCGCGTCGCCACGAAAACCGACTGAAATCCTTCTTGGGCCAGCTTGGCGACTTCCAGTCGGCCACCATGAAGCTTCAAGACGACAACGTAACACTTCTCGTTGTGCGCGATATCTTTGATGCGCTCATTGAGAAGTATTCCGTTGCGGAAAAAGATCTTGCTGCCGACACAAATATTATCACGGACGTGGACTTCGAGCGAGCGTGCGTTGTAGCCTTGTCAGGCGCCGTGGACGAGCTGACGAGCGACCAGGAGCTGATGTTGCAGCCATTTGAGATGATACCCGCAATAACGACACCGGACACCAGGCACGGACGCCCACACGGCTTTGCCGACAGAGTCTTGGCGACTAGGAAGAAGCGGCGCGGCGCAAAGAAGGTATTTGACGGTGTGCGCTTCATCCCGCCGACGTTAAACGCCGTCGAGCGGCTTTTTAGTGTGGCGAAACATACTCATTCCCACCATTGCCTGCGTATGCGTCCTATTCACCTTGAAACCGTGTTGTTCCTGAAGATTAATCGGCGCTTCTGGGACGCAAATACTGTAGCAGCTATCGTGAACGCAAAGTAATGGAATGGCGTTCCTACAACACAACTACAACGTCACGACAGCTCTTGCTGCAACACAATGGGCTTGTAGCACCACAACGAGTGCCACAAGAAGCAACTCTAGAAGGGTCGATCGTAATCTATTCGTGATATATTTCAGAAACCTCGAAACTTACGATTCCACTTTGACAAAATTTGTGATAGAAGAAGGCACATTCTGCGACGATTCGATCGAAACAAAGAGACTTGAGAGATAAATGAATCAAGACAACACAGATGCAGGCGCTTGTACCAGCACCGCTAGTGAAGATCTAACGCCCCTAGCGCCTCCATCCCCTCCTGCCACACGCCATAGCTACTCTCGAGCTCACAATTCGAGGTTGTGCAAAGAGCTACTACGCTCTAAACTCCGGCAAATTCAACGCATGGAAGAGAAGTTGCAGATGCTGACTCAACACTCGGAGAAGCTAATACAAGCTCGGGATGAGCTCGCCTCAATGCTCGCCGAAGAGAAAGGTGATGCAACACGCCTAGCAGTTGCAGTTGGGGCCGTCGCTTTGGACAGAGGCTACGTGATGTCATACAGTTTGATGCTGGGGGAGTGCTGCAATATAATGCTTGATAGGCACTAGTGAGTCAGCGTTAAAAGTGAAGCACGTTAATCTATTCGTTGTGATGCAAAACCAAACAGCTTTATTCTATTTCATTAGTGTTGCAAGCAGAGCTTTATCCGTAGCATTCACTATTCGATCGAGCTTGTTGGATCGAGTTGTCACTTCAGGCTGCGAAAGAATCATCCAAAGTATTCTGAGTCTCATGGCAGCAACATCATCACGTGTGACAGCAGTTCTGGAAAAGCTGAAGCTATCTCTCAGCATCGCATACGCCTGAGCAATGCACAACACACCGCACGACGTTCCGTCTGGTTGTTTTGGAGCGTCAAGCCATACTGCGCTTGATTCTAGCGGTGACTCGGTGAGCCGCATAGAGGAATTATGCCAGTTTCGCAGAAACGGTGCCACAGTAACTTCGTAAGTATCTTCCATCGCCGCCCGATACGAGCCGTTGCACAAAGGCTCATAGCAGTAGGGGGTGAAGGTGGGTGGATCTTGACGGTAGTTCATGCGCACCATGATTATTCCCCAGTGGTTGTTGTTCAAGTGAACGGGCATAACAGCGTAATGGTACATCGAAATGCGCCCTACTGGAGTTATTGGGCAACCCATCGTCGGAGCGTAGGAGTCAATAGCAAAACATTCACCAACTGCGTTGCAGATACAGCGGAGGCTGAAGTCGATAATAATATCACTCAGCATCCGTTCTCTTGCCAACATGCCGACCAAATGGTCCACCTTGACAGTGGCATCGCCACTCGACAACCGAAACATGGACCCAAGGCATGCTTTGCCAAGAATTCTCGCGACATCTTCTGCAAATTCTTTGTGTTTTTCACCAGACTCACTAGGTAGCATCCCGTCCGTGTCCGTCTCTTCATCAAACAGTTCTGGGGTTGACAGGTTTTTTTTCCCACTTTGTCGAGAGAACCCAATCCATATCTGCCAGCCAAGCTTCGCACTTCCGACGGGATCTCGTAGAACGCCTTCATGCGGTAGACAGCGCCACTAGTTCACATTTTAATTTGCATCATGTATCCAATACAAGCAACATTATAAGCAACATAGTAAGCAACACAATGAGCAACACAGCAGTACAGACAACAAACCTGGTGAACTTTGGAGTGCCTCCAGGAAAGAACGCGATGATCTCGTTCGTGGTACCTTCGGGGTGATCGGCTTCCGAATCGTTACCGAAATAGCTGGATTTCTTTCGTTTCATCTTCTCCGCTTCGACCACTGCGTCCAGCTTATTCACTAGGTGCTTAGGAATGACGAAGTTGTAGTCGTAGTCATCGGCGCGTACATACGAACGCTGACAGCGCGCAGAACGCGCTCCCATGAAGTCGTCGTCCATGATGACTGGATAGTTTGCCATCAGCTCGCTAACGTGATATCTGTCCTTAGTATTTGGAGCCCACTCCAGTAGTCGAGATAGACATGGCACGCGCTTGTCGGGAAGTTCAATGGCTGCCAGTTTCTGTGGCTTCGAGGATGCCGCCAAGCGAACTTGCTTCGTTTTTTTTTCTCTCGTTGTGTCTAGGCTTAGATTGGGGAAACCTTAGCACGTCTATCTGGCCTGGCTCACGCGCCTTTTGCTTTGAGAGCTTGGCGTCTCTTGTATGGACCACTCGCTTTGTTCGGAGCTCCACAGTTTTAGATGGCTCACATTTGGCTGGAGGCGACTCCACTGTTTGCCGCCAAGCCTGTGTCAGTGTCTGCGCCGTTGTTGTAAGACCCGAATTAGGTCTTTCATTGTGATTCAGCATACATTCTGCTGTGACTCTAGACGATGGTGTGTGTACAGCCGCAGGTTCAAAAGAAAACTCTCCGTTCTTTTCTTCTTCAAGCTGTCGAATCAACTTCATTGACTCCATTAGATCGGCGGGGGTAATTTCAGATGCACTTTCAGATGCACTTTCAGATGCACTTTCACTTGCTGATACGTCGCTGTCGTGGCCCAACTCTGAATCGGAATCCGCCATTTTCTGCGATGACGTGGTGTTCTGCGATGACGTGGTGTCCCTTTCTCGCATACCCCTGCGTACTATTTCCCGCCATGACTGTAGTGCCATGTAGAATTTTGGGCTAGATAGTTGAGATAGATAATCCAGCACAGGTTCAAATACAGCTTTGGCGTAGCAGTATTTTTCTTCAGAAGACAGAACGACAACATTCGCACGCTCACGACGCCGCATTTTTACGTAAATCACGCGTTTTGACAGGCGAGAAGTGTCGAGGTTTTTTCTCCAGCGGGACTGGTTCTCCTGCTCCCAAACTTGAGACTCTTGCTCCACTTGTGCTGCTTCAAGAGACTCCTTTTTTGCTTCAGCGCCGTGTGTTGCTTTGTGTGTTGCTGAGCATTGAGTAAAGTCGCTGTGCGAGGATGACTCGGGTGTATCTTTCAGCTTGTCTTGAACTGACTGCAACGACGCTATCCCACGGCTGAAGGCTTCATCAAGCTTCGCCATTTCTGTCATGCTCCAACGTGGCCGAATACTCGAAGCCGGCATTTTTTCAAACTGGTGTTGTTGCGCGGCGATATACATCAGATGCTGGCAAGGTAGATGGTAGGTGCAATAAAATAGGCAGGAACAGCTCCACTCGAAATAGGCAACACAGAAAGCAACACAACAATAAAAATTCTTACCAATAAATCAATTTCGCAAAGGCAGTCTCCATCGCATCTCTTTGAGCCATCTTCAGATCATATTTGGGACGTCGGCAGACCTTCCGCCAATACGTCAACGCGTGAAATTGACACAGAAGTATCTTAGCGTTCGGGAAAGCTTTCTCAAGAACCCGCCATTCGACAAAGTCCTTATCGATGACGACACTTTGAACACTGCGCCAAGTTGGGTTTTTCCGCTTGAAAAATTCGATGATGTACTTCATCGTAGCTGCCTTCTGATCAAGAGCAAGGAAATCAATAACTGGAATTCCTCTTCCCGTTGCTGATGTTGCAACAAGACTGCCTATAGAACGGTGACACATTTAGTTAATTTTTTAATGTTATTTTCATCAGAACTACAAACAACTGAATTGGACATACCTAAATGGTACCCCAGATTGTTGGTTCCATGTGTCCAGTCCATGACCAAGCTGTCTCCCCAGGTCTCGAAGCATGTCTTCTGAATTGACGATTGCATCGCAATGATACAAGTAATATCAAGCTGATCCTGGACGAGAAGTACATCATTACCACTATCCTCGTCGGCAAAATTGCCCAGGATAACCTTGGATCTCTCAGTACTCGACTCGCCGAGCACTTGTCGCACAAGATTTCTTGTCAGCTGAGGCGTAAGCACCATATCTGTATCCGAAATCATATCAAAATTATCATTAAATTGAAAAAATACGCCAGAAAAAAATATACAGCTGCAAGCGGCCTAATAGTAGCACCCACCGAGCTTGTCCGACAAGTATCGATTAATGTCAGCCGTGCGCGTCTTCATCTCGGTCAAAAGACCAAGCTCTTGGCGGACTTGCGGGGTGAGTGGCATTGACTTCGCCCCACGATACGAGTCGTAGATTGTTTTATTGGTCTTGTGGTTGTGTAGCGATATCTGTGAATCAATCAGGTATTAATATCTCTTTCTAACAGGGTACTTAAACAGAGACTCACCTCCGTTCCTGGTGCAACGATCACTTGCCATGTGGCTTGACCATCCACGACGACACGCTCAGAGCGAACGAGGAAACCTGCTTCACAACCGGTAAAGCGTAAATCGTAGTCACGGCGGCCTTTGCCGCGGGATTCTTGTGACGATCCGTGAGTGCACCACATCCGCTTAAAACTGTGCGTCATCTTCAATGGAAGCTGTGTAATTCCATGTCGGCTACAGTAAATCATACACCCATACATAATGTAAGAAAACACAAATATAATCAAACAATGAGTTCATGTACCTGTTGTACTTGGCCCGGGTTTCCGAGCTTCTAACCCGGTAACACAAGTAGTTCTTCGCAGCGTAATCCGCCAGTATGTCATTAAACTCACTCCAGTCTTTAAATGCTTTCTTCGGGAGCTCCGGCACATAATTTGTCACTGATGTGTGGGATTTCTTCATGGTTTCCCGAATTTGCCAAGTTTTCGTTCGACGTGTAGGCTTGCGAGCTGTGTGGACTTGCGCAATTGGCTTGGGAGCGGGATCGGTGCTTTTACGACTGTCGGGTCTGTACTTATTTCTGGCTCGTCGATCTGGGAATGAACCCGTTTTTTGTGTGCTTTCTTTCAGATCCCGAGCCTTTAACAATAAAGCAAAAATATTTGTAGCAACATATGAAGCAACACATAAGCAACATTGTCCGCAATATAGTCAGCAACATAACCAACAACATACGCAGCAACTTAACAAGCAACACAAATGTACACGTACGCCATGTGAGTTCCTGATTGGTTTCATTGAGATTGACTTTGTGTAGTACGGCCCCGCCGGCGTCACGAATCACAGTATTGGCATCCGCTGTGCCATTTTCGACAGTGATTTCCGTGGCACCATCGATTGCCTTAATGTGCCCCTGTCCAGATACCGGCTTCATGTCGTCTTCAGCAGCTGTATGACTGCTCGCAACCTCTTTCTCGGCCTCCTCTCGCGCAGCTTTCTGGGCCTCCTCTCGAGCAGCTTTCTCGGCCTCCTCTCGCGCAGCTTTCTGGGCCTCCTCTCGAGCAGCTTTCTCGGCCTCCTCTCGCGCAGCTTTCTCGGCCTCCTCTCGCGCAGCTTGCACAAAGCGTAGAATGGATGCCTCAAAACCTAGTAATTTAAAGCAGTGACAATTAGTATTTTCAGGTAACGTAACTGACTTGGCGTACCCGTCACATGTTGTTCGCCATCGCACTTCCTTTTGTCGTCGAAGTCCTCTCCATCGTTGACTTCCTTGGCATTGTCCGTATTGTCTTTGAGCCTGTCGATGCTGGTGTCTGCGTGACGTCCTTGATCGACGGTCCGAATAGTACTGGGGATATCTTCGAGATCATCGTCCCGTCCGTCGGCAGGATCGCGCTCCGGGTTATAATCCTCATCATTGTCATCGTCCACTGCAAAGCCTTGGACAGCAAACACGTAGTCGATGGGCTTACGCTCGCGTAGGGTAGCATTTGGCGCTTGTGTGCTCGTGTCGAACGGCCCAGAGGATGCATCTTGCGCTTAATGCAACGCAAAAACAAAAGAAACAAAGCGGGTAAGCAGACACGATACACTACGTCACATGGCAACAGCTTACCCGACGTGTCCTGCCCGGGCGCGCTTGCAGGCTTGGTTATCATTGGTCCAGGAGAAGAGTGCGTAGCTGCATCAGCAGCTAAACGTGACATCAGCGTTGTGTTGGTAAATCGATTTAGAAACTTAATACAAACGCGACTTACCAGGTGCGTCGATTCTCAGCGAGCTCGCGTGTGGTGGCTTCGACGGTCTCCCCTTCTTCTTCGTCACGTCCTTCCCTCCCTTAGCTCTCGTCGCTGAGTTTAAGGGGCGCGCGTTTGCCTGCCAACCCTTCTTCGCTGGTGTCATACTTGCTGGAGGCTGGTTTCTCGTGTCTGTATTCAAAATACAAAAATGGGAGGCTGGAAATGATTTGGGGGGATCGTACTTAAGTGCGAAAACTGGATCTTGCGAATTTTCAATTTAGTCGGAAATTTTCACAGTAAAGAAAACGTAGATAAATTACGTAGCAACACAACACTCGATTGTGTTGCTCTCAACCTGATGTCGTGACGTTGTAGCTGTGTTGTAGGAACGACTCCGAAAGTAATGTGCAGTGCTGTACATCTAAGTAGTTTATTTTCCAATACACTATTATTGATGTCAATTATTCATTTCTTAAGCTGTAGGTTTTGTAGCAATAGCTTATTTCGGCATGGACCTTCAATATGGTTGCAACTGTATAATCGGAATGCCCGATCGAGCCCATAATAAAGGTACTGGTGGGATTCCGTTCGAAATGAGATTTGTAAAGCCAGACGTACACCACCTTCGCAAGATCGGAGCTTCGGCCTACGTGCACGTATCTGTTACACCGGGAGCACGCAAATATCTAGTAAACGCGAAGATCAGGTTTGTCCTCGGATATGCTGAAGCTGTAGTGGAGGGTAAGGCATTATTCTCAGAGAAGCGCACTGCGAAATTATTACGGACTTGCGCGTCACTAAAGAAAATGTGTATCGTGACCGACATGACATAGATGTCGTGGATGCTGGTTTGGAGTCTTTGCACTCTGGGATGGATAGAGAAGCCATGAAGGGTGAGGAGATCACAGAGATTGCCTCCGAAGTCGATAGAACTATCAGTATCAGCGAGACCGTTGAATTATAAAGTCAAGATTGTACAAATTTGGCTAGCCAATACCACATGCAATGCGAACCGAAGGATATACGATCAGTCAGATACACGAGCGGATCCTCAAGGACTCAGGAGGTCTAGTGCATCGAATCTGTTTGCCCAACTCAGATGAAATGCTAAGTTCACAAAAGGACCTCAGTGATAGCGATGCAAACGAATCCGTTGCAGGGGTTTGTGGCTCACCGTTTACGTCTGGAGCACTGAAGGAACTGTCACACTAGACCGTGGATGCTTCAAGTGTTGATGATTGAAAAAAGAAAGACGTAACGGTAGCAAGTGTATGTGGTGACCACAGAGACGATGACACCGAGGTGTTCGTTGGGCATATTTGGGATGAACATGAAGCGACGTTAGTGCTATCTCGCCACCGAAACAAACTGTCAAGCGTACACATCGCGTTGAAACAAAGTCCGAATTAGAGAGGATTGAGCGAACTGCAGTAAAACCGGAGACGAAGCAGAAACGCACTGGACCTCGGGAAGTTTGTGAGCGTAGCCATCCTAACTACTTAGTGATTATGGGTGAATGTAGTGCAGCAATCGCAACGGATTCTGAATAGCAGTGGCAAACCTATTAGGACTAGTGACGTCAAGTGCCAAAGCATCGTCGCGAAGCTATACTATCCAAGTATTATGATTTCTGGCGAGAGGCGGCGCTTGGAGAAATGGCAGCACAGTTGGCTGAGAGTACCATCAGGGATTTAGCTTTTGCTATTAGACAGCTTAGCCAATTCGTCGCGAGGCCATCGGCTAAACACGTAGGAACGTTGAAGCACGTTCTACGCTACCTCGCGAACACAGTAAACTACGGTATATCCTACAAACGAGAGCACGTGAAGAGTGGAAAGGTGACTCTGAAACGTTGTTGCGACAGTGCCTGGGCTACCCATAAAAGAGCACCACTGGAGTTTCATTGGCAGATGGGGCAATTTCGTGAATGTCTCGACAGAAATCCACTGTGGCATTATCCACTGCAGAGGCCGAGTACGTTGCAGTATGTGAGGTCGCAATGGAAGCAGCGACGGCCAGTAATATTTTGCAAGAAATACTACCAAAACACGATGTGGGGTTTAAGATCCTGATTGACAATCACGAAGCCCACGCGTTGACTACCAGCTCGATGTACAGTCGACGTACCCGACAGTTTGAGGTACGATGGTATTTCGTTTAAGCCCAAGTGCAGAAAGACGTTGTTGATCTGTACAAGGTGAAAGGAGAAGAAAAGCCACTTGACGCGTTCCCAAAGCCTCTGATACGCGTTGCCTCCAGAAACCCTTTCCGGTTGTGGACATTGGGATCGTGCGATGATTGCACGATCCGATCAAGGTGCATGTGAGGTTGATCGAAATGGGGTCGTGTTGGAATGCACATTGAAGACCTGCTCATGGAGGTAAGAACTGATTTAGGACAAGCACTGAGACCAGGACAGACAGTTAACAAAGGTGGCTGTGTGCGACTGAAAGCCAATACCATATAATCTATTACTTTTCATTTTCCTTCATTGGTGAGCACCCAGGCCTACGAGTCCGCTGCTTTCTACAATACCAGCGAATCACCTTCACTCGCGCTCGCTTGTCACTTCTCTCTCTCTTCCTCGGATTATCGCCCTCCATACGTAGCAGCTGGTCATCGAGGGTTGCACACACGTGCATTGCTGGTAGTGAGGCTTAGCTTGAGCAATATAACCTATGGAGGTTAGAGCTAGGTGACCTAGCGTGATTTAGGGACTTATGAAAATATAAGTAGATTTAGAATTAATGGCGACGAAGCCAATGGCTTCGCTCGTACACATTGCAATAGCGTAAGCCAGCTAGTAGCATCGGGTAAAGTGCACCTGGATAAGAAGACGATATTATCAACAACTAAAGTGACACATGTTATTTATAAGCAGGCATGTACTGCGCTCAGAAAAGAAACAGCAAACACCACTTTAAACTAGTTAAAATTACCCCTTCAAAATAAAGGACATTCTACCAAGGGAGACCTATTAGAGCGTACCTATGGGTGATTAGTGATTACCGCGGAATGTGAAAAAGGATATCCCATTCTCGATGCAGCTACAAAAAAATCTGTATAACTGCCACCCCCTCTTTCACTTTCTTAGGTTTCGGTCTTTTCGGTCAAGGGATCCTGCTCGTACTATTTCTGTCCTGAACAAGAGAACGCTGCTGTGCAAAGCATACTGATTACATTGGTATATAGTACTTCTTAGTAGACTGGAATGTGCTTTATTAGGTCTAACAACTTGTTAGTAGCAAGACAGGTATTACGGCTGCTTCAACATGCACTCAATATCATCTTTGTTTACTGAAGAAAGGAATGTCCGCACAGTGGCGGTATTTTCAAAATCGTGCCCACCAGTACATTTAAATCTGCTCCCTCAAAAATCCGAAAACACATACCAGGGACCGAGCCACACTGTGTGACTCACACTGTGAGCAGGTTCAGCATTTTTTTATTGGTGGTCGGCGTGATTATAGAAAGATCCAAGCTGAAAATTGTTTTATCCGGCTACTACGGGTAAGGAAAGGTAGACCATCCCATTACTGACCGAAACACACAAGTAGGAGAGATTACAGTGCACGTTATGCACACCGTTCACGCTAATTAGTCATACCCCGACTAATTGTGGTGTACCAATCGGAGCCCAAAATATTGGGATTTTACCTGCCCATTTTATAAAATTACCGGTCTATATTCTAAGCCGAGTATGCTGGAATATAGTGCTCAGTGGGATCTACTCAAAACCGGTAGTTTTCTCTGGTTTTTATTGGATTTTTGCCAAATATCCCAAATATGTGACGTCACTAAAGTGCGAATGCGAGACTAATTGCGAACTACGACTTATCAGCGTGAACGGTGTAGCAGCAGTGCTATGGATCTAGTTGAAGTGGAGAAGGGAGTGGCGTGTTGGATCCTTTTCACACAAACCCGTTACTCCACATGTACGGTGTCGTTCATGACATTAAAGAAGCCGTCCCGTCTAGTATTTAACGATTTGTACACCACAATTGGTCGGGGTATGACTAATTTGCGTGAACGGTGTACGTAGTAGTAGTAATGAGCGATGAAATACCTGTGAAATCATAAAAAAAAACAAACCGTCGCACAGCCTATATCCCGAAATGAAACAAAGAGTTATAAATGTTTTCTTTTTCGTGCAGCGGTAGTATAATACGTAGTACGACATTTGGATCAGAATTTGGGGAGCAAGACTGGGCTTCCGGTTTCGAAATTTTTTTTAGGCACTATCGATATCCTCGGCGGACAGGGTAATGGGGAGAGCCCTTTTCGGGACAGCTTTTATAAATTTATTGCTGCAGGTTTCGAAGTAGTCCGATAGGGCGCGGCGAGGGTAGAGTGTGGGAAGACAAATATTTTAGGCTCCACCATGGCCAGTTTGGATAAGAATTTTGACAAAGTCGGCCAAAACAGCCTCGCTTTTAGCTTGAATTAAGTATAAAAGACAAATGCTCCATCAAAGATCGACTCAAATGATGGGTTGGTGGGTCAAAACGCGCCCATGATATCCCTCCTGAGGTGCGACCGACGAGGATGACAGGTACAGTGTAGCGCCTCCGTATCAGTGCTTTATCATGCATTTGATTTCGCATCGAGTTGGCACCAGAGTGGTAAGAATATACACATGGTTTTGACTTAGTTTTTGTAAGGGTCATTGTCCCAGAATCTGGTCTTTTTTAGGGATCGTAATGTTTTATTTTTCACTTATTAATAACGATCAGCTAAAATAGGTCTTTTTGGAGCATGTTCGGCATTTAACTGCCCTACTTAACGACCTACTACAACCTTGTCGCCGCTTGTCTCAATGCGCGCGTCGGTTGCCTTGGTGGATAAACGCTGGGGTCCCGAGCTGTGAAAGAATCTATGGAGCTAAAACATATCTTGTCGCGTGGTCATCGGTGACATTAGCGGTGGATCCACCGTTGACAACATCAGTGACGAAGTCGCGTATTTCAGAAACGCGAATGTATAATTCGGGTTGATCGCCACAACTCACATCCGAAAGAGATACATTAGAAGCGATACCCACGACCGCCCCATTGGCAATAAGGGGGCTGCCGTAGTCGCCATAACAAACACCTTCCCCATGTTCAGTCCCGGCACAAAGTGTGACGTCGGTGTTAACAGAGTACTTTACACACTCGTTATCAAGAATAATCTTGACGTCAACAACTTGAAGAGTATCAGGAACTGCATGTTCCTTCGTGTAACCCCACCCAGCAGCAGCAGCAGCCATTGTGCCACACTTCTCGTCCGATCGGTTGATATCAGCAAGAGGTGCTGGTTTCCGTGTCGAGGGTTTTTCAAGTTTCAGCAACGCCACATCTTTACCATTATTTAGTTCCGGGTGCTCAAAAAATTCAACGACACGAATCTTCTCAGCTTTCTGAGCACGTCCTTTCTAACTGTGTCGTGCTTCGAGATAAACGTGTAAGTCACTTGTGAACGGCTCAATACAGTATGCAGACGTCATAACGAACAGAGGTGCAACCAGTGTGCCACCACAAATCGGTTCGTCATCAGTCCTTTCAAGGATCAGTCCTGCAACGAAAGGATACTTGCTGATGTCAGTGTCCGATCCGCCGAAGCCACGATTCTCTTCGTCAGGCGTCAAGTCGGTGTCTTCGATACGGTAACTTGAAAGTACAGGCTCACCCACGTCTTTAGCTAGCGAAATCCGGCAACTGACGTGGCCATAGAAAGTATTATGGCGATACTGTGAAATTTTCGCATCTTGGGATTTAAGAAGGAGGTGGTGTGGCAGCAAAACTACGGTAGCTTGACTTGTGCTTGAAGAGGAAAAAGCGAAATGGACTTCGATCATCACATACCATCGTGCACAATTGCTAGTCTAGCGGCTATTATTGTCAATTCCGCCCCAATTTGCCGAAGCGGGACGATTCGGAGAAAGGCGCGAAGCGGACGGCGAATCGACGCTGCGTTGTTAGAGGCCAAAATTAAGAAAACATATGTTTATTATCCAATGAGATGCCATATACACGTTGAAGTTGAAGTGACAGCGCATCTCGCACCGAAGACTCTACTGCAGCGCCAGCACGGTCCGTCTCCTCGGGCAAAATGCGTGCCTTCATGAGCTCGTCCCGATCTTTTGTCGATGGCCATGCCATACTCATAAATCATGAGCGTCACCGTTGCTCCTCGCGTTGCCACAAGCCACTGGTTCCATGCCTGGCGAGACCTGGTCGAGTCTACTACACGTTTCTTCACCTTGAGCTGCACAAGTTTAGCCCACTCTGCGACCTGATGAGTCTCCACACTCCACACACCGTCAGTCTTGACTTTATGTTTCTTCACTCGACCAGAAAACATTTCCCAAACAGCCTCCATAATGGAGAAGAATGGCCGCTCGTTAAAATCAGCTTCACGCAGTGTTTCAGCTAATGAATACGCTAATTGATGGACGTCTTCACAATGGGCCGCACGAGTAGTTGATAACGATTGTCAGGGGGTGCTGTAGCTGCCGGCGCTGCCGGTGCAGCATCTTCTGTCAGCCCTGTGGCTAAATGGTTCACCGAAATCGAATTTGGTGCTGTTGCATCAACATAATCATCCACAAGCCCCGACATTTCCCGTGCGCCTGGCGTACCTGAAGCCTCTGTACCTGGTACAGGTGCAGCAACTTGATCCAGAGCATTCACTAGCCCCGTCGACGCCTATGAAACAGCGGCTTCAGTCATCAATTCATCAGCTTGGCCCGCCAGGTCGGCTTGAGCAGGTACTGCAGCAGGCAGATTTCAGTTCCCGAGAGACTTGGCTGCCTTGGCACTGGAGTGGCCACTTCCTCACGCGGTGGCGGATGGTCAGGGAGGAAAAGAGAGTCCTCTGGGGGTGGATCGAATGATGCTCGACTTGGCGGACGATATGGAGATGCACGTGGTGCATGGCCTCGCGAGAGCGGAGAACGCAGAGTGATCCCCGGACTGCATGCACTTGTCATGAATGAAGATGGCCAGTCAGAGGTTTATTCTGTATTAACGCCAAAATGCATTTTGTATGATAGGCTACACGATTGGGTGCGCAACTGGTCGTGTCTCTCATACGCGGAAATTTCGAATAGATCGCACAATAATAGAGCGGGAAGTAGAATCTTCATGACGGTGCATGAATTTCTAATCCGAGCACATAATCCATACTAAAAGATGTGATCACAGGTCGGCAAGCGTGATATCTCTGAATGATATTATTATAATACTGCAGAGTACTTGTGTAAGTCGCTTTAGATAACTTAATTTTTTAACACACATTACATGTAGCGCAATATGGTAATTATGGAAATACGTGAAAAACGTATCATGGGGTTCAAAGGATTTATATACAGTAATCTGCCTCAATAAAGAGCTTATAGCCTTCAATATGTTATGCGACTGATATTGCGTCAAATTACTATACATATGTTGTACGGAGAAGTTCCGTGATGTGTCGTATTTACCTTTAAAATTGCATTTATATCAGATGTTCTTTATTGTGGCAAAATACTGTAAAAGCTTTAAAATTATTTCATGCGGAGTTAAGTTTATTAGCGTTCTTGTCACTATTGTTATTGATTTCAAGTACATCATGATGTTGTACGGTATGTTCAAAGAAACATACTGCGATACCGTAAAGGTCTTTAAAAAACGTGCGTTTAAGGGTATGGTTTACGGCTGTGTAGATGGCAAATCCAATCACAGATCCCGCATCAAGCATCCAAGTCGTAATCCAATATATTTTTAAGACCGGGGTCCGCGAGTCCGGCGGAGTTAAAGTTCACTGCCTGTATTGATGCTAGATGCGATACATGGATTCCTAAATTACTGCTTCACCCAAAATGAATTTAAAACGGAGAGTCTTGAGGAGCTGTTGTTTTCATCGAAGCTGACAGTAAAAACTAAGAATTAGGCTTGGGCCGATATTAATAGCGACACACGTAATGACACATGTAGAACTGAGACACTAAGCAAAATGCCCCAAATTAACTGGCTCCACACTCAACAGTGCGGTTTCAAGATGAGCCATATTACGGCTCTACCGAAGCTCCTTACTTGTTCTTATAAGCTAGTGGTCATGCACTCAATATCAACTTTAAAGGAATGACCGCACATCTCAATTTGTGTGCTAAACAAAACACGTGTCTTTTTAGTTTGATCATGGCAGTTGCCACGAAACTAACCTGTAACCAATCAGAGAATTTCGTGAAATAACCGCACATCCAGGGGCTAATGGTAACCAAATATCATATGATATTTAAGATATCGTAATTATAGTATTTTCGATAATAAATAGTAATAGTATCCTATTTTATTAAAAGCTAACATTATACTTTAATATTAACCAAAAATATTAGATACAACAAGATATTTTATGAATTTTCCCACTCAAGTACGTTTCTTGCCACCTTACCCTCGGTGAACCAAGCGGAGCCAAATAACTATTTCGGTCAGGCTCTAGAACAGCAGTAGGCTTTAAGACTGACGAGCATCTGCTCTAGTTTTTCACTATGACAAATACAAAGACGATCGAGATGAATAACTGCAAATGCTTGCAGCTGTTTAACGTCGATAGAGCGAAATCAAGACGTTTGTGCTTGCTCTCTACCGATCTCCTCGTCCACATCGTGCGTCTAATAAACCTGCTGCCTGTGGCGGTAGATTAATGCGCTCAGCAGTGCCAACACACGACGCCAACCTTGCCGTCACTCTCACAATTGTCCTGGACTCCATCTCCCTCACGGTTAATTAGTAATACTTCAGGTAGTCGAACGTTAACGACATCGGTTACAAATATCGCTCTCACTTCCGGTATCGTGGTCCGACCATCTCCTTATATTTGATATATTATTTTAAAGTAGAATAGTTACAAACTCAACTGTGAGGCTAGGATAATGACAGCTTCTATGTAGCGGGGTACGTAGCCCTAAGTGTACCCTGGTTACATGAAGTGTGACACTTCACACTTCAGGTGTATGACACGTCATACTCCGGGATATTTGGTACAGGGTACCAAGGTCGTTCAAAGCCAACCATTGGTCAAACAACATTGCATTTCTATAGGTAACTTATAGTTTGTATTAATCCCAAACTTAGCCTACCTATAAACATACTCAGTTTACAATATACCTTATTTAGGTCACTTCGCTCTCTTTAAAAAAAGAGGGGACCTGTGAACTGCCGCTCACTGAGAGTTTGTATACTCTCGGAAGATAACTTCCTCTAGCGCAAGGTGCTGTGTGACCCCGTCACACTTGGTAGCACTAGTAGTCAATCCACGCCACCGCGGGTAGACTACCTGAGCCTCCGAAGTTCGTTGCCATGCATAGGAACGACTTCTCCCATATGAACGACTTCTCCCATATGAACGACTCTCAGTTGGAGTCGGTTCGGAAGATGGCAGGCATCTTCGGGATGGAGGCCCTGCAGAGCCTGGTGGTGTCAACACCGGCTGAGCAGCTCGAGCGCGTCAATGCATTCGATCCGTACGAGCAGGATCTCATCGCGCATGTGTGAGAGAGCCTGCAGGCTCTGGCGGCGGAAGCAAATCCGCCTCACCCGAAGCCAATACGGCTGAAGGTTAAGCCGGATGAAGGGAAGGAAGGCGACAACCTTTACTTCTGGGTCCGGGAAGTAGAGCTCGCGATGGACGCGGCTCTTATCTCGACCGAGCAACTGCGTGTTGCTTTCGCACTCTTCAACCTTAGCGTCCGTGCTAAGAGTTGGGTGTACACACGGGAAGCAACATCCCCTGGATGTTTCACATCCTGGGCTCAGCTGTGCGAGCAGCCCCGAGCCGCGTTCCTCCCGGCGAACTACCAGTACCGTCAGCGTTCGCGCTTCCTCGCGTGTAAACAAGGAAAGCGCGAGCTGCACGAGTATGTGCAAGAGATACGGGAGATCACGGTGTCCCTAGTGGGAAACCCACTCAGCGAACACATCAAGATGACTGTGTTCATGGACGGCCTTCGAGTGGGCCCCGCGCGCACTTAGCTGTTCCGGGTGCAGTCAAGCACCCTTGAAGAGGCGATTCAAGTGGCTCTTCAAGAAGAGTACAGCCATCGCCAGGCGCGTACGCCGGCCTCAGCGTGGCCTGGGATTTTCTTGTCGGCTCCCGGTTGAACAAGCCCCAACGGACCAGTTCCCATGGAACTTAGGTCCGCCGAACCGCGTGACATCCGCTGCTTCGACTGTGGGAAGATGGGCCACTTCAAGCGCGACTGTCCCGCGGAAAGACTCCGCAGACGGTTCTCCCCAAGCCCGTCCTCAAGGGTCGCTGGCAGAAGCCAGGATCCCGGGGACAGGGGAACGCCGGGAACCAGTAGGGGCGGGGCGCCCTAGTGGGGCGCCCACTGGGGAAGAACTAAGTCTTCGTGATGGGTGCGCGATGCACGAGGCCAGGCAATCGGTGCCAGCCGCCCTGCGCAGTCCGACAGAGCATTGGTGAGTCATGTTCCCACCTCTGTCAGGACCCGGGGCGCCCGCAAGGGTTGCCAGGGTACCAAAGCATCCGGCAGATGCTTGGGGGTCGTCAACGTATATGACGACTCCGAGGATGTTTTGATGGCAGCGCCCAGAAGAGGCGCTGGCCAAGTGGGTAACTTAGGTCCACAGGCGGGTAACTTAGCTCCGCAGACAGCTGCAGCTGTCACGAACACTGAGAACAGCGTGTTCAGAGTGGGCAACAGAGTTCCACTCACGGTCGCCCAGACCTTAACTGAAGAGGAAGACGTCGGATACGCTTCCTGTGTGGGTAACACAGTGCCACACGCGGTCGCCCAGACCTTACCTGAAGAGGAAGGCGTCAAACACGCTTCCTGTGTGGGTAACACAGTGCCACACGCGGTCGCCCAGACCTTAACTGAAGAGGAAGGCGTTGAACACGCTTCCTGTGTGAGTACCACGGTACCACACGAGGCCACGAGTGCCTCGGATGTCGTAGCGCCGACATCCCTAGACGTGGGCAGCAAAGCTCGACGTCACTGTCGCCGTCGTCAGCGACGCCGCCGCCGCCGCCTCAAGTCGGATCCGAACTACGCTCCGATCGACGTCGCTTCAAGCGACTCGGAGTCCAGGGCCCGGGCTCCTCCGACAAGCCCGGTGGAAGCGTGTTGTCACATCTTCGATGACGAGACCGGTTTACCCGTCAAGGCATCTGGTGTCCTCTTGGAACCGTTGCCAGAGGTTGCAGAGATACTGAACCTCGAGGAAATGACGGCTGAGTCTTTCCTGACCGACCTCAAGGCTGGAGAGATTGCTGCGATGGTACTCATGAGACCTGAGACCACTCGGGAGGAGCTGAAATCCTCCTCTGTCTTGGATGAGAACGCCCTGGAAGACTTGGACAAGCAGCGTCATGCGCGCTTGGGTTCTGAAATTTATAAGAACCCCAACGATCCGGTGTATCCTTTGGTGAAGGAGTATGCGGACGTGGTGAACAAACACCCACCGACCCAACTCCCGCCGGATCGAGGCGTACGGCACGAGATTGATCCCGTGCCCGGCACAAAGTATTGTGTCACGAGGCAATGGCCTCTCCCGCGCGAGCAGTGCGAGGTCATTGATGCCTTCTTCGCCGCGAAAGCGAAGGCAGGCATGGTGCGGGAGTCGAAATCCCCGCACTCGACGCCGACTTTCAGCGTTCGGAAATCGAACAGAAAGTGGCGTCTGGTTCATGCTTATAACAAAGGGAACAACGCGACGGTGCCGGATCAGCCAACAATCGTACGAAAGCATGTGTTGCTGAACAACATGGCCGGGAGCGTACTGTACAGTGCGCTGGATTTGGTAGACGGATACTACCAAATCCTGATGCGAGAGAGCGACATCCCGCTCACCGCGGTAACCACTCCAAGCGGCATGCTTTGGGAGTGGCTCGTCATGCCGCAGGGCTTGTCTAACGCCCCGGCTACGTTCAATCGCCTGGTGACGCAATAGTTCAGGCTAGTGCGTGCCTCGTACACACGCACTTCGACGACATCTTCGTCCATAGCCGTGCCGAAGGAGGCAAGACGGCCATGGAGGTGCATCTAGGACACCTTCGTCGGGTGTTGGACGTAATACGAGCGAACAAGCTCTAGGCCAACATCGACAAGTGCGGTCGCCAAAGATCAAGGTTCTCGGTTGCTTCGCCAACAACGTCGGCGTTTGAGCTGACCCAGACAAAGCCAAGGCCATTGTAGCATGACCGACGCCCCGATACCAGAAGGATCTCCGAAAGTGATTGGGCTTGACCAACTGCCTTCACAAGTACATCGCAAGGTACACGGGCCTCGCTACTCCCTTGTCGGGCCTCCTTCAGAAGGACGCCGACTGACGCTGGGACTGAGAGCACAAGGATGCCTTTGACAGCGTCGAGACCAGTATCCAAGAGACTCCTGTCCTAGACCTGCCGGACGAGACGAAGCTGTTCAGCATCGTCTGCAATGCCTCCGACTAGGCAATCGGTAGGGCATTGCTGCAGGCCGACACGGCAGGACACGAACGAGTCATCTCGTTCCAGTCTAGGCAGCTCAAAGCCGCCGAGCGGAACTACCCTGTCCACGACAAGGAGCTCCTGGCATGAAATATGCCCTTGTGAAGTTTCGTGTTCACCTACTGGGCTCTAGGCCCTTTGTGATCTACACAGACCACGCGTCCTTGAGGACGGCGACTAACTCGCCTCACCTCTCCCAAAGGATGACGAGGTGGCTGTCCTTCTTCGCGGAATTTAACTTCCGCGTCGAATACAAGCCGGGCAAGCTCAACGTGCTTGCGGACGCCCTCTCTCGGCGTCCTGACTATGAGCTGGCCCACATCACGCGGGTGACAACGGATCTATATGATCGGATACGCATGGCGTATCGGGACGATGAGGCTGTCGCGCCTATCGTCAAGTTCCTTATGGCAGGAACGAGCGCGAAGTCCGACTGGCTCTCGTCGCGACAGCGCTCACGGCTCCACCGATATGAGATGAAGGATGGACTCCTCTACTACCGGGTGGAGCCCAATGATCCTCCACGGGTGGTCGTACCCAACGACGAGGATCTGAAGCTCGATATCCTCGCGGAGGCGCACGACGGGCCCTCTAGCGGCCACTTGGGCCGCGAGAAGACCTTTCTGTCGGTATCTAAGTCCTTCTGGTGGACCCACATGTACAAGTGGGTCGCCCCGTACGTTAAGACATACGAAACATGTCCGCGGGTCAAATCCGAAGGGCACTTTTCGGCTCCACTACAGAGCCTGCCCGTACCGGCTGACTGTTGGAAGTCGATGAGTCTTGACTTTATCTTTGGGCTTCCCGCCGACGGACACGGCAACACCGGAATTCTGGTGCTCGTGTGTCGGCTGAGCAAGATGATACATCTTGCTCCAGTTCCCGTCACTGTTACGGGCGAACAAACCGCAAGGTTGTTCGTCGATGGCGTGTTCCGCTATCACGGTCTCCCGGAGACAATTGTCTCGGACCGAGACCCGCGGTTCACTGCTGCGTTTTGGAAAACGCTGTTCCCTTTACTGGGAACTCGTCTGCAGATGTCCACTGCGGACCATCCGCAGACAGACGGCCAAACAGAGCGCGTCAATCGAGTACTCGAGGGCACTCTGTGCAGTGTGTGCGCGGCAGCACCACGTACGTGGTCGACGCAGCTTCCAGCTGTTGAGTTTGCGCTCAACAGCGCGGTGCTGCGTCCACGGGGTTCACGCCGTTCTACTTGAACGGCTTCCGCCACCCCAGAGTGCCTCTCACTTTTCGAGGAGACACTGACTCCTCTATTCTATGTGGGGGAGAGGCTCGGAAAGCCCTTTCCTCCCAGGTCTCAGAGGTGAGACCAGTTTCGCTGCTGAAACAGGTGGAATCCTTTATGGATACCAAGCTGAACATTGTCAGCAGGGTCCGCGATGCCATGGCAGCGGCCCAAGATAAACAAAAGGAGTACTCTGACAAACATGGAAGAGGAAACTTTAGTATATTTAAGGTGGAAGACTTAGTGTTGCTAAACATGAGGAACCTACCTCTTGACACTGTCAGCTCTGTCGGCAGCAACAAGATGAAGCACCGCTTCATCGGACCATTTGCTGTCCTGGCCAGACATGGTGCGTCCTCCACCATCGACCTGCCAAAGTCAATGACGACGCACCCGACGTTCTATGTTGGACGTCTTAAGCGGTACTTTGATCCGAAGGGGGTTGCTGACTCGCAGACCCACCTTGGCCCAGCTCCTCAAAGCGAGGGCGGGCCACAGACGTCGACGAAGGCGTCGGAGCAGGCACCCAAGCCTCGGTCGGAACGGCAAGGCTGCGGTCAAGACCGTACGCCGGAGGGGCTCCGTACGAACGGACCCCGGAGCCATACACCGAGTACGCTGAGTACGCCGGGTACGCACCATACGCGTACGTCTGGGAGTGCGCCCCAGGCGGATCCGGACGTGGCAACAGAGCCCCGATCCGTTGGATCATGCGAAAGGCCTCGTCCAGATCGGACGAAGAGGCCCGGCGATCCACCCGCAGGTGCAGGTTCGCGACCTCACCCTCCAACAGAACCAGGCGGCCCGCAAGATGAGCGAGCTCGCCCTGATTCCCGGTCTGGGCGGCAGCATCACCGCCAGTCCCAAGGCCAAGTGCAATCTCAAGCACGAGGACACGTTGACGGAGGCGGTCAACCTCAGGGCCCTGTGTCGGACCCGCAGTCGGAGCACTCGGACGAGAGTGGCTTTCGGGAGGCACCGAGTACTCGTACTCGTACGAGGGCACCTCCGCCCCTGCTTGACCGGAATGGAGAAGTCCACTTCCATGTGGAGCGGATCCTCCAGGAGCAACGGCGTCGCGGTAAGCGACAGCTCCTCGTGAAGTGGAGGAATTATGCCCACTCCGAGAACTCATGGGAGCCGATTGAGCGGCTCCTGATTGACCGCCCGAAGGCTGTCGCAATCTGGGAACAGAAGCGGCGGCAGCTTCATAAGTAGTCCCAAGTGGGCAAACCTCACACGAAGATCACGCTGGTCCAGGATGTGGGACAGCAGCTGATCTTCATGGAGTTCCCATAACTCCGTGGGTGAGTGCTTAAGAGACTCCACCCACGTCCAGAACATGTCCTCGCAAGATTCCCACGTGGGGCAGTTCTCGGGCACAGCCCAGGGGTATCCCCAACGAGGATAGAGACCACCCCGGGTCTTGGGCTTCTTACGACAAGTCGTGACGTCCTTAAGGGGAATGCGGTGTGGCGCGAGAAGCACACACCGAGTAGCCTCCAAGTTGTCAAAGAACAACTGTTCTTTCTGAACAAGGGCTCGCTCATAGATGCCCCTAGAAGTGTGGCCGCCCACAAGGCCACGAGGAGCGACGAGAAGCTCGAAGAAGAGGTCAGCCCCAGAGCTCCCCTCGGGAGGCCAGTACCCTCTTGAGTTGATGACAGCTCCCTGGCTGACGGGTGCCACCACTGAACCCCCACGCACACGCTGGGCAGCTTGGAATTGGAAGTGCCAGCTTCCTCCGACCGTCTTGTATTCACTACTGCGACCAAATTCAAAGAATTCTGTAGCAGTGCTAAGGTCAAGATGACGATATCTGTGACGGGGTCACACAGCACCTTGCGCTAGAGGAAGTTATCTTCCGAGAGTGTACAAACTCTCAGTGAACGGCAGTTCACAGGTCCCCTCTTATTTAAAAGAGGGCGAAGTGACCTAAATAAGGTAGATTGTAAACTGAGTATATTAATAGGTAGATAAAGTTTGGGTTTAATACAAACTATAAGTTACGTATAGAAATGCAATGTCGTTGACCAATCGTTGGCTTTAAACGACCTTGTTACTTTGTACCAAATATCCCGGAGTATGACGTGTCATACTCCTGAAGTGTGAAGTGTCACACTTCATGTAGCCAGGGTACACTTAGGGCTACGTACCTCGTTACATCCTCCCCACTTAGGTTCGATTTACCGACCAATCAGAATGAAGAGGTGTTCGTCACAAACTCTCATTCTCAAAGTCGAAAACCATCGACTTGGCCGCGCGAGCGCGGCGGAGGCTCACTTCACAGTTAGATCCTCGAGCGGCAACCTGTGCGCTCTTCGTCTAGGTCTCCAATTCGACCATTACCATGCCTCGTGGCACTGCTAAGAGCAGTGCTAAGACACGCTCCAAGGCTGCTGCCGGTAAGGCGCAAGTTAAGAGCACTAAGCCTCACGGCAAAGGCTCGGCACTCAAGGAGGCTACTCAGGTGGCCTCCGAGGCGATCGTTTCCTCGGGTGACGCGGCTGTGGGCAAGCAAGCAAGCGCCGCAGTCCGTCGCCCTCGGCCTCAGACAATCGTCCGAGCCCTCGGTTCGTGGAATGTGAGTTCAACTCTGGCAGTGATGACGAGGCCGAGTCCGAGAGCACGCACGATGCTCCTCTGGGCTCTGTGGGTGGGCACATCCCAGTGCCCAGTGAGCACAAGGATGACAGCGTGCAGTCGCTCGCTAGTGATCAAGGCGATCACAGTCCCAGGACGTCTGTGCGCTCTGAGAGTCCGTCCGTCAAGGCTAAGGGCACTCTTAAAGCTGGTGGCGATGAGGAAGAGAATCCTCGCAAACGTCTCTCGCTTGCCGAGGGTCTTGCGCGTGCTAAGGCTTCTAAAGCCGAAGGCGCCAAGCCCTCAAAGAAGCGTACGGCCTCTAAGTCTCCACTCCGCGAGGAGAAGCAGACTCAACACTCCTGTCAGAGTATCTTCGACTCCTCGGATGAAGTGGAGGAGAAAGAGGAAGAAGAGGAGGAGGGTGCTATTGCTGAGCCCCGGGAGGTCTCAAATGACCTCGACCAGAAGTATAGCCGATTGTATTGCTTGTGTCTTGGTAAAATGTAAAGTGAGATAGAAACATGCATGCAATCCAAAGCTCTACATAGCTATCACCAGCGTCCCAGTGATAGCCTAGCCTCTAACAAGGACTCCCTAACTAGAGCTTTCACCAGCTTGAGATGACGAGCTGCAACTTGTAGTTGTAAGCTGCAACAACCTGGTACACTGATGGCTGACTGCAACCATATGCTGGTTGTCCAGCTTGCTCGTCACTCTCGACTGTATAGTGTGGTCGTGGTTGGGCTTTCAAGCCGCCACCCACTTCAAATACCCATCACGATGAGCGCACAGACCACCCTTAAAGAAGTTAAAACAATAGATAAATGTACTTTATAATTACTTGTCAAGATTGCAATGATTGTTGAAGAAATGGTAATGTGCTCTGAGGAACAAATTTGTTTTTTAGACTTGTTTTACTTTCGGATTTCCAGTAATAATAATATGGGATGAATTTGTAATGGCTTTTAAATAGCGATCATATTTACTCAAAGTGCTCTTGTCAGCTATAGACGTTAGTTTTATTCACTCTTGTTTCGAAGCCATTCAAAGCGAAAGGTAAAGTCAGCACCTGAAAAGGATGTCAGAAGCCTTACCAGTGAACCTTCTGCAAATGAGTACGTACCCAGATGTGCGAGTAGATACTGAAGTAGGAATATCGTCACCGGAAATAAATGCGCTTGGATAGCTGAGGCCTGCGTCTCTAGCACAAACGCGAGTTGGTACAGCGGAGAGAAACCGAATTTACGTTGCAGGAAAACATGAAGTAGAAGAAGCGATCCGATTTCCAGTACACCAAACACCACCAGATTTGTCACTGCGGTGATGCCCCAATGGCCAGCACCTCCCGGAAAATAGACAACATTTGGCAATTGCTCGAGAGCAGATTTGTAAAGTACGAATACGAACGGAACGACGCATTCGATGTACTCGACCAACACGAGATACTCGCAATTGAAGAGCAACTGGAGACCATGAAGAACGAGATACTTGGATGGTTCGGTTGGTTTGACGCTGTTCTCTTTTCGCAAATTAGTAGGTGTTTGAGCTTTAACTGGCACTACCGGCATAGATGCTGGCACCACCGATATCTGTCGGAATTTCCACGACGTCAACAGATTTTTAGGCGCGTGCTGGTATGATGACACTCGCGTTAGGTTAGACTGGTGGCCCCCAAAGCTGCAGGACATTCCCATGATTTGTAAACGTTTGTACAGGTTTTCAGGAACGACGTGGGGCGGACTAGCATATAGGCGTACTCGATCTAAAGATGATACCTGATAGGCTTTCGGATTTCGAACTACCTCGAGGATCGTCGACAAAAGTCCACTACTAAATGTAGTATCCTCTCTCGTATTAATAAGATGAGAGCTTTGGCAACGTCGCCGATCTTGAAGTAGTTGTCGAAGAACTCGCTCATTTTTGTTCAGATTACGGAATTTCACAAGAGCGAATACAATATCAACCGTGATGAACAGCGCTGTCAAGTGGAAGGATCCTGACGTCGACATGCAGACGGACACGAAGAGTGCACTGAAAAAATCGACTGAAAAGGCCACGAGTTCTGGAACGAAGTCTTCCAACTCATGAACCATGCGCACCGCAAAGCGTTTTGCTGTAAATTTCCAGATGGGAATGATAATGACCACAAAGTCCCGATACGACCGAGGGATCGAGTCGTAAAGAACTCTGCACAACGGATACACCCCTATCAATGCCATCTGGACAAAAAAACTGTTGAGTAGTTGCTTGTAGTGTTGGGCAAGAACTATCCCGTTGACAAATACTGCAGGCCCATTGACACAACGAGTCACTAGTGGAACGAAGACCCCCATCGTTACAGCGCCAGTCTGCCACATGAATGGCATGGGAAAGCCAATTATTGCAGCTTCGAGGACAAATGTTCCGGTCTGTAGTATAGTTATCGCGAGCGAAGCATAGATCACCTGGCGTACTGTTTGGTTGTATCCCTGGACGAATAAATTGCCTTGAGAAGCCCCAGCGATGTTAACCGACAACAGCATCAGAATGACGCGAAGCCAGAACATCCAGTTCGACGCCCATCCGACAGATGGTGGTTGCAGTGGCAAACATTCCAAGACAACAGCTACAGTGAGAGCTGGTAGCGGAGTCAGCAGGCAAACCAGAATCACTCGACTTAGTGGAGTACTGTTGCAGTAGTGGTCTAGAAGTTCAAGTCGCTCGACTGAGTACGATCCCTGGTTTCCAACTTGAACTTGATTCCATCTCTTCCCCACACGTTTCCAGGACGATATACGTGAGGATGGCGGCGTCAACGAACGCGAGTCAGAATTGCAAGACCCCGATACACCTTCCATCACCGTCGATTCGAGCTTGGCGAAGTGCAGCAGCTATAAATACTTGCAGAATGTTTTTTTTTATTTTAGTTGTTGTGTTTTTTTAGTGACGAGGAGCGTCACAATATAAATTCTAATATTAGGCAAACAATAGCATGGTCAGTCTAATCAACTCTGTTTCGAAAGCCATTCAAAGCGAAAGGTAAAGTCAACACCTGAAATGGATGTCAGAAGCCTTACCAGTGAACCTTCTGCAAATGAGTACGTACCCAGATGTGCGAGTTGATACTGAAGTAAGAATATCGTCACCGGAAATAAATGCGCTTGGATAGCTGAGGCCTGCGTCTCCAGCACAAACGCGAGTTGGTACAGCGGAGAGAAACCAAATTTACGTTGCAGGAAAACATGAAGTAGAAGAAGCGATCCGACTTCCAGTACACCAAACACCACCAGATTTGTCACTGCGGTGATGCCCCAATGGCCAGCACCTCCCGGAAAATAGACAACATTTGGCAATTGCTCGAGAGCAGATTTGTAAAGTACGAATACGAACGGAACGACGCATTCGATGTACTCGACCAACACGAGATACTCGCAATTGAAGAGCAACTGGAGACCATGAAGAACGAGATACTTGGATGGTTCGGTTGGTTTGACGCTGTTCTCTTTTCGCAAATTAGTAGGTGTTTGAGCTTTAACTGGCACTACCGGCATAGATGCTGGCACCACCGATATCTGTCGGAATTTCCACGACGTCAACAGATTTTTAGGCGCGTGCTGGTATGATGACACTCGCGTTAGGTTAGACTGGTGACCCCCAAAGCTGCAGGACATTCCCATGATTTGTAAACGTTTGTACAGGTTTTCAGGAACGACGTGGGGCGGACTAGCATATAGGCGTACTCGATCTAAAGATGATACCTGATAGGCTTTCGGATTTCGAACTACCTCGAGGATCGTCGACAAAAGTCCACTACTAAATGTAGTATCCTCTCTCGTATTAATAAGATGAGAGCTTTGGCAACGTCGCCGATCTTGAAGTAGTTGTCGAAGAACTCGCTCATTTTTGTTCAGATTACGGAATTTCACAAGAGCGAATACAATATCAACCGTGATGAACAGCGCTGTCAACCTGACGTCGACATGCAGACGGACACGAAGAGTGCACTGAAAAAATCGACTGAAAAGGCCACGAGTTCTGGAACAAAGTCTTCTAGCTCATGCACCATGCGCACCGCGAAGCGTTTCGCTGTAAATTTCCAGATGGGAACGATGACAACCACAAAGCCCCGATACGATCGCGGAATCAAATCATAGAGGACCCTGCACAACGGAAACACGCCAATCAATGCCAAGTGGACAAAAAAGGTATTGAGAAGTCGTTTGTGATGTTGAGCAAGAGCCGATCCTTTGACAAACACCGCAGGTGTTTGTCCGCCATTGACCAAGCGAATCACTAGAGGCACAAAAATCCCCATCGTAACGGCACCAATTTGCCAGATAAAGGGCACGGGAAAGCCAACTATTACAGCTTCGAGGATAAATGCCCCGGTCTGTAGTGCACTTACTACGAGCGACGCATAAATCACCTGGCGCACTGTTTGGTTATATCCCGGGACGAACAAATTGGCTTGAGAAGCCCCAGCGATGTTAATGAGCAGCAACATGAGACTGATGCGAAACAGTTCGACGCCCAACCGGCCGATGGCGAGTTCAAAGGCAAACACTCCAAGACAACCGCCACAGTGAGCGACGGTAGTGGGGTCAAGAGACAAACTACTATCACTCGAATCAGTGAGGTGTTGTTGCAGTAGTGGTCTAGAAGTTCCAACCGCTCGACAGAGTACGATCCCTGGTGACCAACTTGAACTTGGTTCCATTTCTTCTCAACACGTTTCCAGGACGACGTACGCGGGGATACAGGGGTCAGTGAAGGCGATCGTAGATTAGTGGAATCGACATGTTCCTTTACGCTTTCCATTGTTATCATCCGTTTTTAGTTTTTTTTTATTCTGAAAACTTCTCAAATCGGTGCTTGAGTGGTGTATGTACACCATTTACCCTGTCGAAAAGCATGGTTTTTCTTTTCCGCAACTTAGCAAAAGAACTGTATCATGGCAAGTCGTTTACTCTTTTCTTTGGGTCTTTGCAACTTGCCACCTTCTTGGCTAACTGTTCGCTTTGTCACTTGGACTAGAAACTCTTCGGCTTCGGTGTGCCATCTGCAGAGCTCAGCTTCGCTTTAGACGGCGACGAGAAGCGAACAAGACTCAAAGTTCCGCGCTTCGACGAGGCAAAAAGTGACAAACCGAACGAGTTGCCACTTTTCCATGATGACGAAGACATTCGCGGCATTCTAACCGTTAAAATTGACGCCGACAAGCGCTTAGAGCACACAGGATTGAAGCTGGAGCTGCTGGGCCTCATCGAAGTGCCAGTGGATCGCAACGCCGGCTTCGAGTTCACCAGCTCAGTGCGAGAGTTGCAACCCAGCGGGGAAATCATCGAAGGGGGACAAACATTTGCATTCGATTTTGCCAAAGTGGAAAAACCTCATGAAAGTTACTATGGCAAAAGTGTCAAGCTGAGATATGTGCTCCGTGCCACTCTGGCAAGAGGAAACTATGCCAGTAACCTGGTGCAAGAGCAAGATCTCTGGGTTCAACGTGTGGCTCCCCCGCCGCCAGCGGATCGATCCATAAAGATGGAAGTGGGCATCGAAGACTGTCTACACATCGAGTTCGAGTACGATAAATCGAGGTACGTGGCAAAAAAATAATGCGATTTAAAAGATATTTGCATAAAAAAAAATGTGGTGTACATGTAGATACCACCTGAAGGACGTGGTGATCGGGAAAATCTTCTTCCTCTTGGTGCGAATCAAGATCAAACACATGGAGCTGGCGATTCTACGTCGTGAGAGCGTGGGGTCGGGGACGCAGCGCCACAGCGAGAGCGAGACCGTCACCAAGTTTGAGATCATGGATGGAGCGCCAGTCAAGGGGGAAAGCGTTCCAGTCCGACTGTATCTTGCGCCGTACGCACTCACTCCGACATACCGCAACGTGCAGAGTCGGTTTTCCGTAAAGTATTTCCTCAACCTCGTGTTGGTGGATGAAGAAGACCGACGGTACTTCAAGCAACAGGAAATTTCACTTTGGCGCAAGAACTTTGGGTAAATTAACCCGACAACGTCAGTATTGCCGACAGCAAATACGACCGAGAATAAGGACGCAATAAAACAGAAATTGCGAGGTTTGCCACTTTCTTTCCGTTGACACACTGGTCGCTAAAACCCAAACTGTTGCCATTTCTTGACTTTTTACCACGATGGGAAACCTGAAAAAAAAATGATTTAACGCGAACGAGACCGGGAGCGATCACGGCGACTGCCTCGGTTACTGTAGCGACGTGGAGACCGCGAACCAGAGCGGGAACGCGAGCGAGACGGCGAGCGTCTACGACTCGTACGTCGAGCCGGAGACCTCGAACGCGAGCGTGAGGCGGACCGTGAACGTCCCCCGGCGTCATCTTCCCGGATTCGAACGCGTTCGCCATCCAGATCGGTGCCGTCTAGTTTTCGAATGGCACGTAGCATCTCGTCCGGAGTGGCAAAAGACGCCGAGCCATTACCACGACGATCCACGTCACTGTGGACGACATCTCCCCCTTTACGGAGGAAATCCTTGAGATCTTGCCAGCTCATTGTGTCTGGCAATCCAGAGATCTTGACGCGATACTGAGTGCCTCGAGGACTGGAGACAGATTCAGCAGTAGAATGAGAAAAGTTGCGGACGTTTGTGCTGCTTGGAAACGTACCGAGCGTCGTCGATGCCACGTGACATTTCCACTCGGATGCGACTGCCTCCGAACGTTGTGCTGGAATTGGGCATTAGAAATGCGTGGAATAAAACTAAATATTTGCGCTTACTTGTTCATCGATCGCACTGCGTCACTGGCATCTTGTTCGTTTTCGTATGTCTGTATGTCGGTTAACGTTAGGAAAATTGTTGCAACTGGTTAGTGGCGAAACTCGTGGACAAAATGATTGCCAACGATTGCAAATCAAATCGCACCAGGAAAGCGAATGGCGGGGGTCGCGCCGGGAACTTGATGCGCACGCTCGTGATGCGTCCGTAGCGCTCGAACTTGTCAGAGAGTTCGCGCTCACGCACATCCTCGGGGAGGTTGCCCACGAACACTCGCGCCATTGTTGCCGACAGTTTCGACTCGGTACTGTTGGCTGATCAGCTTCACAATAACACCCCCGCTTTAGTGGCGTTGAAGCCGGTTGTCTACTACCACCTATTTGCCACAATCTCACAATTATCGCCACCAACGTTGCGTTTCTAGTTTCGTGTTGCCTGTTCTGTTCCACATTTCAGTCAAGCGAAATCTGAAGTGTTCTGCGCCTGGGTGGCAAAAGTGAAGAAAAAAAATGGAGCCTGGTAATGCCGCTGAAGAAGCGGGCCCGCGCATCGACGAGCATTTCGACCACATTCGCGCGAACCTTATTCAGTGCGAGGAGTGCAACGAGAACTTCTTCTTCGACTTCTTGCGGCATCCGCGGTGCGTTCCAGTGGCAGTTTGCCATGTTGCCAGCAAGACTGACTGGCTTTCAAAATGAAAAAGAGTTGTGACAATAATTGTTGTGGTGGCAATTATTGGTAATAGATATTTCGTGACGCATTTCAAGACGTGTCATCTCAAGAACGTGCTGTACCGCTTCAATGGCTGCTCTGAAGAGGAGAATCAGCGCGTGCGCTTCGGACCTCGTCGCAAGAAAGATGCGAAGGCCTGGTTTGGTCAGCTCAAGTCCACTGAGAAGAGGATGGTGAGCATTTGCCAGTCATCGTTTTGCGCCGGTCCAATTTTATCTAACAATCTTGTTGCAATTTCCTGTTGCAGATTTCCATGCAAGACAACAAGTGGGGTGAAATCGCTGAGCGGGAGTGTTGGTCTTGTCGCTTGTAAGTTTCCTCAAGGCTACTGCTAGCTGTTTTACCACATTTCTGACACAAAAGTATCAAACGTTGACAATATCGTAAGGTGCAAACAAGCTCGGAAGAGCAGCGAGATACCTCACGCCTTCGAGCCCAACGAGTTAGGACGTCGGCAAGCGTTGTTGCATCTGCGGCAATTCCACGAAACTACCTACAACCAGTTCCTCAGCATGTTGCCAGCAGTTGACAGCTCTGCCAGTCGGGCAGCTCTGGCCAGTCACCGTTCAGGAAACCAAATGTCATCTTCAAGCCCAGTGGGGTACTTAGGTCTGCAAACAGGAGCACTCGCTATCAGATCAGTTAACCAAAGCAGTGCTAACGGCACGACAACTTCTACGACTCCGAGACAGTCAGTCGAGGCGGAAAGAAGTCGCCTCCGTCGCATGAGAGCAACCCCAGAGGCTAAAAAGGCAGAAGCCGAGCGTAGTCGACGTCGGCGAGAGCAGCTCACACCGGCGCAACGACAGGCAGATACAAAGAGACGAGCTCGCAAGCGACTACGCGCTGAGGAGCGAGAGCGTAGTCGGTTGCGTCGAACCGAGGCCTCTCCTGACGCTCGCCAACGAGAGACGAAGCGGTCGAGAGAGCGACGACAGAATGCAACGGAGCAGCAACGCAAACGAGAGGCGCAACGGAGTCGCATGCGACGTCAGAATGCGACGGAAGAGCAGCGTGTGCGTGAACGGGAACGTTGTCGCCGTCGATACGAGATTCAGAAGCAGCAAAGACTGATGCAACAACAGAGCACGCCGGTTGCCTCGCTGGCTGCCACTCCGGTTACCCCCGTCTCGGACGCGACGAGTCCTCCTGCTTCTGTTGCAAGTGATCAGAGTACGCCACCAAGGCGCAGAGTGTTGCCAACAGACCTTGAGCGGCGCAACCAACAGTTGCTGCAACAACAAGCTGGACTGGGACTGCAACTCCGGTCACTCTATGCGTCGCTATCACTTCCTTCATCCCAGATTGACCTTTGACTGGTTGACAAAATTGCACTGGAAAGGTATCGCATTCAAAAGTCGCCAACGAAAGTACATGACGTGCTAAAACCCAAGATTGCCGAGCAGAACACGGTGTTTCGCGATTCATGCTCCAAGTTTTTTTTTTCACCTTTATTAGTTAGTGTACATCAAATTTTACGTCATTTTACCTAGGAACTCAAATTTCAAGTTTTTTTGTCAGTATGGAGTGGCTGGTGAAAGTCCGTGGTAAACTTGTTCCAGTCGATCCAAAATCATGTCGGTGGTCGATGCACGCATGCGCATGGCCTCGATATCAACGGGTCCGACTGGGGATGGCGCTGCCAGCTCTTGGCCTCCATTATCCACTTGTGCCACCACAATTTTCAATGCTGGGAAAACAGCATAAATCTTTTCCACCGCTTCTGGGGTCGTAATCAGAGACACGAGGGAGATCATGGCCTCCACTGCGCCGTGCTCCTGCAACCGTCTCACTACGGCAATCACCACCTCTGCAGAGGTAACCACGTGATCCATAATAAAGACGTTGTGATAATTTAGACTACTGGGTAGTCTGTTGCCACAAATTTTGGCTTGCACGTCTCGCGTCTGAGAATCACTGGGGGATGCTGACATATCGCCAAAACTCACGTAGCCCGTGGGTTGATCTGGCTCCATCAAGTGGAAAAGATCCAGCATAGGGCAACCTGCAGGCTCCATGGAGACGGCACACGGTGGGTGCTCCAGTGCCACACCGTCCGATTTGCTGTGGTTGGGTAGGAAAATCCCCACCGTCTTGACCGGCACGTGAGCCAAGGCCTCCTCCATCACAATACGCATGAGACGGTCGCTAGAGCGTCGGAACTCACTCACAGTGGCGTGTTTCTTCCTCAATGTCGTGAGAAGTAGCGCCGCCGCTCGTGATTTGACCTCGTACACTCCTTGTTGCTCTTGTGGCAAGTTTTCTCTCATGGTAGGAGACCAGCCAGTTTTGCCCAGCTTCGTTTTCAACGTCTTCGGACGCGGCTTCTTTGGGTGTTTCGCCAGCGGGTTGCCATCTCTTCTGGACAACACTTCATCTCTGTGCTTGTTCAAGTTGCAAATGGCCGCACGGCTCACTTTGTACTCTTTTGCCAGTGCCGATTGCTTTTCACCTTGCTCGATGCGAGATAAAATGGCGCGACGGTCCATTTCGCGCAAATACCGCGAGGATTTCACAATCGGGGCGGCAACTGAAGATGAAACCGTCGAAGTTGGCGCAAGTGAAGCGGCAATATTTGAAGCCGCGACTTTTCGGGCTTGCAGCCCTTGCTCGGAGACCGGGTTGATCTCGATCTTCGGTCGGTATAATGTACTGTTGTAAGTAATCTTTTCCGAGCCGCTTTCACTGCTGGTGCTGGGCGTGGTGACTCGATTGGCTTGCGCAATTTGGAGCGAGTGTGGGGAAAGCATGAAGGCTTCTTGGGGATTCCGCTGCTGCTGCTGCAGCAGGGACACCAAGCCTGGCAACGGCGCGCTGTCCCGGCGACGAGGCAATGGACCCGAGACCATGTGGCGCTTGGCTCCGTCCGGGCTGGAGACGGCGTAGCTGGCCGCGTTGACGTTCTTGTATGCGGACGGGGTGTAGAGCATCTTTTGCGGAACAGAACACAAGAGTTTGTTGTGGCTGCCCAGCTGTTGATTGAGCACCTGCGCTGTGAAGAACCCTTTGCAAAGTGAAGTGTGAGAACTGTGGCTGGCGTATTCTCCGCTGAGAGACAACCCCAGAAAAAAGGCGAAAGTTAGGATGAAAAAAAAACGACAAAAACTCCCTCCGGAACGCGCGTGAGAGACGGGACATATTCAAATGCATTCGATCTTTTGACAGTGCTGCGATGAGATGGCAGCAGCGAGTCCAGACGGGGAGCGCTTCAGTAGCAGGGCTTATGAGCTTCAGAAGGAATCGTTGCACATTGCCTGGGGCGCATCTGCGGATGTAGACGGTGCTTTCACGTGGCAACAACGCCAAAAGATAGGCTCGGTACAAGCTCGTAAATGAGTTGGATGAGACGCAGGAGATTTTGCGCTGACAGAGTCATGCTACAATCGCATTTTTCTGGGGACAACTTTGCGGTTAATTCACTCAAAAAGGAGTTCACAAAAAAGCGGCAAAGAAACGCATAAACCTCCTAAACCCGATTCCGCTGACAGAATGGCCTGCTGCTGTCACCAAGAGTCAGGCTTGTAAACTTGTCACCCCCGCCCAATCCGATTTAACATTTGCCGTGTATTTTAAGCATCTTAAAAACTGTCAATAATCACTTGTGTTTTCTTGAAAGTTGTAATAAACTATGTTGAATACTTATTTCGTCGGAATCACGTCTGGATCGAATCCATTTCGATGACGAAACGTATTCGTCGCTAATTCTAGAAGGAACCCTCCAACTGCAACCTAGGTAGTATTACTACGAGTAAAGCCAGCAGCTCTCTGGCCAGTAAGATACCACGAAGACATCGAGTACATGCTGACTCAAGGCGAGATTTCACCCGTCAGTAGCGCTTAAGCATTCGTGGCGTACGTGGAGGCTCTAGACAGAGGAAGCATATCGGGCCAGTGTCGTACGATCCTGGATGAGGTTTCATAGCCAACGGAAGAGCCGCGAAAATTTCGGCTGACGAATCGCCCGTTTTATTTCTGAATCACAAGATAAATTAATTATTACCAGCTGAAATAATATATATACCTGGTACAGTATTCTGGGAAATCTTCTGCGAATTTGCACTCAGCACTATCACAAGAGTCATTCAGCCAGCTCATTGTCTTTGAGACTCATAGCATCGCTCACTTTTACGACCGCCGAGACGGAAAATTGACGGTTGTGAAGTCCATTAATACTGTGGAACTGCTCTAGAGCTCCTATATTTTTGGGTGCGCGCCGTTGACTGGACGGAGACGGCGAGCAGTGAATTCTTCACACGATGAGTTTGCATTATTTGCTGCTATGATGATCGAAGATCTGCCAATCCTTTTGGCACAATTCGAGGCTAAACGTTGCGCAATATCTGAAGGATTGTGCGCAATTTTTATTAGAAGTTGCATGAAAGCTCACAATAAGCTGCATTCGTCGCGGATACCTTAGCTTTTCAGTGGCGGTGAAAATTTCACCGCCTGCACCTACTTGAGACCGCGGCCGGGTAACTGATAGGTGGCTACGCATCGCAAGCGTTTTCTCGTAAGGGACGGCTATCCACGCGACCTGTCCAAGCATGAGACCGCTAATATCATTCGTCTCAGCAGCATACGAAGTATCATGCAGCGCTCATTCGAGCGGCTCTCGTCCAACGTTCATCACTTTCACTTACGGGGGCCTGTTTACAGAGAGCGTTGCGTTCAGCAGTGAACGTTTTTTAGCTCGTTTAACTTCGTCTGGCCCAGAAACGATATGAGTCATTCACGCACAGCTGTGCTCCGACTCCAAGTTTCCACTACCTGTACCAGTTCAAATTAAAAAAAAAAATCAATGGGATCCAGCAATGCAGTGATATCAGTATGCTGCGGTTGAACGAGACCGGCGGAAGTACTCAATTTTAGCACGCATTTGTCTCCGTCGCCGCTCGAGACGTCGCTGTTCAGAACTGAGCGTTGTTGTTCACTTCGCAGAACTTTTTTCGGCTCTAGTAACGTTTTAATGTCCTTTGTTGTAGACATGTCCAGTGCGAGTCATTTCTCCAGTGTACGTCTCCACAGCGCTGACTACGTTCTACAGTGCTGCCACGTACTAGTGTGCCTCGCCCCAGTCGACAACAATTGACAATTCGCTTCCAAAAAAATTTGGTAAATGCTTACGTATGCAGGATAACACGAGGTTAATCCTGCAAAAAACGGGAACGAACGGTGTATCCTACGCAGTTTAAGGCAATGACGCCCCACCAGCAGCAGCAACAACAGCACTAGCATCTGAGCTAATGGTGTTGCCGATGGTGCTGGGCTTGGGAGCTCGCTGTGTGGCTAGCAAGCGCCGGATTCCGTTTTCGTCATCCTCTCGCAGCACGAAGCTGAAATTCTCTCCTTCCTCTGTCCCCGCAGCCTCGTCTTTCTTCGTCTCCGGACGTACCAGTAAAAAACTTTCGCTCTCATTTGCAACGTAGTCGGGCACTCGCGCACGTAGCGTGGCGTCCAGCAGTCGATTGTTGTCTCGAATGCGCACAGACACGTACTGTCGAGTCACGCTGGCCACTTGGTGTGTAATCGTGCTCACATATTGTTGCAGCAGCTCCTCGGCTGACCCTGTATCACGTACGAGTTTTTCTACAATTAACTTTAAGCCCTGCGACGTGCGAGTCACCGCGAGAGTTTCGTCACGGGTTGACAACCCCACTGCCTCTAGACTGGCGATGTTGTCGCGAAGAGCCTTCATGTCGTCACGCTGTTGCCCCAACTGCGCCTGTAACGCGTCGAGATCCGGTAGCTTTTCCATTTTGGCAGAGATCTCGTGGACCTCCTGCCGCTGTGGCTTCCACGAGCTTTCCAGCTCATTTAATTGAGTCTGGAGAGCGTTCAGTTGTTTCGTCATGGCAGGGATAGACGCTGAAGCCACACTTGGTTGGAAGTGGGAGCCTCCGAGCTCACCTTCAACCTGCTGTAACCATTCCTCCAGCTCGCCTAGACGGGCACGCACGCGTCCTTCCACCGCTATACGTTGTGACCCTTCCAGACGCAGCCGTTCGTCAAAATGCGTGCTGAGTCTCGTCAACGAGGCCTCGTGCTCTTCCGCTAACGCATTCAACACGGTAGCGAAGGGCAACCCAGAGGCAGAACTGGTATCGTAGTCACTTGGAAGCTGCTGCTTCTTGTCGTCATTTGACTCCGACGGCGTCGATGATTCGCCAGCAGGAGAAGATGACGTAGCTGCCTCAGCAATCAACTGCTCGGTACGCTTCGTGGCGCTGGCTACACACGCAGCCTCCACGTCAGCTACCGCTGTACCACAAAAACAGGATAAAACTCAGAGCTTATCCTGACGCATACAGTATAACATTCTACTCCTACCTGATTGGACCTTGGAGTCAATTTCTTCATGCAGCGTCTGCACCAGTGTCTTGAGCTGACTGCTCTTGCCATGTTTCCCCACTGGCACACCGAGGACTTTGGAGATTTGAGCCAATTGCGACTGGAACGCACTCTGACGCCCTTCCAGCGTGGATACTCGATCTCCTACAGCGCTTCCCGTCTCTTCTGACGCCGTGTTATCCTGTTTTTGGGCCGCTAACAGACTCTGAACCTGTTTCTCCAGCTCGATCACACGGCGTTCGCAGCTACAGCCTCCTACAGCGTTAGAGCTGCCTGGAACCCCCTGCATCTGCACCATAATATATTCCTGCAGTGCTCGTGCCAGTTGTTGGCTCTTCATCTCCCTGACATCATCGCTAGAAGGGCTCATTCTCCTTGCTATTGGACCAAAAGACGCAGGAGCTGGCAAGGCAGCAGCAGTGGTGTCTCCTGTGAGCGACGGAGCCTGTAGGTAGCTCAGGTACGAGGGCAGAGCCTCCTCTTCTCGCTCTTCCTCTTCCCTCTCGGGTCTGTTCCAGAGCATTCGAGCTGTGACTTCGCCACTAGAATACGACCCGATAACGCCATGATTCGCAGTTTTCAAGCCCTTCTGGAGACCTGGAGGAGCTGCATTCGGCTCCTCAGATGGCGAAGGAGCTGCCGATACCACGCTGTAGTCTGTAGCGACCGTGGGAGACGAGGTAAAGCTCGCTGAACTGGTAGAGGGCCCGTCGAATGCCCATAAGCCGCCTGTCGACACCGAATGCGGCGGTAAGTCACGACGGCGCTGTTCTAGACGACTGGTGGCGCTACTGCGACGGGTTGAGGAGCCATTCGAGTCACCAGAGCCACGACGCGGGCGTCTAGGGAATAACAGATCCACATTCGACGTGGAGGACGACGACCACATATATACACACCGACCGAGGTAAGGCGTTGAGAGGGAAATTCAGTGAGGTGCAATATAATTTGATGGGTTTTGCTCCGAAATAAACTACCGGTAAAAGTTACTGTGCTTTTGGTACCGGTAATTAGTGGATGCTCGTAAAAAATGACACAGTAGGGTTCGGTTTTCTAATCGACAGCGGTTGACACATTGAGGTTTTCCACACCTGATTTTAGTACCGGTATACCGCAGCTGTTCCGGTATACACTGCTCCCGCTTGTTGCTGACCACACGTGGTGAGCTCTCTCGTAATCGTATTCGGAAGAACAAACAGCAAGCAGTCAAGAAATAGGGGGGGCTACAACGCTAACGAGCAATGACCACTCAAGCGACCACCGCGGTCACCAGCGCTCCCAACTCGCCGTCGTCCAGGGCTCATAAAACCCCTACGGACAGCGTAGCTCCCGTCAGCAGAGATGTCGTCGTCGATGTCACAGGCGGTGACGAGCCGTGGACGGCTATTTCTACGCGTACCGCAATGGATCCCCCTCCACTGCGCACCAGCAAGCGTGCTGCGTCTAGCGGGAAGACTGCTGTCGCGCTAACCGAGGTCCGGAAAAGCAAAAAGAAGGCGACGAAGCGCACCCCCGCGGCGAATACGGGTCACCAGAAGTCCGACGACGACGAGGACAACACGCCGCCCGATCAGCAACTCGAGGACATTGTGGCTCCGCTTAAGTCGAAGAGGTTGAAGAAGGCTCCAGCGACAGCGGAGGACCCGGCGACGTGCAGCTTCCGGTGTCATCCCTCTTCGAGGCAACATCGACATGTCAAGGCTTCGACCTGACGTCGTTCATGCTGTCGCTCGATCCTGGCTATGCCACGGCGATGGATAATACTGGCACGCCGGAATCCCGGCTTGAAGATAAGGCGGGAGAAGTTTCTGCTACGACACTACAAGGGCCTGGAAAGGATGTCATGGCAGAGCTGCATGCGCTGTGAGAGGAGGTCGTCCACTCACGCCTCCTCCACGGCCATACGAATGTGGGCGGACCAGAAAAGGCAGGATAATACACAAATTTCTTCTGAAGCTCTGGTTACGAACATCCTTAGCGAACTGTGTTCGGACACGCCCTTCCCGACCGAAGCGAGTCTGTAAGCGGAGGTTAGGGTGGGCGCGAATCGGCAGGGGGAGGGGGATTTTGCCGCGCGAGGGAGAAATTGCCTTGGAAGGCTCCGAATCGATGATGAAATACTTGCTTAATAAGTCATCGCAACGCTCTCTGTCGGAGCTCGCACGCCGTTCAGCTTTACTTCTACCGGCGTTCGTGGAGCTGGCTTGGGGACAAACGGAGCGGGACAATCTTCCGAACAAGAATCTGGTCCCAGCGGCTCTTGGCGAACTGTGCAGAGAATATATGCACTTGGCGCAGATGCAGAAGATTGCTCGACCGGGTGTCGAAGGCCAGCTAAAATACAAAACAACGCCTCGGCAGTCAGTCCGCCCAGTGAATCATGGCTCGGCTGGGACAGAATTACATGTAACTCCTTGGTTTCCGACGTCGTAGCATACGACATGATATTTTTTATGTCGTATTTTTCGACATAATGGAATAGCATTTGAAAGTGGCTCTGAAATGGAAATCCAATACTTTAATTAAGTCATTTGAAATCGATAAAGCTCAACCGGTAAATGAGAAAGGTCCAAAAACGAGCCAGGGACCAGGGATGCGCGGAAAAGTACGTGAACACGCTTCCTACCTGCGAGTGTGCCAGCTACACCGACTGGTCCTGTTCTACGCCCCCGTCGTTCTGTGAATAAGGATGTAAATTTCGTTGCTGATGACGAAAACCCGAGTGACAACGAAAGCTTTAGCTCTGGTGACAGTGACGACGACATTGAAGAAGACAATGATGACGATGACTTCCATGATTGTGAAGTACCTGAAGAATTTGACGAGCTGCCAGAATATGACGCTGTTCAAATGGACGCAGCCTTCACTGACTCACTTCAAGTAGGCAGTGATGCCCTCAACAGTCAAGCCAAGCAGCAACGTGAGGATGCGTTACGTGCAATGGAGTGGTCGCCAGTGACTCACGAGTTTGAGGAGGGTTTAGAAGCGTACTCTAGTCTGAATATGGAAGAGGCACGACCGGCCGCTGAGCTGCTAAATGCTTGCCACTCTCCACTACCGGAATTATCGGTATTTTTGCAACCGATCGATTTTTTGCAACCAGTGGTCCGTAAAAAGTCTGCAGCACCAACAAATTTGACCAGTTTGGCTTCAAAACAGTGTCCCAGTTAAAGCGTGCCTTTTCTTGCAATTTTGTAAGCAAAGCGACGGTTTCAAATGGATAGGAGTATCTTGTGCGAGACTTTACGCCTTCCGCCGCTTTTAAGGTTTTTACTCGAAAGATACTTTTAATATCGGTTGCAGAAAAGCCGTAAATTCCGGTACTTACCTTCTTTTACTTATGGCCAAGTCGCTATGGGTCAAGATAGCTGCAGAGACGAATCGGTATGACCTTCAGCATGCCACCAGACGTGCAGAAAGAATAAACACAAAGCAACATGATCGGTAAAACCTGATGGTTAAGCAGATTAGTCGGCGTTTAAAGGAAAAGCCGGGATACGAGACGCACGAGATTTTACACGTGGTAGGTCTTCTGATTGCGCGAATGCTCTGCCCGCAAAAGCGACGTTTTGCCGCTAATGGTCGATGGTGAAGGACGGGGCCATTCCTGCAAATAATTTTGGAAGGTTCTTCAGCCGTAATCGACGCCAAGACATCTTGCGCGACTTGCATTTTGTAAACAATGAAACGGAGCGTACGCGAGACAATGTAACGGGCCAGGTATTTACTCCGTTACTTGCTTACACTATAGTGTTGAGGAAGCTCGCAATAGGACGACTGAGTCTTAGGTTTAAGGAAAAATCAACTCTGACTTTATTTTAGGACCAAGGCCACAGCCCTGGCCACTCAAATACACGTCATAGCCCAATTGGCTAATAATGGTTCTGGCTCCCCAAATATCAGCCAATGGCATGACAGAATTTCAGCACACGCTAGTCGTGTGCTGATGCACCTACTTATGTAAAGAAATCTACCTACTTATGTAATGGAGGGGCCCATTACATTACCCCCTCTTAAAGTTGCACTTACGCAACATAAGCACTGATGAAGAACATTGGAGAAGACTGCTGGAACGGCGGAAATAGCGGCGACACTCGCGACATCAAGCCACTGACGTATCAACAAGAGACACCACGCTCAGCAGCGAGCGTGCAGAGTGAGAAGCCATCTCAGACAACAGCTTGGAGGCCACCGGCGCTGGCGCTGGTGTCGACACACGTGGGCTTCGAGGAGTCAGATGAGGTTCTGGTGGAGTGGAGCTTGGACCTTTGGAGTTACCCTGAGGCGCATCGAGATCTTTGCGACGTCGTGTCCGAGCGGGTAATGGAGCATGCTCACGCGCAGTACGCGTGAGTTCGATTCCCACGGAGATCAAACTCCGCGACAAGTGCACGAGCAAGTGTTTTTGCAAGGAAACGCTGGCACGATGATCACCACAGACGCAAAGACTGAGCGCCAACTGGAGACTTCCTTGTGCTTGGGGATACGCTCATCGTGGAACGTCCACGATGTTCTAGCAGACACGAGGATCACGAAGACAGCGCACGAGGTACTTGAGACCGCGAATACGGGGACGACAACCACTTCACTCAGTTGACTGAGCGACGAGGTGCGACTGCACAACGTACGGATAAGTATCCTGTAGACCCAGGCGACTGCGACGTCGGAATATAGGTGACCTGCGAGCTGGGGTTTCACTCGTCGTCGTGGAACCTCGCGTCACTCACGCACACACTCACTCACTCACTCACTCACTCACTCACTCACTAACTCACTCACTTGTTCTCTCGGCTTACTCACCGAGTGGCTCAGCGGTACAGTGCCGAGGTTCTCGTGAAGCTGGTCACCGGTTCGATCCCGGCGTCAGCTCCAGTTTTCTTCTTAATCATCACGGCGAGCGCCTCCGTGTACCCGCGGAGGCTGGCCGCCTTCTTCACCGCGAGTATCAGCACCCGGCTCACTCACGCTTCGGAACGTGAGTGTCTTCTCGTATTCGTTCACGATGTCGGGAACGTCTTCCCGCAAGCGACTGCGCGGCTCCCAAGTATCTTCACCTGGGGATAGTCCCAGCCAACGCACGCGATAGTGTTGCTCCTTGTCTCGCAGGGCGCGACCCTGTAGAAACGCTTCAGTGTGACCGTCACGGGTACCGTGACACTGGCGAAAGTCGTGGTCGACGATTCGCTCAACGATCCAACGCTGAGCGCCCGAAGAGTCGATCAAAGGAGAAGGACCATCTCGCTGGAAAGTTGCCGCGTCACTCGAGGACGAATCAGCGTCCGGGATCTCGGACGGATGGTATTTCTTTAAACGTCCGACGTAGAACGTCGGATGTAGCCGTAGTGTCGAAGGAATATCCAGAGTGTAAGCGTCACCAATGGTCTTGATCACCGTAAACGGTCCAATAAAGCGCGGCCCGAGTTTGTTCGCGCCGAGGTTGATAACCGCAGAGTTTCCGATACCTTCAGTCGACAGGAGCACTCGTTCGCCTGTCGTAAACGTGGCCGTGTTCTTGCGGCCAGCCTTATCAGCGTTCCCTTCTGCTTGTCCACTGCGTCCTGCAGTGCGTCACGAACATAGCGGGTGACCGCTTGGCGCTGTAGTTCAAAGTTGGAGACGACTGCGGAGTCGATTGGTCGCGCCACATGCTTCGGCGCGTAGTTAGCCGGCGCAAGTGGGCTCGATGCGGAACGTGTCACTGCGTTGACCGATGTGGGAACTGGGGTACACTCAAGATATCATTAGCAACCGGTGTGTGTACCGGTTGACCCAGTACCGGTGTTGCCGCCGGAGACATCGAAGCTGGAGTAGACGGCTTGTCGGCAGCTTCTTCCCCACCCAGAGTGGAGACACACGGCGCTGTGGGATGGCCCACGGCGAGAAGAGCAGGGACACGCGGGTGTCACGCGTTGTTAATGAAGAAGGGCGTCAGCCCAGTCGACGCGTGTACCGCGTCGTTCAGCGCGAACTCGGCCAGAGGCAGAAACGATCTCCAGATGAAGAACGACATCGCGTAGCTTCGAAGGACGTCTTTGAAGACGCGATTTACGCGCTCCGTCTGGCCGTCCGTTTCCGGATGGGCTGCTGTGGACATCAACAGCTTCGAGCCCAGTAGCTCGAAGAGCTTCGACCAGAAGGCCGACGTGAAGCGCGGGTCGCGGTCGGAGACGATGGATTCAGGAAGACCATGATGGCGGAAGACCGCATCGATGAAGTGCACCGCGGTATCTGCCGCGGTGATCAAATCCGACACCGGAATCAAGTGGACCATCTTGCTGAAGCGGTCTACGAACACCAAGACACCTGAGCGTCCTTTAGCATCGGGTGGGAGCCCGAAGATGAAGTCCATCGACACCGAGCGCCAGGCCTCGGTGGCCACCGGTAGAGGACGCAGGGGAGCTTGCGAAGACGAGGCAGGTTTCACGCGCTGGCAGATCTTGCAGGTGCGCACCCACTTACGTACCCATTTGTACAGGTGGGGCCAATAAAAGTCGCGTGACACAGTGGCAAATGTCTTCTCGCGACCGAGATGAGCACCCAGCGGGGCATCATGAAACTCATGGATAATCCGTGAGCGCAGATCGGGGTCGTTAGAGACAGCGATACGTGGGGAATCAAAGTTGTCGATGCTGTACGTCAGCAGCTCGTCCTCGAGACGATATCGGTGGAATTTGTTTCGTACAGAGCGGGAAAGGGCTCCCAGTGTATCGGCGCTGGGAGAGCGGAGATGCTCCAGGATACTGGGGTACATCGAGTCATGGTCGTAAGGCCCTTGTTCAAGTGAAGAACGCGTTCTGAAAAGGAATATAGTCTGGGATTTTATTGGCTGAAGTTTAAACGGTACAGTGTACCACTTAAAAAAAATGACGCGCTGAAACACTTGTTCTGGGAACTTCTCAAGCAGGTGTTCTGCCCTCAGCACATTTGTGCCATGGACGACGTCACGGCCGCCATTCTAGCAGTAGTAGTAGCTGCAAGCGTGAGCGCTGTCATTGCCACGGCAGATAAGCGTGGTTTACGACGGCCACCCAAAGCCCCCAGGACGTTTAACACTCGAGCATTCGAGACAGCTCTCCGCACCCCGGGAACAGGGTGGTTCCACGACAAGCTTCGATGTGACAAGAACCTTTTCCTACGTATCTACCGGCTAGTGCATGCTGCGTGGGGCCGTGAGCCCGGCCCCAACACCAAGACCCCCGTCATTAAGCGCGCGGCGCTCACGATGCTCTACCTGGCCAAGGGTGGCACCATGGACCAGGCTGCAACGGCGCTGGGCATCTCCAGGCCTCGTAGTGTAGTCTACATTAACGATACCCTAGACGTGCTCAGCGCCATGGCAAAATCTACTATCGCCATGCCGCCAGCAGAGGAGCTGGCAGCTGTTGAAGATGGCTTCTACGCTACGGCCGGATTTTCCGACACCATTGGCGCCGTTGACGGTACTCTCGTCCGTATTGCGCGCCCACACGACTTTGAAGGCTGGTACTGTCGCAAAAATTTCCCTGCAGTAAATGTGCAAGCTATCGTAGACCATTGTGGTCTGTTCCGGTCCATTTCCATTCGATCGGGGTCAAACAACGACCAATCGCTCTGGAATGGATCGGGGGTGAAGAAAAGGTAAGGTTCAGGCATTTTATTGTCAACATTTAATCTAATTTTGATTGATGCATTTGTAGGATTTCTAGCTACGTGCCTCCTGGAAAGCATTTGCTGGCGGATGCCGGCTACAAAATCTGGGGTCATATGTTGACCCCGTTTCCGGAGGCAGACGCTATGCAAAATCCTCGAAAGAGGCGATACAACTAGGCCCATTCCAGGACTCGAATCGTCGTAGAGTGTGCCTTCGGGCGTTTAAAAAACCGCTTCCGCGTATTGCTGGGCAAACTGGAGCAGAAGACGTCAGATCGCATTTGCAAAGTTATTCTGGGTTGTGCTGTCTTACATAACATGCTTACCCTTATGCGGGACGGATTGCCAATTCATGGTGAGGACCCCCTACTGCAAGATGCGCCTGCTCCAGTCAGCGAGGATCCAGTCGAAAGAGAGCAAGCGGTTTGTCACCAACAAGGTATTGCAAAACGCAATGATATAGCAGACATTTTGATGCGTTGTAGTTAGCTCGCTCGTTATATTTGTTAGTAGTTAATCATAAATACAACGAACAGCTCCACATTTTACTGGCGCTGCGCTAGTAGCTCACGAAGAAGCTGCAACTGCATCTCCTGGAACTTGCGCGTCTCGTCCTGTTGCTGCTGGATTGTCGAAGTTAAAGCGCGAAGCTGCTCCTCGGCAGATGAGCGCGCTCCTAGCGAAAAGGCAATCGCCTCCATTCCACCTTGCAAAGCTGTGGCGAGCTGGGCAACGGGAGCCGATTTCTGCTTGGAAACTTCTTCTGTTGCTTGGGTCACATCAACCTCCATGCCCTCGTCATCATCCTCGTCAATAGCAGAGTCCAGCAAAACTTCGCCGCTAATGCCTACTCGTCCTCCAAAAGCATCGTTCAAAATGGCCCAAAGACCTTTGTCCATTTCGCGAATGCGACAGCATTTCCTGTCCTCTTTTGCTCTCTCTTCTCCTTACGATAGACACACTTTAGTTTCCTATACTTGAGCGATACCTGCATGCAAATAATAATTGTAGTTAATGGTAGTGAATAAACGCAAGTCCAATCAATGCAATAAACTCACCTGGTCGCGGTTGAGTACCATACCAAGCTCTTGGGAGAGAACGCTGGCAAAGTACTGCCATGCTAGCGCCGTTTTGGTTTTGGTGTCGGCACTCTCGAGCCGGCGCTTGACGTCCCCATCAGAGAAGCGCAGTCGAAGCAGCTCGCCAACCATCTTGTTGGTCCACTTGACGCGCTTGACCTGGCTCTTGGCTTCTTCCGTTGCTTTGCCTTTTAATTTTGCCTTAGTCTTACGCTTTGTCGCTGCAGGAGCTGCAGCCGCAGTTGATTCTGGAGTATCCACGACAGTTGAGGGCAAGCTGTTGGCTGCAGGTGAGTGTAAACAGCTTGGCTGTGGTAGCACCAAGATGCTTGGCGTCCTTGTTGAGGCACCTGACTTAGTGCCTATGAAGGGCGGGGGCAGCTCTCCAGTGCACATGCCAAGACTGGCGAGGAGACTCGGGTGCCCTTCGTGGGCTGGCAGGTCTGGTGGCATCGGATGAGAACTGCTTGTGACCAGTCAGACGAGGCTAACTGAAGTTTGGGCTTGGACAGCTCGTGGCACACCATGCCGAGCTGTTGGCTCCCATCCAGTCAAGCTTGTTTTAACTTAATCTATTCTCAACCAGGAACGCGTTCTCCACCTGAACAAGGGCCTAAGCAGCTCGGATCTCGTCGCGAAATGGCATTACCGGGGAGACGCTCGTCAGGTTGACGCCTGACGCCTCGCACGTGGCACACATGTCTACATCGTCTTCATCCAGCGAAGCTTGTCGACCCAATGCACCGCGTGGGTCGTTGTCGGGACGCCGAGACAAAGCGTCGGAGAGAATATTGTTCTTGCCAGGTTTGTAGTGCACAACGTGCGTCGTGGATTACCGGTCCACGACGGTGACGTGAGGCCAATCATTCTGGGCGACCAGAAGGTGCGTGAACACCTCGCTCACATCATTATCACTGCGACGCTTGACCGACCGGGCCAGCCACTCAATCTCTGGTTGATAGCGCGTCAACCACGGCATACCCAAGATGCAGTCAAACGCGTAATTCATCTCAATGACGAGGAAGTCGTCGTTGCTTCGGAAACCGTCGAGCGTGTACGGAAGTATAATCTCGCGCCGCGCGACGCTGCGTAATTTCCCATCGGCCAACTTGACAGCGACCTCCCCTCTACCTTTGCGGACGGTGATGTCCGACGGGAGTATCGACAAGCACGACGCGCGGAAGAAGTTGTTGGTCGCTCCTGAATCAAGGAGCGCTCGCAGTGGTCGCCGGGCACCGGCGACATGAAGACTGACAATGATCAATCTTGAATCGCTCGGCGTGGTGGTGGCATGAAAGTGTGCATGCAGCACAGGAGGGCTAGGAGGTTGGGTTGCCACCGGGGGACCCGGACCTCTATTCCAGCCAGTAGGGCGCCCCGCACCTACTGACCCTGACCGTTTTTTGGCTGGTCAGAACTCACGGGCTCGGCATCGACATGCACAAGCACTGGAGCTGGCGCGCGACACTCTGCCGCGCGATGACCGACCTTCCGGCAGCGGAAGCAGGTGAGAGAACACGCGCTACATGACGCTGGCGATTGCTCGTCGCATCGATAGCGTCGATGTCCATGGGCTCGGGCGCAGAATCCCGGGCTGAAGCAGGCAGCGCGTGAGCGTATGACGCCGCCACCACGTAGTCCTCGCGTAGGGCGAGGGCGAATGCCTCTTCGAGCGTAGAGGGGTCCGAACTTGTAAGGCAGTAGCGCGTCATGCCTTCGCGCATTCCATACACGAACACATGGACCTGAGAGGCCATATCGATCGGCTTAGACACGACGCGAGGTGTCGTGTCGTGTCTTCTGGACGTAGTCGCGCATAGTCATCGAGCCTTTCCGAAGGGCGAAGAAGTCTGCCCGAATTCGGGATTCATCTTGTGGCGGCTCGAGCGCGAGCCGAAGGTCACTCTGGAGGTATCCAGAGTGGGGAAGGCGTTGGGATCGACAACCAACTTGCCGAGAGCCCATTCCTTGGCTTTCCCAGACAGCCGTGAGAGGAGGAAATGGACCTTCGCGGAAGGCGCCTCGATCAACCTCGAGGCGATGGCGATGTCGATCTCTCGAAACCAGCGATTCAGCGGAAGTCGATCTTCTCCGGCACCGGAGTAGGTGGACGTCTCTAGCTTCACGACGTCATTCGTGGAGATACGCGAGGGAGTTGACACTCGCCGATTCGCATCGGCGAGCTCGCGTTCCATGAATTCTTGTGCCGCAACGCGCTGCTCGTCGGGTGTCGCTGAGCGCAGCAGCGACGTGACGATGGGTTCTCCGGACACCGCCGCGAGGCGGTGGAGAGCTTCCCACTCGATCCGAGTGAGATGGAGGAAGGCAGCGTGGTCGAGTTCTTGGCTCATATCGAACTTGGTCGTTGGAAGGAATACAAAGTGCTACCAGGTGTAACGGGCCAGGTATTTACTCCGTTACTTGCTTACACTATAGTGTTGAGGAAGCTCGCAATAGGACGACTGAGTCTTAGGTTTAAGGAAAAATCAACTCTGACTTTATTTTAGGACCAAGGCCACAGCCCTGGCCACTCAAATACACGTCATAGTCCAATTGGCTAATAATGGGTCTGGCTCCCCATATATCAGCCAATGGCATGACAGCATTTCAGCACACGCTAGTCGTGAGCTGATGCACCTACTTATGTAAAGAAATCTACCTACTTATGTAATGGAGGGGCCCATTACAGACAAGCTCTGGAAGTTGCGAATGGTAGTCGAGACAATGCAGAATCGTTTCTTGGTTGCGTGGACCCTACCGGCAGTGTTCGCTTTGGACGAGGGTGTTCTGTCTTCTACTTCTAAAAGAAACACGACTAGAATGTATATGCCGGATAAGCCTCATCGGTATGGCTCCAAAATGTTTGGTTTCTCAGCAATTATGTCGTATGTTACTAGATTAGCTGCATGCGGGCAAAAGAAGAGATGAAGAACACTCCTCATTTGACCATAAGACCGGTGCGGCTGCAGTCGCTAGAGGGTTGAAGACAGTGCTTGGCCCCAACACACGGCTCCCATGGCATGCAGTTGTATTCGACCGCTTCTACTCGTCAATTCTACTTGCTATCGAGCTATTGGCCATGCAGGTGTATGTGATAGGCACGATCATGACCAACCGCCTTGGATACAAAGCGAACGTCAAAGCGAAATGCAAGTCACGTTCAGCAAGCGTTTCTCGAGGCATGTTCACGTTCTTTTGCTCCGTCGGCATTTCTAATATGGTTGCATTTTACTGGTGGGACCCGAAACCCGTGCGTTACCTGTTCACAGGCTCGGTAATGACAGAGAAGACTTTTGCAAGAAACGTCGAGCGCGTTGGTACAATCACCGTGCCCTGACCGGCGGCTGTAACCGACGATAACGTTGTATGGGCGGATTTGATGTCCATGATCAACTTCGCCTACAAAAGTACTCGTTGCAGCAGTCTACGAAGGTCAAGAAATACTACAAAAAACTATTCTTAGGCTTCGTGGATTTGGCACTTGTAAATGCGTATATTTTGCACAAAGAGGCTGCAAGTATCGCTGGAACGCCGGTGACGAATCGAGGAGAATGGTTCGGAACCCTGCAAAACCATTTACTGCAGCTGAAAGTGGAGTACTTTGCTGGTATTGTTGCAACACCGACACCTAGCAGCCAGAAACAGAAGCGCCCCCAACTACGTCTGACGCATGCTGTTGAACAGGCCGAGGACTGAGTGACCGTTACCTGCATTTAGAAGCGTCACCAGCGATCTTGCAAGGTGTGCGCCCTGTTGCGCACGGGCCGAAAGAAGACGTCGTTTGCGACAACTTACTTTTGCGAGTGCTGTTTTATTGACGAGGCAAAGTCCTGGCTGTGCAGCAAGTTACGACGTCAGTACAAGGGTGTAACTAAAACGTGCTTTGAGATCTGGCACAACAACTTCGACTGCGGTCAACATACCTGCAACACTGGGCAAGAGAGTTGTCTTGCGACACACGGGGAAGAAGGCAGGTGTGCACAAGAAGACCCGTCGAGAGTTGCGACTTCGTGAAGATGAGGAAGACGGCGATGATGAACATGAGAGTGAACAATAGTAGTTTTGCCAGCGTGTTATCAAAACAGTGTGCTCGCTTGTCATATCGTAATACACATTTTCTTAAGCATCTGTACCTTTTGTTCTGCCGTTTCTACTGATCTAGATTCAAAAGTAGCTCTGTGCACCACTTTTTCCCCGATATACAGTAGATCTTCCCGCTGTGCGTTTCTAATTTGGGGCAAACTACATCCAGTGCGTTCTGCTATCTACTAAGCGTAGAACTTACGACTTCATAAAGAGCTACCTGTCAAAACTGATACACCTATCCGCACGTCAAACATATGCCACATATAAACATGTAGTGCATGGAAATGTCGTAAGTTACGATATTGTTTATCTCGTTTTCGATACACTTCGCCGGAAGAATATTAGAAAATAACAAGATGTTTTAGGTGCCTGGTCCTCGACATGGCTCTTCTTAAGCAGTGGCCAGAAATAAACATTAACTCGTTCGGCGTTGTGGACAAGGAAAGCGAGGACAACAAGGTTTCCGGACGTTCGGTCCACGCTCTGTCATATCCTGAAGGATCATCGATCAACGATTGTCCCGATCAAGACAGCGCCAAGACTGATTACATTCACTGCGACGCGGTAGCACGGGAGATCCTGAAAGCAAAGCAAGCATTCCATAATGTACCAATCTATGTGATGGTGGGCGACGTGGCCACAACCTTCCGAAATATTAGCATCCACAGCATCAGTGTCTACCTGTTGTCGGACTGACCGAGGAAGAGAACGCCCTGGTGATCGAGCTTTCCGCGCCTTTCGTATGGACAGGCTCTCCCGGATTCTACGAGATCTTCGGCGGAGCGATTTCCCACGTTTATGGCTGCCATACCAACACAGCTTCTCCGGCCGGTTTCTTTAACTATCACTGGGTGGATGACCACATTAACGTAGCTGCAAACATAGGAACGACTTGTTCCGACATGGACCGCTCCCTCTCCTACGCAATGATGACCATTCTGAGCGCTGATGCCATCAACATTGAGAAATTCACTGATGGGAAGACACGCCAGCGCGTTCTCGGATTGGAGCTCGACTTAGTCGATGGAGTGGTCGCCCTACCGGTTTCCAAGATCCAAAAGGCATGCAGGATTGTTGTAACGGGGTGCGTAGCTCCAAGAGTACCCCTAGTTTCATGAAGTGTGATACGTCACACTTTGGAATATCTGGTAATGATTCCAGGCTGGTCCGAGGTCACCATTAGCAGACGACACTGCTTTTCTATAGGTGACTTTTGGTCTGTATACATAACCCAAACTTGAAGTCATATTTTTGCTTAACCTGCATGATGCAGGCTAAGAATTTTTGTAAAGCTGCATATGTAGGCCCCGGTTTAATATTTGTAGCCTCAATTTGAAAGTAGTAACCTTTGTCACTTGATGACTCATTTTAAATACCCGGGTCATTGATAAACAGGAAAACGACACCCTGTGAAGTATCCTTTAAATCCAGGACGACAGAGAAGACACACCGGTGCCAAAAGCACGACTCGACAGCAGCAGCCACCGCCTCGAGGACGACACTGCAAGATCAGATCGCATCAACATTAGCACTACATAAGCGGTTGCGTCAACAGCGGTACTGCATAAGCATTGGACGGCGCGGTAATGGTACCTCCCAATTCGATGAAGTTAATATTGCGAATATTTCACCTGACCAGTTGTTATAAAAATTATCACCTAATATTTTTCTCTGGGACAAAATGATAATAATAAATATCAACTAATATAAGCTAGTACGATAATTTATTTTTCAAAGATTGCGTAATTGGTTTAAATCCACCAACCATATATCGTTAACGTTCGACTAGCCGAATCATTACTCATCAGCCGTGAGTGCGGGACAATTGTGAGAGTGACGGCAAGGTTGGCGTCGCGTGTTGGCCCTGCTGAGTGTAGTAATCTAGCGTTACAGGCTGCAAACCGAGGGCTCACCAAATAACTCATTCGGTCAGGCTCTAGAACAGCAGTAGGCTTCAAGACTGACGAGTATTTGCTCTCGTATATCACTGGGACACAGACAGAGGTGATCGAGATGGAAAATTGCAAACGCTTGCAGTTGTTTAATGTCGATAGAGCAAAAGCAAATTAATTGTTCTTGTTCTCTAGCGATAGCCTCGTCCACATCGTGCGTCTAATCAAACATACTTAACCCTTCTAGCCCGAGCTTTTATTCTGTATCCTACAGAGTAAGGATTTATATTTGAATTAATTATAATGTCAAAACCTCCCAAAAAAAAAATTTTGGGAGGTAAAAAAACAAAAAACATAACGTCCACAACGTATCCAGCATCTGCGACGATCGCGAGCTTCTATTGGCTCACAGCAGTACAGAGAACGGCAAATACCTGCGTCCCACCAATACCTGGCATTTTCGTTACTGCTCCTGGACACACTCAAGAGTCCATCAACAGCCATCCATTCTCGGCGCCAACTGAATACGAAGTGCGCGCAGAGAAGAGTTTGCCCTGTTCCTTCTCACTAATCCGTTAATTTACCTGATCTTACGCGCAAAGAAGAGTTTGCCCTGTTCCTTCTCACTAATCCGTTAGTTAGTTAGATCTTACGCGCAGAGAAGCGTTTGCCCTGTTCCTTCTCACTAATCCGTTAGCTAGTTAGGAACTGGGCAAATTCTTCTCATTAATCCGTTAGTTAGTTAGGAACTGGGCAAATTCTTTCTCTGCGCGTAAGATCAGGTAAATTTTGCTTGATCTTAAAACTACCCATTTCTAAGCTTCCTCGTCGCTCCCTTTCTTACGCTTACGAAATCGTATCTTCTTCTACAAGCTAGGTGAAATGCTCTTCCCGTCGCTTCACGTGTCATGCCAAATCTGCGAGCATATCAGCGTGTTTCCGCTGTCGACGCGTCTAACGTGTCTACATAGAGGTACTCGATCTCCAAACACCTCGCTGTACTGCGAGCAGTAGACGCTAGTCTCGAATAACTTGGTGTTTGAGCCCGCAAAAGCGGAGCAAACTTTGCAAAGGCACTGCCTTCATTTGTGCTGCTAGGAGTAGAAGACGTCGTTATTTACTAATGTGTGCTGCTGGCGTTGTATAGATATGAACACCAGGTCCTCAGCGTTGGGATGAGTCTCGAAACTAATTGTTTGCAGTGCAAGAAGCTGCGTGTGCAAATGGCGCAGGTACTCGGCATGGGTAGGTGTTCTTTCTCCTTTTGTCTTAGGTGTCAAAAAAGTGAATGATGTATCCATTGACCACGGCCATGTCGAAAATGCACAGGAACAGCTGATTGTAGTATTTTTAGAGCGAAACACACTTCTGAATACTGTTGTGCTGGAGCCGCAGCTGGTCGTGGATTTCCACACCACCCATGCCGCGGGTGTAGTCCACAACCAGCTGTGGGCAGGGCACCGTGCTTCGTATGCCATCTTTCTCCAATCACAAAATGCTGGCAGGATGTACGCTGCAGCCTGAAGCGAGCATATTTACCGGCTTTGAGTCCATCCAGCTCAATGCCAGAGGGCCCGTTGTAGTAGTCGGTAGCGGCATCAACTCTAAGGTTTCCTACAAATCCATCGTCAAACCACCATCCCGAACAAGTATGATTGACACACAAACAATTCTGTATACTACGGCTTATCGCTATGCTCTTCATCATACGTAATCCATCCATTCTCCGATATGGCATGGAATCATCGCTTGTCAGATAAAAAGACCCTAGTCGGAAATGTCATCATTCAATGGCATGTCTTCAACGTCATCTACACCTTCTACGCCAGGAGCCAGGGCAATGTCTTCAATTACGTCTTCATCATCCACATCGGAGTCCACCTCGCTAACACCCCCACAAGCAACCACGTTCACATCGTCTGGATCGGTTGGCTCAAACAACCGCTCTCTCCGGAGTCCCTTTATGAAGTCGTTGCTATCAAACACCTCAAAATCAACTCGATAAAAAGAAGGGTCGTCACTCTCACTCTTAGCTTCTTCAGCATCTGTCGTATTCGCTCGGGGTTCCCAACCTGTATCATTCTGAGCAGCAGTGCTCTCCACCCCATTTTGCTCTGTATCATCCTGAGCGCCAACCTCCGAAGATTTCAGTACCTCTAGACTGGCAGCCAGCTGTGATAAAGGAGCAGTTGGGGGAGCGCAAATACACGTGAAGCGTCTGTGCCTTCAACTCCATCAGCTCTCGCATATCCAGGAGAGGCTGCAGGGGGTGGGTAGTCGTAGGTGTCGCAGAAGGTGGCTTGGGCTGCGTAGCCGCTGGTAAATTGCTGTATGGTAGCTGCTGACCAATAGTTTCGTTTGAAGCCTGCTTTCGGCGTGTAGATGCAATGCTCACACTTGAACGGGAAGCTGAAGGCAGCCGGATGCACGCCCAAATGTCATGAGTTCATCTTCACCTAGACATTACGTATCCTGTTAGTACGTAACACCATATATTAAGGTCTAAATACGCACCCTAAAAAAGTTGATGCTGCATCTGTAATGGGCCCTCCCAAGCTACATATGTAGGTAGTTTTATAGGTTCTTTGTAGTGGTTCACACCATTACATAAGTAGGTGCAGCAGCACACGAGTAGCGTGTGCGGAACTGCCGTCACCTTATTGGTTGAAATATGGGGAGCCAGACCCATAATCAACCGACAAGGAGTTGGCGTGTATTTGAGTGGTCAGGGCAAGCCGCCCTGGACCTAAAAAAACAGAGTTGATTTTCTTTCAGACTAAGTACTTGGTTTCAGTATCACTGGACTTGTACGCTTCCTCATCACTACATGTAAGCAAGTAACGGACACCCCAGGTCCGTTACAGCATCGTGACTCGTCCAACCGGCCCTTGATTCCAGGCTTCACGTAGCGGTATTGCTTGGCCATGCGCGTGGGCTTGCGAGCCTTTCACCCGTCCTTGCATAATTCTCTCCACAGCAGCTTGAATGTCATCTCGCCGGGGGTGTTCATCGTTCGAAGAAAGATTTCAATGTGCAGCGATGAGGGAGATGCTGACACGCGGTCGTGTTGGGCTTTAACTCGAATTTTCAAACCTCCACTGAGTTTATAGTGCTCTTTCTATTCACGTAGAACAATCCTCGTCTATCTTCCCTTCGCCAATCCAATAAGAATGATGCCCTTTACAAAACATCATATGCGAATTCATAGTCTGCAGCCAAGTTAGCTGGATACTAAATCCTGCAAAATCTTTTATTCTGTAGGATACAGAATACCGGGTTAGAAGGGTTAAGTGCGAAACATATCATAAAATATCATATAGTATCTAATATTTTTCAAATCTGCGAGTTGGTATATAAATATTATGTAACCTTAAAAAAATGAGTTACTATATATATAATATAAAATAGTACTATTACTATATAAAATATCGTATGATATTTGGTTACCATTAGCCCCTGGGCGCGGCACGCTAGAACAGTAAAACTCAGTGCGTACCCCCCATGAATTTCAATTCTTTATTTGCATGTATAAACAAATATATATGTTGACATCAGTAATGTAATATATGTCCTCATGCAGCCAAAACAAGTTTATTTTAATGCGTTTTCTCCTAGCCTTAATTTTGCCAGCAAAAACTAACTTAGCTAAAATATTTCGGGTCGCAAATTTACTACTTTAACAGCCAAATCCGTTAGCAGAAAAAAAGGATAGATTAATTCAAGAAGTAATAGGTGGATTAATAAATAGAAAGTCTGAAGGATATATTAAAACGCACTCTGGAGTCTACCCCTTTGTTTCTCGAATAGATTTGATGATAATAACTGTACGACTATTCACTATTAATACCTTTAGTCATGTACTACATGACATGTAGATATATATCGTATATCACACATTCACGTGTCAGGGTTAATGCATTAACCGATATTCGAAATAAGTCATTACTCTTTTGCATTCTTATCCAAACAAGTACGATTACGAAATTATAAAGATACAGCCAAGGGGTGCAGTACAAGATCTGACGATGATTGCGATCATCAGAGTAATGTTTTATTTATCTCCGTACAACCGTAAGCATATTGATGGAAATGAATCTCTCGTGAGTTCCGTGACGTACAATGCATCATACAATGTAGGTAGACGTAGTAGACTAAGAACATCTTAACGTCAAATCCTTTGCCTGAGTTAAAGTCCTGGTCTCAAAGGCTAATGCAATTTTACTCTTTACGTCTAGACATTTGGTGTACCCTTACACATTTTGACATTTTCCCCTTTCGAGATGTATATGGGTTGAGCTAATACTGTTAACACTTTGACTCACCAGCTATTCTCCGTTTTCCCTTGACAAGCCAGTAGAGTACTTCTACCCAATTGTACCTCTACAGTCAACCATGTCATCGTACTACAGCATCATATAGTATTTTAAGAGTTTTTAGTCGGATGTAAACTGTTTTCAAATTAGCCTATACTTGGCTGTATTGGTTGGCTAACTAATAGCCGTTTACAAAACAAGGCGTGTAATGTATTACTTCAAGTAATAGTGCTTCGACAAATAAAAGGTAACAACTTCAATTCGCTGCTTTTGAAACAGCTTTCTATCCGACAAAAAACTCTCAAAATATTTTTCATGCTGTGGTACGATGACATGGTTGACTGCAGTGGTACAATCGGGTAGAAGTACTCTACTGGCTTGTCAAGGTAAAGTGGAGAATAGCTGGTGAGTCAGACCTTACTAAAACTAGCTCAGCTCATGTACCAGCTCGAAATTATCTCTAAAGAGTAAAATTGTATTAGACTTTGAGACTTGGACTCAAACTCGGGCAAAGGATTGGACATTAAAAATGCGTTTTTAGTTTACTACGACTACCTACATTGTATGTGCACGTACCATGCAATGCATTGTACATCACGGAACTCACGAGAGACCCATTCCCATCATTATGTTTACGGTTGTACGGAGATAAACAAAACATTACTCTGATGATCGCAATCATCGTCAGATGCATGACTTTTTTTCTTGCCTATTATACCATATTTTTATCATAACAACTATCGGGTGTTCAGACCGACTCTTTATACCCCGATAATAATTAATATTTTTACAACTAAACAGTTGTAGTTATTATTTTAGTCATTGTAACTTGCAGAAACTATTAACAACGTAGTATTACGTATATTTATAGTATGGACGCATTCCTACGTGTACGCTAAGCATCTTCCAGCTTAGTAAGCGTCTTTAGGGGATATTTCATGTGAGAATAAGTAGCTCTGTCTGTTTAGTACTTAAATATTAAAAAGCAACATGCAGTATTAAAATAGTAAATATTAATACTTCGTAGTATTAGAACGATACCGCCTTCGGATATTGGATAGTCTTGTGCAAATCTTCATATGGCTCTGTGAACCACATAAATTTACTGATGTAAGCTACATAATTCAGTTTTAACCAATTGAAGCCGCCTTCGCTCCGCTCGACAGCCAATGAAAAAACTCAAAAACCTGAGCGTTTCGTGTGACGGACGGACAGATACCTGCTATCCTTGACAGTTTATGACTAGCCGGCCGCCGCCGCTACGCGGCGGAGTGACATGGTATGTCGAAGATGAGGTGGCCGCAAATTTAAATGCTTCTAGGTGTCACGTGCGTCGTTCACCCAGTAGGTCTTGGCTTCGTGTACTTCACCACTTACCATTCCGTAGTCTCATGTGGACCAGTACGATATCGTAATGAGGTACGTTTCGGTTATTTCGAAATACAGGTTGGATGTCATGTTCTTCAATGGCCAATGCTCTTCCGTGCTCTTCCTGGCTTCGTGGTTCCCTGCTCACTGGTCCATGGTGCTTAGTGATTATGGGCCCTTTCGCTTGGGCTCATGCTCTTCTGTAGTACGACCCTCTTTCGTGGCTGCTAACTATTCCCGGCTCTCAAACGCTTACGTGAGCTGCACAGGTTTTGTGGTACATAGTCTTTCGTGGCTGTTGCCCTCTCACCGCCGGTACGCTGCTATTCCGTTATTTGGTGCCTCCACCCAGTCGTGTTGTTCCGGCGCCCGTGTTTCGCGCTCTCCTGGTGAAATTTCATCGACCGTGTTATCACGGTATCGTGCAATCGCGGTGTGGTAATGATATTTATGATTTTGTGCTCGCGTAGTATCTGCGTTGCCCGTGTTATCGTGTTCTGCAATCGCATCGTGCTCCAAGGTATGCAATCGTGGTCACCCCAAGCGTCCCCCCAGTGTATGTCGAGGCTGGTCCGCCATCCGTGCAATCGTGTTCTCATGTACTACTGTCCTTCGTGGCTCGGAATGATCAGGTTCTACACTGGTATGGTGTTCCGTGGCTCGATGATCTCCCGTCTATAGCTCCCGTAGCTGCTTGGTTTTGCATGGTTTATGGCCCAGTCCATGCTATCTAGTTATCTTGTGGTGTCACCGTTGGTCTGTCGTTTGTGCTTCGTACTCTACTGTGCTCCGTGGTCTACCATGTTGTATCGTAGGTGAATTTATTTCCGTGCTCTCTAGCAGCTACGTGTTCTAGCACGGTTAAAAGTAGAAACTCTAACAGAGTCCGTGGCTCTTAGTGCTTTCATAGTTTTTCATGTTAATTGCATCGGTCCGCTTACGTACTCTGTAGCTCTGGGTCCAGATATGTTTCCTTCGCATCGTACATACTTTTTCTTACTACCCTACTAATCAAATTCGATAAGCTCACACCTCCGCCTAAGCTCACGCCCTCTCCTAAGCTCCCATACACCGCACCTAAATACGAGAGTAATTGTGACCAATGGAAAATGTTTATTTTTAGCCAATCAAATTTGGTGGTGATTAGGCGGATGCTTACTGCGCTGGCGAGGCTTCCAGCGACGACGGCGGCGGCTAATGCTCCTGGACAACACGCCGCTGTGGTTGTGTGTGTGTGTCGGGAGGGGGGGGGCATAGCGGCGGCAACTAAAGCTAGGCTTTGTTGGCGCGAATCAGTGGCTGGCTTCGATGCTGGTGCGCGGGGCGGTGCTAAAACGCCTACCAGAGGCGCGCGCAATGCACCTGCAGGCACCCGCTCGAGGCTCGCTGTGTGCGAATGCATCCCATGTTAACAATTTTTCGCAACAAGCGCACAGCGGAGCTGCAGCTTGAGACCGTCTGGCTCGAGCGGGGGGGGGGGGCATAATGACCGCCTGGCACGTCAACCACAGGGAAGTAAACGTCCATTGGAGAAATGTTTTATTAGAAACGTTTTTTATAATAGTAATTTGTAACATTCTTTTCAAGTATTAAATAACTATTTCGAAGGATTGAATTACTACTTAGCTAAAGTGCGATCTAGTGGTGTCGCCAGGGCCCAAAAAATCAACAGCTCCTACGACGATATAGTACGTATGTGCCCATCGGCGCCGTCTACTAATGCTAACTAACTCACACACAGGCAGCACCCTTTGCATGGCCTTGCGAACCGCAGCTGAAAATGAGAGCAAAATGAAATTTGAATGGAGCATTTAAGTACGATGTGTAGACCACATATTGAAATTTTAGCGAATCGAGGCCGCCTCGCTACGCTGAGCAGCCAGTAGAACGCGCGTATTAGCCTGAGTTTAACTGACTCCACTAGGGGGGTGGTGGTGCAAATAAACACGTCGGCAGCATAAAGTACAATTAATAATTGTAACCTCAATTTGAAAGGAGTAACCTTTGTCATTAAATGCCCTCAGAATTTAAGGGCTTATTTTAAATATCGGGGTCATCGTTTACAGGTGAAACGACACCCTGTGGAGTATTGTATTATTTCCGGACGACAGCGACGACATACCGGTGCCAACAGCACGACTCGACAGCAGCAGCCACCGCCTCGAGGACGACACTGCAAGATCAGCATCAGCATTCGTTCTACATAAGCAGGCTGCGTCAACAGCGGCACTGCATAACCATTGGACGGCGCAGCACGCTAGAACTTTAAACTTAGTGCGTAATACGTAGTACTCCCCCCATCAAATTTCAATTATTTTTTTGTATGTGTACACATAATTTAATTTTTGACATCAGTATTGAAAAAAAGAACGAATAGAATACCTGATTACGAGTAGATGTAATATATGCCCTCATGCAATCAAAACAAGTCTTTTTTAAAGCGTTTTCTTCTCAGTTCTTTTGAATACCGGCTAATGCATTATCCCTGACTAGTGAATGCGTGCTATACATGTACATGACCATAAGTAGTGGACAGTCGTACAGTAACTACCATCAAATCTTTTCGAGAAAGAAAGGGGTAGACTCCAGAAGGAGATAACAATAGGGTAGATGTGTTTTAATCTACCCTTCAGGATTTTTATAAATCAATCTGTCGAAGTACGCCGCCATCGCACGGTTCAATTACGGCTCGGACCGTCGATCGGATTACGGTCCGTCCCGTTCTGTTCCAGATCGGATTACGTCCCGATCAGGAGCGATTGTAATTGGACAATAGCTAGAAGTTACAATATGGATGGTTTAGGTACGACAGCAGCGGTGCTTGCACAAACACTTACAAGAAGAAAACCAGGGGGACAATAGAGGAATATTGTTTAGAAAGACAAGTAGAACAGTTTCGTTTAACACTAATCTACTCACTTCGGCATTTGCCTCTAAGAACACAGGCAGCAATTCAACAGGTTAACAGCCGCAAAAACGCTCTTACACGCACGCTCCAATCATGACGACCAAGAAAGTTGAAGCCCTCCTGGGTAGTGGAAACTACTTCACTGGGTGCATAATATGCGCATGACGCAGGCCCGTAAGGGTCTGCTTGCGCATGTGGAGGTGGTCAAGCCAAAAAATGTGGTCACGGAGGCCTGGTTGGTCCAGGACGAAAAGTGCTCGCTATCAACGCTCAAGGCGCAGAGTTCCAAATTTAAACAAAACTTCGATCTGCGACCAGTCAATACATGCCTGGAGTACTCTGCAAGAATACTACAACCGTACGACGATCCACAATCGTGTCGCGATGACACGACGGCTGCATGAGGTTATGATGGACGACGATGCGACAATGGTCAGGCATCTGGACGCGTTTGACGAGCTGGTCGTCGGATTACAGACGCTAGGAGAGCCAGTTGACGACGCACGACACATGGTTGTTCTGTTGAGGGATTTACCATCCGAGTACGAGTTGATCTCGTCGATCATCGAGAACGCAACTGATGTGACACTAAACGATGTGAAAGAGAAACACTTAAAAGTGTACGAGCAGCTGGAAAAGAAGGAGACCGCGGAACGCGCATTCAAGGTGTACGGCGGCTGATTCAAAAGTCAAACGGTAGAAGGGAGAGTGGAGCGAAAAGACGGAACGGACCACGAAAAAATGGGTTCGGTTTCAAGGGCAAGTGCTTTAAATGCGATCAAGTCGGTCATATGAAGCGGGACTGCCCGGTCAAGGACGGAGATCGTGAGGGCGACTCCGTATTCGCAGTGGGAATAAGACGGAAGGATGGATGGCTGATCGACAGCGGTGCCACGTCCCACATAAAGCCCCACCGTGAGGATCTGTTCGAATACGAAGATATGGCCACCGGGGATGAGGTGACCATCCGGACGGAAAGCGCCTTTCCCAGCTTATTTCAAAGGCGTTCCTCAGAAAGTTCGCTAGGAAAACTATTAGAAAGATGATATGTAGTTGGCCTGGTTCTTAATATAAAACCCGGGTCGAGCATTGGCAGCACGACTGGGAAGGCATACAGACCCGTTACCGGAAGATGGCAAACCTGCCAGGCGCCCCTGGGTCTTCTTCGTAGAGTTATTCTGGGAAACCAAGTTGTGAAATTCCTGGGATCCTGTAACGGTGTACAATCCAGTGTGCCCCATGTTACATAAAGAGTGACTCGTCACTCTTGTGGATACCTGGTACACGGTACCAGGTGCTCTCGGAACCAGTCAGTGCATGACTACTTAGCTCCACTATAGGTAACCTCTAGTTTGTATGAGACCCAAGCTTATCTTACTTATAAATACATCAGTCTTAAATCTACTCCTCTAAGTAGCAAACCGTTCCCACTGAGGCCGGGAACACGTGGACTTACGTTCACTCGGGAAGTTAATACCCTTAAGCACTTCCTCTGTGCAAGGTGCTGTGTGACCCCGTCACACTTAATAGCACTCGGAGTCAATCCAACACCATCGCGGGTAGATTGAGCTACCTGAATCCTCTGTGCGCTCAACATTTGAGCCGAGATGGACCGAAGCGAGTTTCCTCGCTTGAACGACTCACAGTACGAGTCTGTTCGGAAGATGGGAGGCATCTTTGGACAAAATGTCCTTCGCAGCTTGGCGGCGGCGACGCCTGCCGAGCAACAAGAGCGCGTGACCGCGTTTGAGACCTATGAGCGTGGTCTCATCGCTCAGGTCCGCGGAAGCTTGGAGGCCGCGATGGCCGCTCCCCAGGCAACCAGGCCTAAGCCAGTGTGGCTGAAGGTCCCCGCGTTTGAGGGGAAGGAATAAAAGAATCTTCAGTTTTGGGTCCGTGAGGTGGAGATTGCCATGAAGGCGGGATCTCGGACGAGCCACTTCGGGTGGCTTTTGCCCGGTCCAACCTTGGTGGACGTGCCAAGCACTGGGTATACACCAGGGAGACGACATCTCCTAGATGCTTTGGATCCTGGGCTCAGCTGTGTGAGCAGCTTCGAGCCGCGTTCCTACCGGCGAACAACGAATTCCGCCAGCGATCACGTTTTCTCTCGTGTAAGCAAGGTAAACATAAGCTGCAGGAGTACGTGCAAGAGATGCGCACGTTGGTGGCATCTCTGGCAGGGAATCCTCTACCTGAAGACGTTAAGACAACAGTCTTCATGGACGGCATGAACGTCGGTCCTGCTCGCACCCAGCTATTCCGGGTGCAAGCGACAACTATGGAGGAGGCGATTCGAATCGCCCTCCAAGAAGAGTACATCCACAAGCAGGCTGGTACTCCTCGGGAAGAGGAACATCGCCACGATGAGAATGGCGTTCCTCGGAAGGCGGAGCATCGCAGCAATGACGCTGTTGCTCCTGCTGTCACGCAGCCCGTTGATACCGGTGCGTACAGCGATCCCGAACCCATGGACTTAAGCTCAGCCGAGAGCTTGGTCCGCTGCTATGGATGCGGCGGACATAGACACTACCAGCGTGTGTGTCCCTCGTTAGTCCTCGGGAAAAAGACAGCCCGTGGACCCGAAGTCCGATGGCGTAGGCCACGGCCAGGTGGACGAATACTTTACGTTCACCAGTAGAGGCGGTATGCCCTACTGAAGAGCGCTAAGCCTTCGTGATGGGTGTGCAGGTTGTGCGCACCACGGGACTTAGCCCAGAGAGACGTGGTTCTCTCAAACCGGTGAAGGGCAGTGATGGGCTGCTGGTAGTACACTCGTCGTACGGGGGTACGGTACCCCTTGAACGTTTGATGAGTTCTGGGGCGTTGCTACGCCGCCGGAGCGTCGCTTGGCATAGCGATATCCGGCTGCACTCTATGTCAGAGTGGCGGTCGTGGGCTGGTCCTTGGTGGACTAGCCTTTGGTACGGTGAAGGAAGTACCAATGGTCCTCAACGGACCTGAACGTTTCGCATCGATGAACTCGCGCACCGCGGTGTCGCTCGCAGTTCTCGCCATGAACAACATGGCTGGCTGAACATAAGGCACAGCCCGGACTTTGATGTGGCAAGGCTGAGAAGGGCCTACCAGTCCAGGTCTATGGCGGAGCATTGGTGAGTCATGTTCCCACCTCTGCATGACTTGGGGCGTCTGATACAGACCACCAAGACGCAGAAGCGTCACGGAGCTGCCAACGCGCCGACAGCTCTGCGTACAGCAAGACCATGTTTCGCTGCGGCAATGCCACGGGCGTGGGTCTTTGCCCGGCGTGTGGACCTGCTACACCAGCAGCATCCAACGCCGAAGGTCGTCGCGCCGTACGGGCTTCGACAGTGATTATGCCTTTAAGCGCTAACCAGGTGGGTAACTTGGGACCACACGGTCGCCCAGACCTTAACTGAAGAGGAAGGCGCTGAATGCGCTTCCTGTGTGGATAACACAGAACCACACGCAGTCGCCCAGACGGTAATTGAAGAGGAAGGCATGAACATGCTTCCTGTGTGGGTAACACAGTATCACACGCAGTCGCCCAGACTATAACTGAAGAGGAAGGCATTGGCCATGCTTCCTGTGTGGGTAACACAGTGCCACACGAGGTCTCGAGTGCCTCTGATGTCGTCAACGAGACATCACGACGTGGGTAACGAAGTGCCACGTCCACACACGTCAGCCGCCGCAAGTCGGGTCTGAACCTTGTTTAGGCCGACGTCGCTTCAAGCGACTCGGAGTCCAGGGCCCGGACTCCTCTGACTCGGTCGGTGGACACCAACTCTGTCCGGTGTGTGGGCGGGTCTGCCACACCAGCCGATCCCAACACCGAACGTCGTTGCGCCGTATGCGCTTCGACAGTGGTGGTGCCGAAGGGTATTCACCAGGAGGGAAACATAGGTTCCACAACAAGTTCCGCAAGCAGTGAAGCTGCTTAAGGAGACCGACATTTGGGGCTCCGAGCGTGGGTAACAAAGTTCCACGCAATGTCACTCAGACCATAACTGATATGGAAGTCGCTGTATGCGCTTCCGGTGTGGGTAACACAGTATCACACGCAGTCGCCCAGACTATAACTGAAGAGGAAGGCATTGGCCATGCTTCCTGTGTGGGTAACACAGTGCCACACGAGGTCTCGAGTGCCTCTGATGTCGTCAACGAGACATCACGACGTGAGTAACGAAGTGCCACGTCACGCCACGTCAGCCGTCGCAAGTCGGGTCTGAACCTTGTTTAGGCCGACGTCGCTTCAAGCGACTCGGAGTCCAGGGCCCGGACTCCTCTGACTCGGTCGGTGGACACCAACTCTGTCCGGTGTGTGGGCGGGTCTGCCACACCAGCCGATCCCAACACCGAAACGTCGTTGCGCCGTATGCGCTTCGACAGTGGTGGTGCCGAAGGGTATTCACCAGGAGGGAAACATAGGTCCCACAACAAGTTCCGCAAGCAGTGAAGCTGCTTAAGGAGACCGACATTTGGGGCTCCGAGCGTGGGTAACAAAGTTCCACGCAATGTCACTCAGACCATAACTGATATGGAAGTCGCTGTATGCGCTTCCGGTGTGGGTAACAGAGTTCCACACCCAATGCAAGTAACATAGCGCCGCACACAGAGCCATTGGCTCGAAGCGCGAGGTTGTATTGTCCTCGCCAGACGTGAGCAACTCGCTCGACGTCAAGTCGCGCAGACTCAAACTGCTGACGCGAAGGCTGAATGCCTTCGGTCGACCATACCGACGCAGTGCACATGGCGGGGAGCCGTTGCGCCTGCCAGTGGCTATTAGAAGCCACGAGAGACTCAGTAGTCTCGAGGTTAAGTGGGGGAGAGGCTCGGAAATACCTTTCCTCCCTGGTCTTGAGGTAAGACCAAGTTTCTTACGGAACCAGGCGTCGATGTACATCGACTGCAGGCTGGAGACGAGCAGCCGGGCTAGAGCTGCGGTAGCTCTAGCCGAACAAGACATAGTGGCGAAGAAAGCCACTGGCGCAAGGTGCCTCGGAATCGCTGAGCGAATCAGCAGTGTTGGGGTTGCAAGCAACCACACACGAGGCGAAGCGCGGGCCTAGTGCAATCAACGCACTGGTCCCTTGGTCATGAACGACCTGTCGAGTAGGGTGAACGGAACGTCTCACCCGCCGACAAAGCGGTTGCGGTACGTGATGTACGCAACGCGCTGGTATAATGGGCCGTGGAGCCATTACCCAAGTGTGGTGCAAGAGTGCACACAAAACTGACCAGGTGGTGGTCGAGGCAGGGCACGCAGTCGTAACTGGTGCCGCACCGAGCATGACACCGTGGTGATGGCAGCTTGCCTTACCATGTATTGGTACCCGTGAGTACTCGGTGTCAATGCCAGACACCAACGCCGCAGCGACATGGTGGCGATAGATGCCCCACCACGGTCGAGTACCATCAAGGTACATGGTGTCTGTGACAGACACTGGTGTAGGTGCAAAGGATATGCACCATTCCCCGCTCTGGACGCTGTGCGTCAACGCACGTACCGTGCATCGGCACTGGCTGCTGTCGAACAGCCTGCCAGGAGTTCCACGTAATGAACTCGTCGTGCATGACACACATGAAGTGCACGGAGCACTTATGGTAGCTGTGGTACGTGTCGTACACAGCGTACCTCGTGTACGGCCCCATGGACCTGTACACTGTGCTTGCACATGCGTCGTGCATGATGTGAGCACTGGGCATGAATCCGTTCAGGCGCCAGCACAGCAGAAGCTGCTGCCGCCAAACATGGCAACCTTGTGGTGGGCGTACTGCACCAAAGGTTAGTACCGTACGGTACATGGTGTCGATGGGAGACACCTACACCACGGTTGTGTACCGTCACAGTACACGGTGTCGATGAAGGACACCTACGCGCCGTTGGTATGTTGACCAAGACGCGAAGAGAGCGTGGCAAAAGCTCTGCCCGCAAGGATGGATCCTTGCTGGAGCCAAAGGCATGGCTCGAGGTGAGCGGAGAGCTCCCTCTAGTGCTGGGGAAGGTGTTGCCCTTGTCGGTGTCGTCCCGTGACAAGGGTGCCCGAGTTGAAGCCGCTTAACTGCGTTGTCGTCAGGTAATCGGGGTAGCGCTTCAGCACGTGGTTAAACAGGTTGGAGTACCCCGTTTTGGGGTCCTGCTTGCGAGTGGTACCGCGTTGGCACCGAAAATACTCCGTCGGCTCATCTTGAGCGTCTAATAGAGCAGTTAAAAAAGTAGCTGCAGACTTGCTTGGTCGTGAAGGTGTTGGAGGGAGCCATGGTGAGATCAAAAATGATAGACGAGCGCCTCAGGTTCGCGTTTTGAGCGACCGTCGCTAACAACCATTCGATTTTGTCTGGAGACCGAGCTCCGTATTTACGCAAAAAAATAAAGCAGAAAAAACTAGATTTTACGAAAAACAAAGTACTTTGTTGTAAATACAAACTAACTAATTGGAATAAGTCATCAGATTTATGAAAATCAATAGTTAAGTGTAAAGTATTGTATTGAAGCAGCAATACAACGATTATTTCGGAATGTCTGGGCTCGAATCTTTACGTAGGCTGCATTTCTTAATGCTTTGGGCCACAGCCGCTTCGGATAGCCTGCATGCTGCATCGCCGCTTTGGCCATCTCCACCAACGTCAGGTGCGTTCGCTCACACAAGTCTAGCTGAGCGCCCTTGGGGCCGACTAGTACATGTTCAATACAGCAATTCTTGAGCCAGTCCTCCATTTTGAGATTCACAAATTCCCCACCTCTGTCCGTTAGAGCTTTTTGAGCACAATGGACTGTGCACGCTACTGTATTTCGCCTTATACCAACGTGACGTTCTGCTCACATCTAGTATGCTCTTGTTCACCACTGCGCTCGACTTTGCTGTCAGCATATGCATGGTTACAAAGCGCGAGTATTCGTCCATGATCACCAGAACTGCGTCAAACCGCGTCCCGTTTTCTTTCCAGGTATCTGTAGGTCTGTGTTCACAACTTGGCTCGGTGCCGTCAGTGCCCGATCCTTCTTCAAGTATGGCTTCTTCTGCTGCTTACCTAGATGACATGCATCACATATAACGCACGGCAGGCGTTGAGCCATCATCATGCGCTTCCCAGGCCCCTTAACAATTATTGGCTTAAGGAACTGTGGACACGTATGACCAGTCTCTTATGCCAGCGGTTGAGCGAGCCACCGCCAGTATCTCCTTTGGCATTCTGATTGGCATGCTGCTCTCCACACTTTTTGCTCCGGAAATCCCTTTGCAGCAGCACGAATGATCTCGTGAACCTTAGTGGTATATATACACTACATGTACTATCGGCACTGTAGCGAATAGATGCCTTCAGACCATCAAATTCCGCCAGGCCAGGCAAACTCTCTCGCAACATTTCCACCATATTAATGTCTTCCAGAGTGTGTTGCAAAGTTTGTAACTTAGTCCGTATGCTGAACATCTCGCTCAAGTACAGGTTAATATTACCACCTGCTTTAAACCTCTTTTCCCAGAGTTCATGCCGCAAGCGGTGAACTGTGTGGGCCTTGTCCGTCTTGATAACCTTGTTTCGAACAGGTCACCCGACGCTTCCCTCATTTCTGTTCCCATCGTCTTGTCTCGACTCTGTAATACGATGTCAAGCGACACCGACGTTCCAACCCTGCGCAATATCTTCGTTTGCTTCTTGTTGAACTTCACCTCGCTCTCTGCGCATGTTACCGTGTCTCTCTTGACTCTACTATTGACCAGGGCGGCGAGAGTTTCCTCACAGAAGCCGGCGTGCATTGCCCATTTGTACGTCTGCCAGTCCTTCCCATCCCAATTCTTGGGAATGCCTTCGTTGATGTACTTCAGTGGCACCGCCATCGCGAGTCACCGCCGTGCAACCAAACGCTGTTGGGTAGATAACAGCGGATTCGTAGGCTTGAGTGGAAAAAGGGAAAGAAATAGGCTACATGGCCTTGGTTTTCACCTTCAGCTTCGTCCCACAGCCATCTTTGTTTACTGTCTGTCCTGGTCCCAGTGCTTGTCTTAAATCCATTCTTGTCTTCATGAACCGGTCCTTTAACACCTCTTCTTTTCGAATTCTCTTCGATCAACTGCACGTGCACCTCGATCGGATCATGCAATCATCTCACGATCCCAATGCCCACAACCTGTAATAGTTTCTGGGGTCGACGCTTCTTTGTGAACGCGTCTGCTGATTTTTCTTTTCAAGGGGTAATTTTGAAACCTTCAAAGGGGTATTTGTTCTTTTTTCTGAGCGTAGTACCCCCTGTGGACATGCCTTCTTATAAATAACACGTGTCACTTTAGTTGTTGAGGATATTGTCTTCCTACTATGGTACACTGTACCCGATGCTATTAACTGGATTACGCTATTGTACGTCATAGCGGGTGAAGCCACCAGCTTCGTCACCATTTACCTTCTAATCTCCATAGGCTATGATGCTCAAACTAATCCTCGCCACGAGCAATGCGCATGTGATCAGTACTCGATGACCAGACACTTCGTTTGGAGGGCGATAATCCGAGGAAGAGAGAGGGGTGTGACATGCGAGCTCGAGTGAAGGTGGCTCGCTGACGATTCATACCAGCTGAGAATCGATTTGCTCTCGATGAAAAAAGGCAGGGAGTTCGCCTCCATTGTCATTCCGACGATCAATCCGGAGGGAGGGACGCGGCAAGGCAGAGATTATGCTGCTTTACCGTTCTCCAGCCGCAGAGATGCGAAGCGTGCCTCATAGCACATGACTCGAGCTGAGTGATCCGCCAAAAGGCGAAACCACAGCCACCACAGATACTACAAATACTACTATTGTAGTATTTGGATGTCCATATCCCAGTTAGTAGTACGTAGTATTATTTGTAGCAGTAAATTGGGCTTATTCTTTTTAAAGAGGTTCAACGCGTTGTCCGGACGCCGACATAAGGCGTCCGCAAGCACGTTAAGTTTGCTCGTCTTCTACGCAACGCGGCCGCAAAGAAGGACATCCACCTCAGCATCTATTGGGAGAGGTGAGACGCCTTCGTCGCCGTTCGCTAGGATGCGTGGTCTGTGTAGATCCCAAAGTGTCCTAGCCCTGCCGGACGAGACGAAGCTGTTCAGCATCGTCTGCAATGCCTCCGACTAGGCAATCTGTAGGGCATTGCTGCAGGCCGATGCAGCTGGATACGAGCGAGTCATCGCGTTCCAGTCCAGGCAGCTCAAAGCCGCCGAGCGGAACTACCCTGCTCACGACAAGGAGCTCCTGGCAATGATATATGCCCTCGTGAAGTTTCGGGTACATCTTCTGAGGAGTCTCTTGGAGACTGGTCTCGACGCTGTCAAAGGTATCCTTGTGCTCTCGGTCCCAGCGTCAGTCGGCGTCCTTCTGATGGAGGCCCGACAGGGGAGTAGCGAGGCCCGTGTACCTTGCGATGTACTTGTGAAGGCAGTTGGTCAAGCCCAATCACTTTCGGAGATCCTTCTGGTATCGGGGCGCCAGTCATGCTACAATGGCCTTGGCCTTGTCTGGGTCAGCGCAAACGCCGACGTTGTTGACGAAGCAACCGAGAACCTTGAGCTTTGGCGACGCGAAGCCGCACTTGTCGATGTTGGCCTAGAGCTTGTTCGCTCTCATCACATCCAACACTCGACGGAGGTGCCCCAAATGCACCTCCATGGCCGTTTTGTCTCTCTCGGTACGGATATGGACGAAGATGTCGTCGAAGTGCGTGTGTACGAGGCACGCACTAGCCTGAACAGCTGCGTCACCAGGCCGTTGATTGTCTCCGCGGCGTTAGACAGGTCCTGCGGCATGACGAGCCACTCCCAAAGCATGCCGTTTGTAGTGCTTACCACGTGAGCGGAATGTCGTTCTCGCGCATCATATTCTGGTAGTATCCGTCTCCTAAATCCGGCGTACTGTACAGTACGTATTCGGCCGTGTTGTTCAGCAACACATCCTTTCGTAGGATTGTTGGCTGATCCGGCACCGTCGCGTTGTTCCCTTTGTTATAAGTATGAACCAGACGCCACTTTCTGTTCGATTTCCGAGCGCAGTAAGTTGGAGTCGAGTGCGGGGCCTTTGACTCCCGCTCCATGCCTGCCTTCACTTTCGCAGCGAAGAAGGCATCAATGACCTCGCACAGCTTGTGTGGCGGGGCCATCGTCCCGTGACACAGTTCTTTGTGCCAGACACGAGATTGATCTCATGCTTTCGCAGCGAAGAAGGCATCAATGACCTCGCACAGCTTGTGTGGCGGGGCCATCGTCCCGTGACACAGTTCTTTGTGCCAGACACGAGATTGATCTCATGCTGTTTCTGTCCGGTGGTAGTTGGGTCCGTGGGTGCTAGTTCACCACGTCCGCGTACCCCGTCGCCAAAAGATACACCGGGTCTTCGGGGTTCTTAAGGATTTAAGAGCCTAAGTGCGCTTGACGTTGCTTGCTCCACTCCTCTAGGTCGTCTTCGTTAAGACTAATGAGGAGCTCAAGTCTTCCCAAGCGGTCTCTGGTCTTATGAGCTCCATCTCGGCAACCTCCTCAACCTTGAAGTGGGCCCGGAAAGACTCGGCCGTAATTTCCTCGAGGTTCAGTATATCTGCAACCTCTGACAACGGTTCCAAGTGGACACCAGATGCCTTGATGGGTAACCTGGTCTTGCCATCGAAGATGTGATAGCACGCTTTCACCGGTCGTGTCGGAGGAGCCCGGGTCCTGGACTCCGAGTCGCTTGCAACGACGTCGATCTGAACGAGGTTCAGATCCGACTCTCTGCGGTGGCGTCGTCGTCGACGGCGACCGTTATGTGAAACTTCGTTATCCACGTCTGGGGATGTCGTAGCGCCGACATCCGAGACACCGGAGGCCTCGTGTGGTACTTTGAAACCCACACAGGAAGCGCATCCCGCGTCTTCCCCTTCAGTTGTGATCTGAGCGACCTTCGTGTGGCACTGTGCTACCCACAGAGTAAGCGTATCCAGCGTTGTCCTCTTCAGTTAAGGTCTGGGCGACCGTGTGTAGAGCGATGTTGCCCCAGTTTGAACACGCTATTTCCAGTATTCGTGACAGCTGCAGCTATCTGCGGAATTATGTTACCCGCTTGTGGACTTACCTTACCCACTTGGCCAGCGCCACCTAGCTTTGACGGCTTCCTCGGAGTCATATTATATGTCGACGACTCTCAAGCATTCGTTGGATGCTTTGGTACCTGTGCCGCCCTTGCGGGTCCTGACAGAGTTGGGAACATGGCTCACCAAAGCTCTTTCAAAAAACGCAGGGCGGTTGGCACCAATTGTCTTGCCTTGCCAGCCGAGTCAGGTTTGTGTTCCTCGAGCATGGGCATGCCCAGGTTCAAATCGTAGGGATCCATATCGAGAACAGTAAACTGTTCGGGGCTGTCGAAGTCTTCAAACTTGACTGCCAGGCCCATCTGGATGTTGGGGACAGTGACCACCTTTCTGTCGGCCAGTTACACTGGCATTGTCCCGTTGGATTTGCTTTCTCTCAAAGCATCGGAAAACTTGTTGCTGTTACGAGCAGCCGTCTGGCGGCGTGCGAAGCTCTTCGACGACCCAGAACCGATTGCGATTCTAAGGCAGCGGTCGTATTACCGTACCCATTCAAGTACTAGAAGCAGCCCGCCGCTGGTCTTTGCCGATTCTAGAGTGCAAAGACTCTCAGGGACTAAGTCACCGTGGTACGAGCCACCCGCGTACCTCTCCCGAAGACTTAATTATTTCTCTGTATGACGTCCCGCCCCAATGGTCTCCCGCGTTCCCCTGACCCGGGATCCTGGCTTCTGCCAGCGACCCCTGCGGATGGGCTTAGGAAAGTGCCTGCGGTGTCTCTCCGCGGGGCAGTCACGCTTGCAGTGGTCCAGATTCCCGCAGCCGAAGCAGCTAATGTCGCACTGTTCGGCGGACCCGAGCTCGATAGAGACTGGTCCGGTGGGGATGGCTCGACCGGTATTCGACACAGAATTCCCTGGTCACGCTGAGGCCGACGTTCGCGCCTGGTGATGGCTAAATTCTTCTTGATGAGCCACTTGGATCGCCTCTCCGAGGGCTCTTGTCTGCACCCGGCACAGCGGAGTGCGCGCCGGTCGGACTTGAAGGCCGTCGATGAACACTGTCACCTTGAAGTGTTCGTTGAGTGGGTTGTCCGCTAGGAATACCGTGAGCTTCCACATCTCTTGGATATACTCATGCCGGTCGCGCCTTCCTTGCTTGCATGAGACGAAGCGCGAGCGCTGCCGGTACTCGTAGCTCGCCGGGAGGAACGCCGCTCGAAGTTGCTCGCATAGTTGATCCCAGGATGTGACTCATACAGGCGATGCCGTATTCCACGTATAATCCTAACCCTTGGCACGACCACTAAGGTTGGGGATTGCAAAAGCGACGCGTAGTTGCTCGGTCGTGAGCAGAACCGCGTCCATCGCGAGCTCTACCTCTCACAAGTGAAGGTTCTCATCTATCTTTCCTTCGTGCAGATTCACGTTCAGCCGTATTGGCTTCAGGTGTGATGGACATGGCGGGCGGTGAGCCCTCGCTCGTAGGCGTCAAACGCAAAGATGCGCTCGAGATGCTCGGCCGGTTCTGACGCCACCAGGTTCTACAGGGTCTCGATCCCGAAGATGCCAGCCATCTTCCAAGCCGACTCGAACTGTGAGTCGTTCAGGTGGGAGACGTCGTTTCTATCCACGAACTTCAGAAAGGTTCAGGTAGTCTACCCGCGTTGGCGTGGATTGACTACGAGTGCTACTAAGTGTGACGGGGTCACACAGCACCTTGCGCTAGAGGAAGTTGGCTTCCAAGAGTATACAAACGCTCAGTGTGCTGTAGTTCACAGGTCCCTTTTGTCGAAAGGAATGAAGTAACCAGTTTATGGTAAGTTATAAACTGGATGTAGGCTAAGCTTGAGCTAATTAAACAAACTATAAGCCGCCTATATAAAAGCAATGTCATCAGTCAATGGTTGGCCTTGAACGACTCTGGTACCGTGTACCAAATATCTCGAAGTATGACGTGTCACGCTTCATGTAGCTAGGAGTACACTTTGGATGTGTACCCCGCTACATCACCTATAGTGGGAATATGTAGCTATGCCCTGACTGGCTCCAAGAGCACCAGGTACCGTGTACCAGGTCCCACACAAGTGACGGGTCACTCTGTATGTAGCCGGGGTACACTGGATTGTACCCCACTACATCCTCTTCCACTTAGCTAAGATTCACCTGATTCTTCAATCACAACTGATTATTCAATCAGAAGTGAGAGAATTAAAAACCCAAAGGTGAATCTCACACCGAGCAGCCACAAGACTGTCGCGGCTCTCTGCTACAACCACAGTGACGTGTGCTTTCAAAGCACGCTGGGATTTGCATTCCCATGCTCACAACTGTGTTGGCCGCAACGCCAGCACTCAGAGCTGCCTTAGCTCCTGCGCTAGCCCGCGTGTAGTGCTTTGGCACAATAGCATCCGAACGTGTGGGCATTCGTCCACAGTTTGCACCGGAGGACACGACACTACTCACGAACGCGTCCGCAGTATGGTGTCTCCCGCAAGGGACGACATCGACAGCGGAAGCACCTGCCCTAGCACTAGAGGAAGCTCTTAGCTCACCTCGGGTCATGCCTTTGGCTATAGCAAGGATCCATGCTTGCTGGTGGAGCTACTGCCACGCCTCTCTTCGCGTCTTGATCGTCATATACACGGCACGTACGTGTCCTTTATCAGCACCGTGTACCGTTACGGTACTCATTCGTGGTGTAGGTGGCTCCAATCGACAAAATGTACCGTACAATACTAACTACACCCACCCCCACGTTGCCATGTTTGGCGACAACAGCTCCTGTTGTGCTGTCGCCTGAACAAATACGTTTCCAGAGCCCTCATCATACGCGAGGCATGTGCAAGCACAGTGTACAGGTCTCCGTGTCCGTGCACCAGGCATGTGTACGCACGTGCCACATCTACCATAAGTGCTCCGTGCACTTCATGCGTGTCATTCACGACGAGTACATTACGCGGGATATCCGGCAGGTCGCTCAACAGCAGCCAGTGCCGTTGCACGGTACATGCATCGACTCACAGCGTATATGCCCAGAGCAGCATTGTGTTGTGGTATGGCGCATAGCATTTGAGACCGCCCCAAACAAAAAGAGCCTTAGCTAAATTTATTACAGCTGCGATAACTGCCTTAAAGAGTCAGCTCAACTATCGTCCCCAAATCATACGATTTTCCAGGAGACCGTTTCAAAGGTTTGTAGCCAACCATATGTAAAGCTTAGGCTGCACGCGCTAATTTCAGTTTGGAAATACGACTAAAATCGGCAAGCACAGGCAATGTCTTCAACCGCTCCAAGCAACACCAATAGGGGCCTGGAGCGCGATGTACCCGCAAACAGTATCGCCAGTGATGCTAGTGACGCCGGCTACTGGGATGCGGCGTCTGCCCAAGACAGCAGCAGCGACGGCGAGACATCCAGCCCAGAGCCTTTGGTAACAGAGAGAACAAAGCTAATACTAGCTACAGCATGCTGTTCAGACCTTTGCCTCGGCCGAAACGTAGAAGCTTCAACTGAGTTCCTGTACGGCTACATAGGAATGAGCAAAGAGAACCAGCGAGTGTGTTTGATGGTTTCCTTGGGAATAATTTCTTCTTATCAGCTTCAAAAGGTGTCAAAAGATCGCGAGAGGTATGACTACATTGTTCCTATGGTGGGTTGCGTGTGCAAAAAGGCATTTCAAGCTGGGTCGAGTGTACAAAAAGGCATTTCAAGCTGCATTCGGGGTTAGCAATAACACCCTGTCGTTGTAGATCTTTTATGGCGAAAACCTGATGAGGTACTAAGCGCTGGTGACATAGCTGAATTTTGAACTTCAATCCAGACAGCCCCCCCCCCTCCCCCCCCTTGTCAATAAGGAAAAAGTTGTGGACCTGCACAACAAGATACTGCAATATGTTCCGCCTCAATATCGTGATGACCCCCTTTACTTAGCTCCTAGTGAGCAGGAAAATCAAGCAATTCGTGCCAAGAAGCGTACACGACGAACCAAGACTGAACCGGAATGATAAATAATTTTGCCAAATTGTAGCAATAAATATAAACGTACATTAAAATGAGTTAAATTAAATAAAAGGAGTGATTAAGACTGTAATTTTAGGCAAGTAAACTACCTGTTGTTGCGATTTACAGGATGTTACCCTATGATTTTGACTATTGTAGAGGCATATTCGGAATTTATACACCAAGAGCCATCAGGACATGTACAATTTTACCTTTTTTAAAATTGTACATGTCCTGATGGCTCTTTTTCATTTAGATAAAGAATTGATTTCTGAAAAAAAACCTTATTGGGATTTCTAGCGGCCCAAAAGAGCCATGGAGGGCTTAAAATAAAGCTAAAACATTGTAGAAGATCATTGTGTACACAGTTTAATTTTCGTACTTAAGAATTAGGACTCATTTTGTTTGGGGCGGTCTCATTTGCACCCATACCAGTATCTGTCATGAATACCATGTACCTTGATCGTACTCGACCATGGTGGGGATATTGCCGCTATACCACTAACGTGGTGGTGTCTAATACTAACACCACGTAAACTGATGATACTCGACCGTGGATGGAGCACATCACACCACCATGCCACTGCGGCGTTGGGGTCAGGTATTGACATTAAGTACCCATGTGGTACCAAACCGTGGTGAGGCAAGCAGCCATCACCATGGTGCCATACTCGGCGCGGCACCAGTAGCGACTGCGTGCGCTGTCTCAACTAACACCTGGTCGGTTGTGTGTGCACTCGGGCACCTCACTTGGCTTACGGCTCCACGGTCCATTATGCCCGGCGCGTTGCATACATCACGTACTACAGTCGCCTTATCAGTGGGTTAGATTTTTTGCTTTCACCCTACTCGACAGGTCGTACATGGCCAAGGGGCCTGTGCAGTGATTGCATTCGGTCCGCTATTCCCATCGTGTGTGATTGCATGCAACCACAACACTGCTGATTCGCTCAGCGATTCCGAGCCACCTAGCACCATTGGCTTCTGTCGCCACTCGAACAATGCCAGACGTAGGTTACAAGTAGAAATTAGGGCCTTAACCAAAAGCATGCTCACGTTTTCTTCTTCCACGTTGGTCAGAGTACTTCGTGTCTCGTTTGGCTAGATCTACCGCAGCCCTAGTCCGGCTGCTCACCTCCAGCCTGCGATCGATGTGCATCGACACCTGGTTCCGTGAGGAACTTGGTCTTACGTCAAGCCCAGGGAGGAAACGCATTTCCAATCCACTCCCCCACTAAAGCTTGAGACCATTGAGGCTTCCGTTGATTGTGATAGCCACGGGCAGGCCCGATGACTATCCGCCTCGAGCCTAGCCGATATGGACGGATGCGTAGACTGTGCCGACCGAACGCATCCAGCCTTCGCGTCATCAGTTCGAGTCTGCGTGACTTGACGAGAGCGAGTTGCGGCAACTCATGTCTGGTGTGGACAAGATATTCTCGTCACTCGAGCCAATGGTGCTGTGTGTGGAGCGATGTTGCCCGCCTTGGCTGTGGAACTCTGTTACCTACCTTTGTTGCGGAGCTGCGTTGCATGCCTTGATGAGTGGAACTATGTTACATACACAGGAAGCGCATACTGCGACTTCCTTTTCCGTTATGGTTTGAGCGACCTTGCGTGGAACTATGCTACCCATGCACGGAGCACCGATGTCAGCCTCCTTAAGCAGCTTCGGTGTCCGCTGAGCTTGATACCCGCATTGTGGACCTATGTTACCCACCTGATGAAATGCTCGTTGACACTACCACTGTGTTTGACGCAGCAGTGTTGCCTGACAATGCCTCGTGGCATTCTTGGCTTCCCGTTTTGTTTAATTAAGTCGCACTAAAACTGCTTGAATGTTTTCTCGTTGGGTCCGTTCATCCCCCCCCCCGCTTCTTTCGAAATGAATGGCCAGTGCTAGAAGCTTGAGTTGAAGAAGCATAAATCAAAATAAATTTTGAAACCTCTCCCAAATTCATAAAGTATTATATATAAAAAGGGAAGAATTCCCGTCTATCTTCTCTTCAAGAATCATACATGGTGATACACCGAACCATGACGATTCCATTTTTGAAAGCGCAAAAAAGGGAGAGCTCTCTGGATGTTATCGCCTGTCATATCGACTATTCTGTAGGATACAGAATTCTGGCGTACATGGTTAAAGTATTAGAGCTCGCTTAAGTACGATAAACGACGACTTAAGTACGATCTGGGTCCGTTTTGAAATAACTAGAAATTATTTTTAGTATAAATCTACGAAAGCGGCAAATTTGGTCGATTTTCAAAGATTATTTTTTTTACTCAAGTTTGGAACTTGATGGTGGGAAAATTCAAAGGCAACAAGTGGTGTCCTTAAAAAAGCGAAAAAATTCCCCTCCCCCCCTGAAGCTGCACTTTCATTCATCCTCGTCCTCGTCTTCTAATCGATCTTCTTGTTCGCTTTGAGACGACGAATCGTCTGAGCTGGAATACACTGAAGCTCGTCGGCGCCGACTAGTCTTGTGTTGCCCGTTACTCGTATTTTCAACACTATCCGGGTATACACGACAGCCCTGACGCAGACATTCCTTCTGCAAATGCTCCAGCTCGTTCATGAAGGTTTCAAGCGCTGAGACTCGTGCCTGCGACTTCGTGGAATCATCGCTGGTCAGCAATAAACTGTTCAGTTGGTCAGCGACGGACTCTCGGAACGCAGGCGTCAAGAACTTGATGGCTCCACTCGTTGAGGGTACGTTCTCACGCCGATCGTACAGCAGAAGGCTCATAGCCAGCGCGACATCATCTGTACTCTCGTGTAGCTTGTGCGTGCCATTACTGGAGTCTGTTCTTTTGCGTTTCCCATTCGAAATCTCGGTAGATGCAAAGACTTGCCGTGCGAATTCAATCGCCAGCTTTGGATTCCACCCATTGCACTCGAGCTCCTCCGTAGACGACGTTGTTGAACCGTTGGTTGACACAGCAGCTGGTTTTGTTTCACCTTCGTTAGTCAGGACGTCGATGACGCAGAGAATCCGACAGTACAGTATTAGTTTTCGCAGACGTCTGGAGCGATAGCTCGACCAGTTGTTCAGGAGTGCAGGCACATGTTGTTCCAGTACTACAAGCGCCTGTGCTGTCCGAAAGCCACGAATGTGGTCACACACTTGGTGGCGAACACTGAGAGAGTCGAGCATCTCTTGTTTCTTAGCGTTTAACGGTGTTTCTGCCCAGTGCATTTCCTCGTTTTTGCTTTCTTCCTTTAGGTTGAGAGGTACAGCAGTCGTATCCGCTCGATCGCAGCTCAATTCCACCCCATTCGACGATTCCTGATGCGTTGAAGCTGCCTGAGTGGCTTCAAAGGCTTGATATGCACTCTCGTAGCCGTAATGCAGGAAGAAATCTTGCATAAGCATACTTGCCGCAGCTTCATCCTCACAGTCTGCCTGCTCAACAGCGTCAACAGGACCGCTTGCACTTCTTTTCTCGCGTTCGGCAAGTAAAGCTCGTTGTCGTTCCTTCTGGAGCTGTTGTTCAAATCCTGCTAAATCGAATACAAACTCCTGCGGTTCAAATACTCCCTTCACACACTCTCCAGCGCCATGGAGACTCACCGCCGGATACAGCGCCTTTTCCTCTTCGTATCGCCCGTCAGTGTCTTCCATCTCCACGTCCTCAATTCTGTCCAATAGAATCTTCACACCCTCCTCAGACTTGGTGCCATTCGTAGCACCTTCCTCGTCACTTTCCGTGTCTTCGTCACTTCCACTCTCGTCCACTTTCTCTACGCCCTTAAAATCATCCAGATCGTACACATCTCTAGCTGCCAACAGGCCCATCAACTTGCCATTCAATGTAAAAAAAAACGTATTAGTGTCCAATAAGACCCCACAACCCACCACGTCGCCCGCTCCGTAGCGCTCGCACTGCAAGAACTCGCGTCCGTGCGAGATGACGCATCCAGTCTTGCCCACATAGGCCAGCGAATTGACAGTCTCGCCCAGATCTCGATGCAGAATCGAAGGATAAGTTTTCACAGGTTTCCGTTCTCCTTCTTCTGATGACTCTGACGCTCCGTCTGCCGTCGTGTCTGGTAGAACTCTCTGCATCAATTGCTTCACAGTGCGACGAGCCTCTAGAAATCCCGAAAAACCGGTAAAACCTCTGGTGATACCTCCTGAAGCTGTGGACTTCTGCGCGGCCTCGTCGAGTAGAAAGCCTACGGCCACTTTGTGGCTGAACCGCTTCTTCTCGCTGCTGCGGCGCAGTCTGCGGCGGTCGAGTCGTGCGCGCATGTGCTGCATGGTTCTGGAATTTAGTGAGAAATTAAAATTCACAGGTACACCACTGGTGCCTCCGTTGGGCGCTGGCAGCTGCACGTCCTCCATGTCCATAGCCTCCAGCTCAGCACTACGTCGCCAGCCCCGAGTAGATGTCGCCGCAGCGTCACGATCTTGCGCTGCATGGCGTCGGATTGCTGTAGACGAGTGTGGTGTATTAATTCTCGAAGGTAGCAAACTCGAGGCTAATTCAGGGTTTGTTGCCACGACCTGAGTCTCGAAGTAGAAGGCACGGGATCGAGCGGGAACACCCGCCGCGCGTCTGGAGCGGAAGCAGGCCGCATCGGCCTCGTTGTTGGCACGTCCCACGTACTCGGCGGTGTGGCGATCGGCGTGTAGACGGCCCTCAAAGGCGACGGAGCGCGGGTCGAAGACCATTGCGGAATCGGCGCTTCTTGGGATAGCTGTTTAAAGCCCTCTGATTGGCTGGATAAACTGTTTAGGAACTTCAGACTAAAGTTGAAGCTTTGGACAATAGCGGTACGTGGAGTAAGCTTTAGAAATTAGTTTACTTACGAGAAGCTGTTCCGGTTACGATTTCATTGACTGCTCGGACCGAATACATGTACATGTATCCTATACCGGTATGATCCTAACTGAGATGGGGCATTTAGGTATTGATACGTTGAGGTAGTCTCGGGTCAAAATTCGACCGCCTCAGTCTCATTCTAGTTATTTCCTGCAACCAGCTAAGCTTCAACCTCCCTCACTACTCCGGTCTCTCAAGTTTATGTTGAAGATTTTTCACGGTGTCGCATTCATCTATGCGATGACAACGTCAGTGAACGGACTTTCATTTTCCGAACTGAAAAGTGAGCCTGCGCTGTCTCCGCTTGTCGCGAGTGAGCGAAGTGATGATGCCAAGATGACTACTGATGAAGAGAACCGCATCTACGGTGGGGTAGACGCTGACATCAGCAAGTACTCTTACGTGGGAACCATACATTCTGCTTACAGTGAAGGTGAACCATTTTGTGGTGTCACGCTGATTTCACCGCAGTACGTCACCACGGCTGCATCGTGCCTTGGCTGGTTTTCGGTGGACACGTTTGTTTCTCTCGGAGCTAAGCAGAGTAAGAAAGGAGGCTTTAAAAAAGCTGAGAAGATTCGCGTCGTGGAAGTTTTCAAGCATCCGAAGTTCCAATGTGGCTCACGAATGACGTGGCAGTGCTCAAACTAGAGAAGTCATCCAGCCACAAACCAGCACGTCTGGGAGACGCCGACGGATCGGATGACAAGCCCAAAACGAAGGCTACTGTCCTAGGATGGGGAGAGGTGAACCAAAAAGACCTTCCTGACACTCTTCAAGCTGTTGACGTCGAAATTATCCCTGATGACCAGTGTGCCGAGTACACTATTGATACCGATGTCACGCTGTGTGCTGGGACCGAACGTGGGAAAGGCTTTTGTGGTAGTGACATGGGTGGTCCTCTGATTGCCAATAACGTGGTCGTCGGTATCGCAAACGCTCTGCCTGGTGCAGCAGCTGATTGTGGGGAACTACCCGGGCTGTACACTCGTGTCTCCTACGTCGTTGACTGCATCACTGACATCCTGAACGGTGGCTCCAGTGGTAAAAGCGAAGTTCTCTTGTTCCCGGCTACACGCTAAATCCTACTTAATCGGAAAGTATTGCAGGATAGCTGGCCTTACGAAAGAACGCATTGACGCTCTTAATCAGCAACGTTCATCCAACAGGAAAGGGTTAAAAGAAAAAAGAATTTCAAGTCATTCCCATTCATTAGTTCGGAAGGTAGACTGTTACTGTGCCAAATAAAACGATCTGGTCCACAAGACGCCATCCCTAAATATTGTTTGCAGCTCCACAAAACAAACTGCATACATGTACAGTAAAATACTGTACAATGAACAGTAAAAGAACAGGTTATTCGGCAGATTTTATTCCAATTAATCTTACCGTTAGGGCTGGAACTCCTGCCGAAGACCAACGTGTATTTTGATCACTAGGTAGGCTTAACACACAAGGATAGCCTGATTTCTTGATTACAGGAAATGCTTTATTTCAATTGGCGAATATTTTAAACAGGATAATTAGCGTTCAAAACCTCAGTTCATCGCCTTCACTATGTCAGCCCAGCCTGCATCACATCTTCATCTGAGCACAGCGAAGCAGATATCACTGAACATATCGTCAAGTGGCTTAAGTAGCTCCACCTCTCGAATCGATACCGATGATGCCAGAGAAGGTTTTCTTGCGAATTTAGTCTGCAAGGTTATTACTCAAACCCTGGCTTACAACCTCACAAAAACAACGACACTGGTCTGTACGCTTGGCCAGCTCAATGTCCATCCATCGGTGGAGTGTTCCAAAAGCACGATTCCCCACTCTCGTGGACACGACACCTGATTGAAAAGTGTCGCATACATTTTAACGTAGTTACAGTATTTACTTGCATTATCTCTATAAGAGATAGTCTTACTCAACCAGCCGCCATATTTCCGCCTTACGCGAGCTGTTCTTGCATTTCCACCAACATTTAACTTGAAATGTAGCTTCTCCCTGTCACGGGACAGGGATGCTTGGGTGTCGTCCCGGAACGTTAACAGTCTGGGAGCGCCGTCAGTGGCACGTTCCACACCGGATCGTAGTCGCTCCACGCCCGATAGGAAGAAAGGAGGAAGGAAGTCGATTCTTGTAGCGAGGCCGACGGCCGGAGCCTCTCGCGTGGTGGAGGTGATCGTAGAAGAATGTAAAAGAAGCTTGTTGAAAGTAGTTACCCTTACCCCGCAAATCCGAAAGTGATTCTAGTCAACTAAACCGAACGCGTCGGACTTCGACGCGTTCCTAAGCATGACACCCCCTCTTGTGTAACCAAGCGTTACCCGAGAGTCGACATCCGTCCTCTTTGTAGTGACAGCCCACCTTCTTCACCGCTAATGTTGCTCTTTACTTCGTCTGCCATCCGTCCTTGCACTTGGTGCCACCCCAGGCACGTACCCTACACGATTCCCTCAACGGAGATGCGCTCATTCGAGACATGTCAGTTTGGCAGATGAGCATACATCGTGACAATTCTCCCCGACTAATGTTCGTCGCCCTCGACGACCCCTTCTTCAGCTGTCAAATGCATCGCTCAGTCTTAATGGCTAGCGGCGTGGTGTGGAGTGCGTAAACTGGAACATCTCAAGATGGAGCGTCCGGACGGATCACGTTGGGAGCGCTCCTCAACCAGATTCGAAGCCCGTCGTTCCAAACCTCTTTTTCCCTACCCTGCCCCACGTCGGTCGTATGGGTGTGGTCCCAATAACCCCCCCCCCCTGTAGATAATCGCTGCAGCTATGTATCAAGTACAAGAAGTACTATAAATCTCTTTTTCTTGGACTCGTTGATCTTGCCATTATCAATGCCTTCATTGTCTACAACGCCAGACAGACTAAGGCAAACAACGCGAAGCTGACTCATGTAAAGTTTTTGAAGCAACTACATCTAGAGTTGTGTCAGCTACGCGAGGAGGCCTGGGTGACTTTGCACGACAACGCGTGCTTACAAGTTTTACCAACCAAACCGATGCAGCGCACAAATTCTCGCCAAGCCGCACACCAACCTGTGCAAAATGACGAGTGGCGCAGTGGCAACAACCAGCAAGGGCGGAAGCGCCGTACGAGAGCGTGCAAGGTCTGCTCGCTCTTGAAGGGCACCGACAACGCGAGAGGTGGAGATTTGTCGGTATACTGTAGCGAGTGTAAGCTGCCCAACACGTCGAAGAGACCCATGGCTTCGCGGGTTTTCCTCTGTGAGAAGGTTCGTCACACGTACAACGGAGCTGCAATATCTTGCTTCGACATCTGGCACAAGGCCTGGAGAAACGGAACGCTGCTCCCCAAGAATGCAGTGAAGCGCACGATCCGCGCACGTACACCGGGACGTCGCGAATGCTCAAACGAGGAGAAGGATGAGGCTGAGAGTGTCCAGTCGTCCGGAGATGAAACCACGACGAGCGGCTTGCATCAGTTAAAGCGGGCTCGCCGCGCCCCGGATGCTGAGATGACTGACTGATCAAAGGCGTCATTCGTAGAGTTTTACACAGGTTTTGTATGCCCTCAAAAATACGATATTAAACTTGACTGCATATGTTCCATTGGTTTAGTTATGTACCAAGATTGTTCAACCTATGTCCGCCTTACCAGTTCCTGTCACACATGCAGGTACCGGTTTTGTAGTCTACTCTACACGCTAATATGACTAAAGTGTATATCGCTCGTTTTCGGGCCTTCGACAAGATGGAGGTACAAGATAACAGGAGACACAGTCTTCCAAGTTTAGGGTTTTAGTGCGGCTATCCACTATACATGTTAGCAAAACATGAAGGAATTTATATGAAAGCCCTTCCCTTCACATATACGTTTGAGAGACTAGGGATTCGGTTAGAGTTTGCGCCGAAACAGCTCGGGTCTCAAGGGGTTAAGGCTCTTCAGGTAACTAAAGAAAGCAACGAGCTTAGTGCGACAAGCTTCATACTCACTCATCAAATACTGCCATTTTCAATGAGTTCACCCTTCCCCTCATTTATAAATGATGTGTGACTGTACTACTAATACTTCTGTACAAAGAGGTAATTTGAAAAGCAGCCTTCTTGTTTTAGACCAAATAGTTTAAATAGCAACAGCCTACCTATTGAATTGATACGATACGACTGAGAAGGAAATGACTTGGTGCTCTGCTTTTTTATATTTATCCTTTCCTGATGGATATTAAATGATCATTGTTTATTAAGAGCGTCAGAGCATTCTTTCCTATGGCCAGCTATCCTGCGATATGTTTCCTGTAAGAGAGGTCTAGCGTGTTGCCGGGAACAAGAGCACTTCGCTGGCATTACCACTGAAGCCACCGTTCAGGATGTCAGTGGTGTAGTCAACGACGTAGGAGACACGAGTGTACAGTCCGGGTAGTTCTTCACAATCAGCTGCTGCACCAGGGTGAGCGTTTGCGATGCCCACGACCACGTTATTGGCAATCAGAGGACCACCCATGTCACTACCACAAAAGCCTTTCCCACGTTCGGTCCCAGCACACAGCGTGACATCGGTATCAATAGTGTACTCGGCACACTGGTCATCAGGAATAATTTCGACATCAACAGCTTGAAGAGTATTGTATCGAATAGCCTATAGTATCGAGATAGAGATATATCACTTTAGAGATTGATATTAAATGATACAGGGGCTCTCTTAACCAACTGTTTGGTTGAGGGCAGTTGGTCGAGATGACCAGCGCACTTTGCTTTCCTCCCGCCAACCCCAAGACTCTCTTCGTTCTCGGCTTCCTCCGACAAGGGGCCAGTTTTCTACACTGGTAGCACTTGTTGGTCTAGACTCGACGACCATGGCCCCCGCGACGCGCAAGAATGTCCAAGACGCGCCACCGGGAGGAGAGGGACAAGCGGAGCTGGAAGCACAGCTCATACAGCTACGTGCCGAGATTCCAGCCCTCCAAGCCAACAATCAAGCGCAGCGTCAACCGCCGATAGAATTTAAGGCTCGCGTTCCGAGCGGCCTACCGAAGTTCAAGGGAAGCGTGACGACGATGTGCACCAGTGGCTCTTCCAAGTGGAGGCCCTGTGCCGAATCAACGATCACGACGCGACGGACGACAGCTACACGCTGCCTTCGATCGTTGGGACGGCGATGGAGGAACCTGCGTCAGGATGGTTCCTATTCTATGCCTCAAGAACTCCCGCGGATATGCAGACGTGGCGTCGGTTCACGAATGATGCCCTCGCTCACTTCGAAGCCTCCAACTATCAAGCGGTGCTACGACAGAAGCTACGTGAGCTCCGTCATGTCAATGACATCGAAGAGTACAATGGGGAGTATTCGTCGTTGATCTTCCGCGTTGAGTACATGAGCGAAGTCGACCAAGTCAGCTACTATTTGTAATGGGCCCAACTCCAATTACATAAGTAGGTAGATATTTCTTTAGTTATTACATAAGTAGGTAAAGGGGCACACGGGTAGCGTGAGCCAAAGTGTCATCATCTGATTGGTTGATAGTGAGGATCCAGACTCACTTATTGACCAATCAGATATAGACATGTGTTTGAGTGATTCACACGAGGCCAGGGGTAGCCGCCCTGGTCCTAAATAAATCAGAGTTGAATTTGACACAAACCTAAGACTTGGTTTTATTATTGCGAGCTTCCTCCGCACTATAGTGTAAGCTAGTAACGGTATCTCTTACCCCGTTACACCTGGTAGCACTTTGTAGTCCTTCCAGCGACCAAGTCTACGATGAGCCAAGTCCAGATCTCCGGGGCGACCCTGGAGCATGCTGCATTCCCCCATCTCACTCGCGTGGAGTGGAAAGCGCTTCACCGCCTCGTGGCGGTGTCCGGAGACGCTGTCGTCGCATCGCTGCTGAGCTCAGCGACGCCCGACCAGCAACGTCTTGCAGCACAAGAGTTCATGGAACGCGAGCTCGCCGATGCGAATCGGCGGGTGTCAACTCCCTCGCGTCCATCCCAGAATGACGTCGTCAAGATGGAGACGTCTACGTATTCTGGCGCCGGTGAAAACCGGCTCTTGCTAAACTGGTGGTTCCGCGATATCGACATTGCTATCGCCTCGCGACGCATCGAGGTGTCATCCGCCAAGACGAACTTCCTCATCTCCTTGTTAACAGGGAAGGCCAAAGAATGGGCCCTTGGGGGGCTGGTTATCGACCCCGATGCTTTCCCGAATCTGGAAACGCTTCAGAGCGACTTGCGCCTCGCGTTCGAGCCCCCGCAAGATGAGTCTCGCGTTCGCGCAGAGCTCTGCGCTCTTCGGCAAGGGCAGATGTCCATGCGTGATTACGCCCAGAAGACGCGACATCTGGTGTCATGCATCGTCACCAAGCCAATCGACATGGCCTCGCGAGCCCACGTATTTGTGTACGGCATGCGCGAAATTATGACCCGCTGCTGCCTCACCAGAGCTGAGCCCTGCTCTCTCGAGGAGTCATTTGCACTCGCGATTCGCGAGGATTACATGGTCGCTGCATCGTACGCCGCAGCCATACCTGCGGAAGCCCGGGAGTCTACCCCCGAGCCCATGGAGATCGACGCCATCAACGCATCGAGCAATCGACGTCGCGGGTCCTACCGCGGCAGCGCTGGGCGAAGCAGTCCCTCATTTGCTTCCGCTGTGGGAAGAAGGGTCATCGCGCGGCGGAGTGCCGCGCGCCAGCTCCCGTCGTCTCTCACGTCGACGCGGAACACTCCTCGGTCGCTCATTCAAAAAACGACCAGGACCAGTAGGTGCGGGGTGCCTTACTGGCTTTAACGAAGGACCGGGCCCTCCGGTGACAGCCTAACCTTCGAGCCCTCCCGTGCTCCAAGCACACACCAATGCCACCACTACGCCGGGCGACTCGAGACTGATCATTGTCAGCCTCCACGTCACCGGTGCCCGGCGACCACTGCGCGCGCTTCTTGACTCAGGAGCGACCAACAACTTCTTTCGCGCGTCGTGTTTGTCGGTACTACCCAAGAACGTCCGCGTCCGGAATGGTCCGGGCGAGATCCAAGTCAAACTCGCAGATGGTAAGGCTCGCCGCGTTGCGCGGCGTGACGTGTCTTTGTCGTACACGCTCGACGGCTTCCGTAGCAAGGACGACTTCTTGGTGATCGAGATGAAGTACGCGTTTGACTGCATCCTGGGCATTCCTTGGCTTGCGCGATATCAGCCAGAGATTGACTGGCTGGCCCAATCGGTCAAGCTTCGACGTGGATTCGACGTGAGCGAGGTCTTCACACACCTCTTTATGGCGCCAAGAGACTGGCCCCACGTCACAGTCGTGGACAAAACAGCAACGACGCAGGCAGTGCACAAAGCCAGCGATGGCCCTCTCTGCCTGGCGTGTGCTACGTTGTTGAACGAAGAGCCCTCGCGGTGTCGCGAGGTAGATGATGAAGTGGTCGAGCAGAGGCTTCCACAGTACAAGACGGTGGTCGGGCAGGGGCTCCAACAACACGAGATGGTGGTCGAGCAGGGGCTCCCACAGTACAAGACGGTGGTCAAGCAGGGGCTCCCACAACACGATATGGTGGTCGAGCAGGGGCTCCCACAACACGAGACGGTGGTCGAGCAGGGGCTCTTACACAACGAGACGGCGGTAGAACAGAGGTTCCCGCCGAGCGATTCGGCGGTCGAGCAGATTAAGCTCCCGTCAAACGATGCCGCGGTTGAGCAGGGGCTCCCGCGTGCTCCCGGCCCGGTAGAGTACGGTCTCCCGCGCCTAGAGGAGGGCGATGCATCGTCAAGTAGTAGTGCGTCAGACTCGAGCGTGAGCTCGAGGAAGCCGAAGAAAAAGTCGAAGAGACGACGCCTGAAACCTCGTCGAGACTCCACGCCCAGCGATAGCCCGCCGATGGAATCGGTCAGCGCGCTTGACTACGTGGACGGTGGCCCGAATCGGTCACGCACTATCGCAGTCGCGAGTCCGCCGCGCGAAGCGGCGGCGATCACACTCCTTCCAGGCTTGTCCTGGAAGAGCTTTCTTCGGGACCTTAAGGCTGGAGACGTCGAGCAAGTATGCTTGGTCACCGAGGCAGTCTCGGTGGATGAGTGAGCAAATGCGGTCGCAACGGACAGTGAACATTCACGTCTCTTAGGTGCTGAACCTAAGGCTGCTCGAGAGGAACGATTCCAAACGCAGTCCTGGGAGGCCTTGCGGGAGTCAGCGAATCCCGTATACGACACCGCCTGCGAGTACGCCGACGTCTTCCCGGATGAGATCCCCGCCGAGCTACCGGCGGATCGTGGGGTTCAGCATGAGATCGACCTCGCGCCAGGTACGAAGTACTGCGTTACCAGACAATGGCCACTTCCGCGTGATCAAGTGAAAGCAATCGATGACTTCTTCGAGGGCCGCCGAAAGGCGGGTCACGTGCGTGATAGTACCTCTCCCCATTCGAGTCCAACGTTCTGTGTGAAGAAAGCTACAGGGGGATGGCGTATTGTTCACGCATATACCAAATTAAATGGTGCCACCATCCCCGCGCAGACTCCGATCCCTCGGAAGGACATGGTACTGGACTCCATGGCTGGCAGCGTCATCTACAGCGCCATCGACCTGACCAATGGATTCTATCAGATCCTGATGAGAGCATCTGATGTGTCTCTCACCGCCGTAAGTACATCGAGCGGGATTCTCTGGGAGTGGCTCGTGATGCCACAGGGTCTGAAGAACGCGTCTGCCATCTCCAATCGCATGGTCTCCCATGTGCCTCGCCCGCTTCGAGACCTCACGCCGAGTTACGTCGACGACATCTTCGTGCTCAGCTGCGCTGAGGGCAACCTCAGTGCCGTAAAAGTACATCTGAACCACCTGAGACAAGTTCCAGGTGATGCGAGAGAACAAGCTCTACGCAAACCTGAAGAAATTTATCCTCTGCGCACCGGAGATTCCGGTGTTGGGATGCTACGCGAGCAAGAACGGTGTGCGCGCGGATCCCGAGAGGGTATCGTCTATCTGTGATTGGCCAACGCCGACAAGTCCCACTGAGTTGCGTCAGTGGCTTGGCATGGCCAATTACTTGCACAAGTACACGAAGAATTACGCTGGGTTGATCCAGCCGCTGTCCTCGCTGCTGAAGAAGGACGTGATCTGGGAGTGGAAATCGGAGCACCAAGCTGCATTCGACTCGGTGAAGCAGAGCTTGGCGTCTGCGCCGATCCTGAAGCTTGCTGATGACTCAAAGCCATTCCACGTCGTCTGCGACGCGAGCGATTTTGCCATCGGCTGTGCGCTGATGCAGCTCGATGATGACGAACATGAACGCGTTTTCAGCTATCAGTCGCGTCAACTGAAGCCAGCCGAGAAGAATTACCCAGTCCACGACAAGGAGCTCCTGGCAATGCGGTACGCTCTGATCAAATTCAGAGTGTACTTGCTCGGTGAACATTCGTTTGCGGTTTACACTGATCACGCATCGCTGCGGACAGTGATGAAGAGCCCTCACTTGTCGTAGCGGATGGCCCGTTGGCTGTCCTTCTTCTCCGAGTACGATTTCACTACAAGCCGGCAAGAATAAATTTCTCGCCGACGCGCTGTCTATGCGTCCGGACTACGATCCCCGTGAAGCGCTAGGACATCAGCTGGCTGATGAGGACGACGCCGAATGTGCGGTCTGCGTGTCGTCAGGCATCAACTTGACGTTGACCACGCCCACGCTCCCGCTGGGCGACGAGATTGCTACAGCGTACGATGATGACCCTATATACGGCGCCATCATGAAGCACCTGCGTGCTCCTAGTAGTGACACGCGAAGTGCCCTGTCAAAGACCACGCGGAATCAGATCGATCGATATCGACTGGACGGCAATCTGCTCAAGTACAGCATCGACAGGTTCGATGGACCTCGAGTCGTCGTCCCAAACGACACTGATCTACGTGCGCGCATAATCTACGCGTATCATGACGCCCCGACTGGAGGACATCTCGGTCGCGAGAAGACGTACGCGGCTCTGTCGAGAGACTTCTATTGGCCGCACATGTACAAGTGGGTACGCAAGTGGGTCCGCACAAGTGAAACTTGCCAGCGAGTCAAACCGTCTTCGACGTCTCAACCCCATTGCGCCCTCTTCTAGTCGCCACGGAAGCCTGGCGCTCGATTTCGATGGACTTCATCTTCGGTCTTCCGCCCGATACAGCCGGGCGCACGGGTGTACTTGTGCTCGTCGATCGTTTCAGCAAGATGGTTCATCTCGTTCCGGTGGCAGCCTCAATCACCGCGAAAGAGTCCGCGGCTCACTTCGTCGACGTGATTTTCGTCACCACGGTCTACCGGAGTCTATCGTGTCCAACCGCGACCCGTGGTTTACATCCGCGTTCTGGTCACGCCTCTTCGAGCGCTTGGGAACCAAATTGATGATGTCGAGTGTGGCACATCCGGAGACGGATGGACAATTAGAGCGCGTCAACCGAGTCCTTGAAGACGTTCTTCACAGCTACGCGACTTCGTACACGAGCTGGAGCTCGTTCCTACCGCTAGCCGAGTTCGCACTCAACAACGCCGAGCACTCCTCGACGGGCATGACGCCGTTCTTCGTGAACAACGCTCGACACCCACGTGTTCCGGCACTTCTCGCCGTGGGCCACCCCACGGATGCTGGCGGCTCCACCCTTGGTAGGGGAGGATCTCCTTCGGTCGACATGGATGCTGAAGTTGCGGTCAGTCCTGCAGACAACGAGTCCGTGTCGTGGTCATCACCGGTACGTGAACCGGTGTCTCAGCACGCACCGGTAGCCTCACCGGCCAACAGGCCTACTGACGCACTGGACTTCAGGGTTATCTTCGGGTGTAGCCAGTGTAATCGCCTTGACTCGCTCTCCGTCCAAGCAGTCCATCGAGCCTCCTCGGCGTACTGCATCTCCGATAACGAGATGGACGTCGCAGAACTTGATCGATCCAGGCAGCAAGATTCGCGAGCAGGCAGTTACCACGGCCAATTATACCCCGAAACCCTCGGTGCTTCCTGCCTATCGCTCGGCAGTTGCGGAATTCGTCATGCAAAGGCAATCCATTTCAAGGTTCGCCCGCGACGCACTGCAGAATACATTGGACAAGCAAAAGGAACAAGCTGATAAGCACGGTCGAAAGAACGTGAATCTATTCAAGATAGGAGATCGCGTTCTCCTATCGACCGAGGGAATCCGAGCTTCTGCCGTAACCAACCTCGGCGCCAGCAAACTTGCTCCACGTTTCTTCGGTCCTTTTCGAGTAATCAAGGCTGTGGGCGACGCCTACACCCTGGACATTCCGTCGTCACTTAGACTTCACCCGACGTTTTACGTCGGGCGACTCATGCGGTATTTCCCTGCGACGATTCCTGACCCAAACCGGCAGACGGAGAATGCGTCGGGCGACCAGTTCGACGGGCCTGACGCGCCAGAGACCCGTCAGTTCGCCAGGCACGATCTTCCGTCCGCTCAGCTCCAATATGAGCGTCCAACGCACTGTTCGAAGCAGTCTCCACTTCGCTCTGGGCGTACAGGGCGTACATCGTATCACCATCGATAATTTGACTCGGTGGGTGACGCGCTCTGGATTGTAGAGCGTATCGTTGGCCACAAATATCCCCACAGTTCGGCTGTTCAACGTAACATCCGTAGTCATACTCTTCGCGCGGCCTCTACCGCGCGCCGCTATCTGGTACGTTGGATTGGTTATTCTCCGAAGCATGATACGTGGGAGCCCCGCGCCAGCCTTCTCCGCGACGTTCCGGACGTGGTTCACGAGTCTGAGACCATGCTGCTTGAGAAGAAGAATTCCGCGGGTCACCCCGCGGAGAACGGCCACGAGAACGACCCGCACGAGGAGGCGACAACGATGCCGCGCTCCGACGCGTGCAACGTCGGCGTGAGCCGCGGTGAGCACTGACACAGCTTGTCAGTGCAAGAACGAAAACAAGAAACCACAGGCGACATCGAACCGGTGACCAGTGGGTTGTCAATCCGACACGCTACAGCTGCGCCGAAATAACTTCGATTACCAGCGGCGACACGGTGGCCAACAAGTACCTGATTCTGGTGACACCAGCGGTGACAACGTGATGCTCACTTGGGTTGCTCAAGTGGCTGACTTCCGTCGACAAGTCTCATGTCTTCGAGATGTTCGAAGCTACTCCGTTCTGGCAGCAAAACAACACTCGCGTGTGCGTGAGTGAATGCGCCTGGTGGGAATCGAACCCTGGCGTTCTGACTGGAAGCTGGACACTGCGCCACGAAGTCGGCTTCGTGAGGTTCCTCGTGCCCGTGATCCAAGTGTCTCCAGCTCGGAGTCTTCTAAGTCGCATGACGCTGGGCACTTCGTCGATGTGTGTCCTGGGATTGAGAGGCGCAGTGACGGTCCTCGCAGCACATCCAGAGCTCGTGGCGCACCTGTCGACCCTGGGCTTGCCCTTGTTACCACCGCCAGAGACGCGCTGGCGCCGCCGCCCTTCGCGCTGTCTCCGATGTCTCCGCCTTGTCGGTTTTTGAGTTTTCTTCAAATGTGCGTATGTTGCCCAAGCGCAACTTAGAGAGGAGGATGATGTAATGGGCCCAACTCCAATTCCATAAGTGGGTATATATTTCCTTAGTTATTACATAAGTAGGTACAGTGCCACACGGGTCATGTGTCATTATCTGATTGGTTGATAGTGAGGATCCAGACTCACTTATTGACCAATCAGGTATATACATGTGTTTGAGTGACTTACACGAGGCCAGTGGTAGCCGCCCTGGTCCTAATTAAATCAGAGTTGAATTTGACACAAACCTAAGACTTGGTTTTACTATTGCGAGCTTCCTCCACACTATAGTGTAAGCTAGTGACGGTATCTCTTACCCCGTTACACTATTGGGACGGTCTCAAGCGTGCGACGCAAAGTCTATGGTAAGCTTCAAAACGCGACGACGCTGAAAGAGGCGATGGGCCATGCTACCAAGTATGAGATGTCTCATTTCGGTGGCGAGCGCAACCCGACTGCGAGAAGCCGGAGCGTGAGCAACAGTCCCGCGGACGAGCAAGCTCTAACCATTCCAACAACAAGAAGCCGTTCAGCAAGAAGTCCTTTAAGCCCGGTCACTACGCTCCCGCAGAACAAGCCAAGTAAGGACCCGGGTGCTACTATTGCAAGAAGCCAAAGCACTTCAAGCGTGATTGCAAGAAGCTGAAGAGTGACAAGGAGACTATCAGCTACGCCAGTAGCGAAGAAGATTTAACCGTAAACGAGGATACGCTGAAGCTGCTTTGCGAAGCCCCTCTCGTCTACTCGTGTGCCATTGTTTTCAATTGAAGGATCAATAGTACAGGGTGTAAACAATTTCGGTACCAGGATCCTGTTGGTTTGTGGTGCCACAGCCGTATACGTGTCTCGTGGATTCGTCAAGAAGCACGAGCTGAAGACACACGCTTACACCGACCGGACTGTCAAGGTGAATCTCGGCGACAACAAGATCGGCGAGTCTATCGTGGAGTTGGTGAAGATCGAGATTCTACTACAAGGTGTCCCACATTACCAGTGTGTGGCAGTTGTCTTCGATATTCCTGAGGAGTTTGACTGTGTTCTCGGGATGCCATTCTTTGTGGATGTACATCCGGAAATCGACTGGAAGAATCGATGCTTCAAGGTATGCGTCTCAGATGGAGCCTCGAAAGCGGACATTTCGACTCCTGTGGGAAGTGCAGTCAGGTAAATGGCTCTGGACTTCACGATACTGCGGATTGCGAACGCTCTTCTGCGATAAGCCGTGATTCATGTCGAGTTTCTGGCACGGCTGGAGGGCGAAGTTTAAAGCGTTGATAGACCAGCTGAGGACGTGGGGAAGCTCTCGAAGCGTGGGAGGAAGAACGCTAGAGCTGAAGCAATGTTTACTCTCGGAGTGGTCGATTCGGAAGGAGTTGAGACCAAGTACATCACTAGGAAAAAGCTACGGAAGTTCCTACGGTTACCTGCGAAGGATTAACCGGAACACGACTTCATGATTGTGGTAACAAAACGATACGATCAAGGAAAACGAACGAGACCTTAAGAGGAGCGATGAACCAGACAACGTTGGATCCGAGAAGGCCAGGCGATTCCTAAACACGGACTGGGAGACGCTCAAGGATAACCCAGCATACCCTGTTCTCGTCGAGTACAAGGATAATGTGTTCAAGCCAGCGTTGCCCGATGGAATGCCAATGGAGTGAGATATTGAGCACCGGAAGGATTCAAACACTGCAATGTATCGGCAGCAGTGGCGTCTCTCGCCAGAGCAGAAGACAGAAATCGACAAGTGGGTACGCGAGATGATCGCGAAGGGACTGATTCGACCAAGCATCAGCCCTCACGCTGCACCGACATTCTGCGTACGCAAACCCGTGAGATGGCGTATCGTTCACGACTACCGGTACCTCAGCAGCAACATGATCAGACAGAGCGTGCCGATAACTCGCAAGGAAGACGTGATCGTTAGTATGGCTGGCGCCTACTATTTTTCGTGTATAGATTTACTGTCAGCGCACTACCAAGTTCGAATGAAGATGGATCATGCGAAGTACACCGCATTCCAAGCGCCAAGCGACCTCTATAAATACCTGGTACTACCTATGGACGTCAGCAATGCTCCTGCAACTACGCATAGGTCGACGTCGTCGTTGTTTAAGGGGTTGTTGCACACCAGATCATTCTACGACGATATCTACGTGTTCAAGAAGTCGAAGGACATCAACGAGCACTTGCAAGCGCTACGCGACGTGCTGGAGATACTCAAGGACAGAGGTCGGAAAATACAATACTGTATGTATTGATGGCAAATTTTTGCTGCAATAAAAATTCCAATATGAGCACCCAATAATAAAATTGCCGCAATTTAAAAATATTGGAACAATATTTAGCTATGTCTTGCCCTTTGCCCGTGTACTCTTGCACCAGCCATGATCCCCGTTAGTATGCTGGCCCGATAGTCGACTGGCCAAGCCACGCCAAGCTCCTCATCATTAAAAGTCGCTATCATGTTCTGTGGTAGGTCTGACGACGGCTGCCAGCTTAGTTCTTGAAACCCCACCCAAGAAACTAAAAAGTAGTCTTGCCCGTCTTGACTAGTTTTCTTAGCGTATATTCTATCAGCAACATATAAGTCGGGGCCATCTTCAAATTCTGAAGTTTAATCTTCTGAGTCCGTGTTATCCTGGAGAGCCTCTAAGAAAGGCCGGCACCAGGGCAATTCAGCTGCTTCCTTCTCCAGCTCCTGCAAACTTTGCTCCAGGCTGTCAGGTAGACTTGTATGTTTTATCTTCTTCTGTCGTTTGGCGTTAGCAAGTGCGAGGAGTTGTTTGTTTCGTTTGCTTTTACGTGGCATTGCCGGTCTGGAAATGTAGCTGCTGCTTTACAAGTGCACTATGTCAGGCAGCGGCTGCACCTACAATTCTTATCTAGAGGACGACACATCACCTTCATGATATGAGGTGATTATTCCCGACAAGATAGCGAGTCAAGAATAGTTTTCTTGACTGGGCATCTTGTTAGAATATTTGTTTATCAGTGATTCATCGGAATGATGTAACAACTAATAATTTTGTGCTATTAGTTGAGATTAGAGTACCCTGTCCCTCCAGTTTGTTTCCGCTCGTTGCCGCAAATATTGCAGCGAAACAGCCCTTGACCAAGTGATGTGAAGAAGTAGGCGGCGATTTGCTTGCTTAGGACCATCGTAGCTCAAAAATGAAGTGAAGTTTGAGCTGTGGCTCGCGTATCGTAGCTTACCAGACACACTCGTAGCCACCGGTGTCAGGTTGGTGTGGAGATGGTGTGGTGAACAACGAAAATGATGTCATAAGATCTGATTGGTGATGTCATCTCGAAACAATTAGACGGTTCCTACTATGGAACCTTTTGCCATACTTATTGCCAATAATTGGTCCAATACCATATTGTATTGATAAGCTCAACTACCAATAATACATATTTACATTGCAAAACCCAATAATTTATTGAATCGCAATTATTACTTCTGACCTCTGCTCAAGGAGAACAAGCTATACGTAAAATTGTTCAAGTGTGTGTTCTGCGTTGAAGCGATCCCATGTCTTGGTGATTTTATTGGCCGAAACAGAGTTCGTATAGACCCAGACAAAGTACAGACAATTCGCGATTGGCCCCAAGAAAACCTCCACAGCTTTCTCGGTTTAACAGGATACGTGCAGCGATTCTGTGAGCAGTATGCTGAGCTGATGGCACCACTGTTTACTCTGTTGAAGAAGAAAAGCCAGCGGAACGCGAAGGTAACAATTGCAGTTGAAAAGCTTCAAGGATCTTAAACGACGACTATCCGACACACCAGCTCTACATTTACCCGTCTTTCTTACAAAGCAGATGCACTTGCGGATGGACGCAAGTCGGTTCGCTGTGGGTTGTGTTCTCTTTCAGGTTGTCGATGAAATCGAGCGGCCAATCGCTTATACCAGCCGGAAGATGAAGTCAGCAGAGCTGAAGTACCCAACTCAACAGCAGGAGCTACTCGCAATTGTTAACGCATTGGCGTCGTTTCGGATTAACTGTTTGGATCGACCGGTGATGATCGAGACGGACCACAAGTCACTCGAGGGAATTTTTCAGCAGAAGATGGCGAATCGACGGTTAGCCCGGTGGTACGATATCCTCGCATAATACCAGTCAGTCTTCGCGTATTTACCAAGAGTGAAAAATGGTATCGCAGACGCACTGTGTCGTAGACCAGATCTTAAGCCTGAGACAAAGGAGTTCCACGATTTACTCGTCCCAAGCTTCAACGAGACGAGTTACCAACTTTGTGTTGCCGAGATTTGGCCAGCAAATACGCTGATTAAGTTGATTATCAACGGGTACGCTAAGGACAAAACCATTCGAAAAATCCGACGCGCGATCAAGAAGGGTGGTACGACAGCAGCTCAAGAATTTATTTCATTTCAAGATTGTGTTCAAGATCCAGCTAAACGTTCAAGGTTTACAAACTTCAAGATTAAATTCAAGTTCCAGGCGCAAGTTTAAGTTTACAAATGACAAGATGAAAAGGAGCCGTGCTATTATCAAGTTAGCCTACTTTTCTTTAAACCGATATTTTAACGAATCAGGACGCGTCGGACGAACCGCACTTTCGCCAGCCACGAAAAGGCGCATTCTTACAGCGGCATCTGCACGAGGCTTTCATCGGAAACGAAGCAACCGTGCTTCGTCACCTGCAGCATGAGCGCGTGCGACTTACGCTGAGATCCTGGAAGAACACCTGCGCACAGATACACGCCAGGAGCCAGCAGCAGAAATTCCAGACCGACGCAAGCTTGAACGCCTTCGAGACGAAACTGGACCTGATTTACATCAATCGTATCCTAGATCTCAGCGCGGTTTTCGCCCACCAGTTGACCGAGACGCATTCTGCTTGGTTCGCGCCATGGTAGGCTCTCGATGGAGCGATTAGTTGCGCAGCCTAGGACACAAACACAACAGGGCAGCGGACACAGGGGCAGTGTCGAGCGTCGACTGAGGTAAGTTGCTAACTGGGGAGAGTCCAAGGCAGGTGAGAAGCTGCGGTGGAGACCAAGGCGTATAGCAAAATGGTAGGAAGCGAGGACGAGCAACAGATACGTCAAGACCGGCGGCGGACGCAAACCCACATGAAGAAACAAATATGACGAGCATTTTAAATGCTGGAGGGGTGAGTGTATCGAATAGCCTACGGTAGATCTATCACTTAAGAGATTGATATTAAATAATACAGGGGCTCTCTCAACCAGCTGTTTGGTTGAGGGCAGTTGGTCGGGGAGACCAGCGCACTTTGCTTTCTCCCTGCCAGCCCCAAGACTCTCTTCGTTCTTCTATACCTCCCACAAGGGGCCAGTTTGTTACAAGTATCAGGAAGGTCTTTTTGGCTCACCTCTCCCCATCCTAGGACAGTAGCCTTCGTTTTGAGCTTGTCATCAGATCCGTCGGCGTCTCCCAGACGTGCTGGTTTGTGGCTGGATGACTTCTCTAGTTTGAGCACTACCACATCATTCGTGAGCCACGTTGAGCTGAACTTCGGATGCTCGAAAACTTCCACGACGCGAATCTTCTCAGCTTTTTGAGAGCCTCCTTTCTTACTCTGCTTAGCTTCGAGAGGAACATATGTGTCCACCCAAAACCAGTCAAGGCACGATACAGCCGTGGTGACGTACTGCGGTGAAATCAGCGTGACACCACAAAATCGCTCACCTTTAGTGTAAGCAGAATGTATGGTTCCCACGTAAGAGTACTTGCTGATGTCAGCGTCTGCCCCACCATAGATGCGGTTCTCTTCATCAGTAGTCGTCTCGGCGTCATCACTTCGCTCACTCGCGACAAGCGGAGTGAAACGGGGTTACATGGTGTGGAACACACAGGGGTACGAAGTACCCGGAGAGTTAGCAAACTCTCAGTACATAAGATGGAGAGTTAACATACTATCAGTACCTAAGCTGGAGAGTTAACAAGGTCTCTCAGTACGTTGGCTGAAAGCCACACGTTTTGCATTTGATTACGTGTAGCTATGCTAGATAGTTAAACAGATACATTTACCCCTAGGCGGCTTGGCCGCAATAATAGTAAATAAAACACTTCTGGCTTTGAAGCATAAAAGTTAAGGTATTAGCTTTGAGTCCTGGTCTTGGGCTGTAAGTGTCCTTTGGATAAGGAACTTAGTATTAGTGACTTTTTGAGTCGAACGTCTTCCTCTGACGCTAAAGCTACGGCAGCCCCGCTGCACGGAGACAGCGCAGGCTCACTTTTCAGCTCGGAAAATAAAAGTCCGTTCACTGACGTTGCCATCGCATAGATGAATGCGACACCGTGAGAAATCTTCATCATAACTTGAGAGACCGGGGTAGTGAGGGAGGTTGAAGCTTAGATGGTTACAGGAAATAACTAGAATGAGACTGAGGCGGTCGATTTTCGACCCGAGACTACCTCAACGTATCAATACCTAAATGCCCCAGCTCAGTTAGGATCATACACACACTCTGCCGTAGGCTCACATACTTCGCTCCAGCGCCCTTAGTTTGGGCTGCCCATCCCCCTCCGATATTATATCTGGTCCCAGCAAACACCGTGTTTCTTTTTTTCTGTTCCAATGAACGGATTGTGTTCAGGAGGACAGCTCTTACATATCAGAAAATGTCAAAGCGTTAGGGTGAAGAGTCTGCAAACGCATGAGCCCTGATAAAAGTGGGTGGGTGGGGTCTTAAGAGACGCTAGACTGCTCGAAAAGCCACGTTTAGCCGTCTGTTTTGTTGCGATCGAGATCTCGTCATGTTTTTTTTATTTATGAAATATTCATTTTTTAATCCGACACTTTTCGCAAAATACACAAAAGTTCGGCGACGTTTTTTGTTACAATCCATTGAGAGTTTGTAGTTTTCTTCGTTAAACATCAGCTGTGTTGTACTCTAAAAGCTCAATTAGCTTAGAAGAATAGTGCTGTGCCTTTTTTTAATAAGTCCTCCTGATAAATAGTCCTGACAGCGCAATGGGGGGGGGGGCGGCACTGAACAATCGTGTAGAGGAATCTAAGGCATAAATAGGTTCTTCATAGAAGGAATTGCTGAATCTCTAAATATAACAAAATAAATCATGTACAATATTTATCATGCGTTTGTTACATGATTGCAATCCTGATTGATGAATCAATATACCGTATTCCTTCTGTGATTATCGACATCCATATTCTTGAAGTGAATGCTGCCTATCGCTAAACAAAAAATACACCAACGATAAATTGATCAGGTTTAATCTTGCACTTTGTAAGCTGTCAGTAAGCACTACTGTACAAAATTTAGAGCGCAATGATTGGCTATTTCTATTGTCATTAATGAGTGATCACATAAGGAATACGGTATACTGTACACGATTGAGGATACAGGATATGAATCGATTGCTATCGTGTACAAGGATCACGTGGTTTTTTATTACGGGATGTCACGATGTATGCTCATCTGCCAAACTGACATGTCTCGAATGAGCGCATCTCCGTTGAGGGAATCGTGTAGGGTACGTACCTGGGGTGGCACCAAGTGCAAGGACGGATGTCAGACGAAGTAAAGAGCAACATTAGCGGTGAAGAAGGTGGGCTGTCACTACAAAGAGGACGGATGTCGACTCTCGGGTAACACTTGGTACCACAAGAGGGGGTGTCATGCTTAGGAACGCGTCGAAGTCCGACGCGTCGGTTTAGTTGACTAGAATCACTTTCGGATTTGCGGGGTAAGGGTAACTACTTTCAACAAGCTTCTTTTACATTCTTCTACGACCACCTCCACCACGCGAGAGGCTCCGGCCGTCGGCCTCGCTACAAGAATCGACTTCCTTCCTCCTTTCTTCCTATCGGGCGTGGAGCTACTACGGTCTGGTGTGGAAGGTGCCACTGACGGCGTTTCAAGACTGTTAACGTTCCGGGACGACACCCAAGCATCCCTGTCCCGTGACATTTTTTGGAGAAGCAGGGTAGCTTCACTGCAGGGTAGGAACGTGGAGGAAGGATTGGTGGAGAGATCTGGGGAGACGTCAACAGGGAGTGTCAGCGAATCCAGAAGCGTATTACATTTGAATACCTGCTGCTAAGAGCGACAAGACCCGTGAACAGCGCAGAAGAAGCGTTCCAGAACGGCTCCTATCACACGGTGTGACTGGATATTGGCCAGATTCGCTTGGATTTGTGCGACTAGCTAGGAGCGCGTTATCGCTTAGGGTGCTATGGCCACGGAAGTATCGTTAGAGCAGAGGACTGGGAAAATCGCTTTGGAACGGTTGACTTCGTGTTGAGTCACTTTGACGTTCCGGGAACGCATTGGCTGAGAACGTACCATTGATTGGTGGAGGAACGGATAAAGAGGTGAGGTGTAGAATTACTGGGGTGGAGATGAACGGCGGAAACAACGACGATGCGGTCAGGGGAAAGTATGAGGGTGGAGAAAATTATGAGGTAAGAGGTTGCTGGGGTTACGGAGCACACTCTGGCGTTCGAAAGAACGTCGGCGTGGACCATCGGGGGTACGGAACGCACTATGGTGCTCCAACAGACGTCGGTGCGGGCAACTGGGATTACGGAACGAAGAGGGGTGCTCCAAGAAACGTGGACGTGGCCTATAGGGGTTATAAAACGCACTCGGATGTTAGCGCTCCAAGAGACGTCGGCGCGGGCAACTGGGATTACTGAACGCAGAGTGGTATTCCAAGAAACGTAGACGTGGCCTATCGGGGATATGGAACGTACCCGGATGTTAGCGCTCCAAGCGTCAGCGCGGGCTACGGAGGTTACGGAACGAGATGCGATGTTCTAGGTCGACAAGAAGGCGCTCCAGGATATTGAAACGCGAGGAAGTGCGCGCCCATTGTTGGGCACACGGTCGAGTCTGGGGGTCAGCGTACGACAACTCGTATTGTGGAAATTAACGGAACGCCGTATTTTCAGACTTTGACAGCGCAAGGACAAGTGTTGGGTATGTTGGAAATCGGAAATCGGTATGGTTCCTTCTGGAACGGCGAATCAAGACGGCGGAAGGTGCCGTGACAGAACGACGGAACAAGAAGACAGGATGTGCCGTGTGGCTCGCTCCGGAACGACACCTAGCGAAGGTAAAACGCGACGGGTGGTTCCCTCTGGAACGACGTCGTCAATCGAAGGCAGAACGCGTCGTGTAGTTCCCTCTGGAGCGACGAGGAGCGCATCGTGTGGCTCCTTCTAGAGCTATGGTGCAAGAGAGCGGAACGCGACGTGTGGCCCCCTCTGGAACGACGGATCGAGAAGGTGACGCGCAACGTGTGATTTCCTCTGGAGCGACGTCTAGCAGCGGTGGAACGTGCCGAGTGTCTTCCTCTAAGGCGATGGCAGACGAAGGTGGAACGCCGCTCGGTGGAGAACCTTCTCTGTGGGATGGGGCACCTATGTTAGCTGAGTTAAAGAAGATGGTGGATAAAAACGAGCAACTCAGATTACAAGAACGACTGCGGTTTGAAGCGTGAACATGTGACTGGTGCGGAAGCACTACTAAAAATATCCAAGGAAGATCTATATAGATTCATTTGCAGCAATTTGAGCACGATACTTGAAGAGTTGGCAGCGAAGGTGTCTGCGGATCCGGGGAAGTGGCTTCACTTGCATAAAGCATTGCGTGCTCCTGTGAAATATGCCGAGAGGCAGTCCGGATCTCACATTAGCTGTACGATGGGGCTGGAACGTGCCAAGGGGGTACATGGAGACGTTCCAGTCGAGTCGATGGTGGCTATCACTAGGAGTGTGGATGAGACGACGCTGACGGAATGCGAGGAGACACCGAAGTTTGAGGAGCCTATGGTGAAGACGAGGCTGACGGAATGCGGGCAGGCACTGGCATTTGAGGAGCCTATGGCAATGGGTCATCTCAAGAGGATCGACTCAGATGAAACCGTGCTGGTAAAACGACGGCTGTGGAGCGCTAAGTCATTGCAAGATATCGTGGTTACGCTCCGAGCTGACGCAGAGGACTGAGCAACATGTATCATACACGAATTCGTATGGTGTTGTGGTCGCTACGTCGGACCATCCTAGGTAATGGGCCCAACTCCAATTACATAAGTAGATAGATATTTCTTTAGTTATTACATAAGTAGGTAAAGTGGCACACGGGTAGCGTGAGCCAAAGTGTCATCATCTGATTGGTTGATAGTGAGGAGCCAGACTCACTTATTGACCAATCAGATATAGACATGTGTTTGAGTGGTTCACACGAGGCCAGGGGTAGCCGCCCTGGTCCTAAATAAATCAGAGTTGAATTTGACACAAACCTAAGACTTGGTTTTATTATTGCGAGCTTCCTCCGCACTATAGTGTAAGCTAGTAACGGTATCTCTTACCCCGTTACACCTGGTAGCACTTTGTAGTCCTTCCAGCGACCAAGTCTACGATGAGCCAAGTCCAGATCTCCGGGGCGACCCTGGAGCATGCTGCATTCCCCCATCTCACTCGCGTGGAGTGGGAAGCGCTTCACCGCCTCGTGGCGGTGTCCGGAGACGCTGTCGTCGCATCGCTGCTGAGCTCAGCGACGCCCGACCAGCAACGTCTTGCAGCACAAGAGTTCATGGAACGCGAGCTCGCCGATGCGAATCGGCGGGTGTCAACTCCCTCGCGTCCATCCCAGAATGACGTCGTCAAGATGGAGACGTCTACGTATTCTGGCGCCGGTGAAAACCGGCTCTTGCTAAACTGGTGGTTCCGCGATATCGACATTGCTATCGCCTCGCGACGCATCGAGGCGTCATCCGCCAAGACGAACTTCCTCATCTCCTTGTTAACAGGGAAGGCCAAAGAATGGGCCCTTGGGGGGCTGGTTATCGACCCCGATGCTTTCCCGACTCTGGAAACGCTTCAGAGCGACTTGCGCCTCGCGTTCGAGCCCCCGCAAGATGAGTCTCGCGTTCGCGCAGAGCTCTGCGCTCTTCGGCAAGGGCAGATGTCCATGCGTGATTACGCCCAGAAGACGCGACATCTGGTGTCATGCATCGTCACCAAGCCAATCGACATGGCCTCGCGAGCCCACGTATTTGTGTTCGGCATGCGCGAAATTATGACCCGCTGCTGCCTCACCAGAGCTGAGCCCTGCTCTCTCGAGGAGTCATTTGCACTCGCGATTCGCGAGGATTACATGGTCGCTGCATCGTACGCCGCAGCCATACCTGCGGAAGCCCGGGAGTCTACCCCCGAGCCCATGGAGATCGACGCCATCAACGCGTCGAGCAATCGACGTCGCGGGTCCTACCGCGGCAGCGCTGGGCGAAGCAGTCCCTCATTTGCTTCCGCTGTGGGAAGAAGGGTCATCGCGCGGCGGAGTGCCGCGCGCCAGCTCCCGTCGTCTCTCACGTCGACGCGGAACACTCCTCGGTCGCTCATTCAAAAAACGACCAGGACCAGTAGGTGCGGGGTGCCCTACTGGCTTTAACGAAGGACCGGGCCCTCCGGTGACAGCCCAACCTTCGAGCCCTCCCGTGCTCCAAGCACACACCAATGCCACCACTACGCCGGGCGACTCGAGACTGATCATTGTCAGCCTCCACGTCACCGGTGCCCGGCGACCACTGCGCGCGCTCCTCGACTCAGGAGCGACCAACAGCTTCTTTCGCGCGTCGTGTTTGTCGGTACTACCCAAGAACGTCCGCGTCCGGAATGGTCCGGGCGAGACCCAAGTCAAACTCGCAGATGGTAAGGCTCGCCGCGTTGCGCGGCGTGACGTGTCTTTGTCGTACGCGCTCGACGGCTTCCGTAGCAAGGACGACTTCTTGGTGATCGAGATGAAGTACGCGTTTGACTGCATCCTGGGCATCCCTTAGCTTGCGCGATATCAGCCAGAGATTGACTGGCTGGCCCAATCAGTCAAGCGTCGACGTGGATTCGACGTGAGCGAGGTCTTCACACATTCCTTGGTGGCGCCAAGAGACTGGCCCCACGTCACAGTCGTCGACAAAACAGCAACGACACAAGCAGTGCACAGAGCGAGCGATGGCCCTCTCTGCATGGCTTGTGCTACGTTGTTGGACGAAGAGCCCTCGCGGTTTCGCGAGGTAGATGATGAGGTGGTTGAGCAGCGGCTCCCACAGTACAAGACGGTGGTCGAGCAGGGGCTCCCACAACACGAGACAGTGGTCGAGCAGGGGCTCCCACACAACGAGACGGCGGTAGAGCAGAGGTTCCCGCCGAACGATTCGGCGGTCGAGCAGATTAAGCTCCCGTCAAACGATGCCGCGGTTGAGCAGGGGCTCCCGCGTGTTCCCGGCCCGGTCGAGTACGGTCTCCCGCGCCTAGAGGAGGGTGATGCATCGTCGAGTAGCAGTGCGTCAGACTCGAGCGTAAGCTCGAGGAAGTCGAATAAGAAGTCGAAGCGACGACGCCTGAAACCTCGTCGAGACTACACGACCAGCGATAGCCCGCCGATGGAATCGGTCAGCGCGCTTGACTACGTGGACGGTGGCCCGAATCGGTCACGCACTATCGCAGTCGCGAGTCCGCCGCGCGAAGCGGCGGCGATCACACTCCTTCCAGGCTTGTCCTGGAAGAGCTTTCTTCGGGACCTTAAGGCTGGAGACGTCGAGCAAGTATGCTTGGTCACCGAGGCAGTCTCGGTGGATGAGTGAGCAAATGCGGTCGCAACGGACAGTGAACGTTCACGTCCGCTAGGTGCTGAACCTAAGTCTGCTCGAGAGGAACGATTCCAAACGCAGTCTTGGGAGGCCTTGCGGGAGTCAGCGAATCCCGTATACGACACCGCCTGCGAGTACGCCGACGTCTTCCCGGATGAGATCCCCGCCGAGCTACCGGCGGATCGTGGGGTTCAGCATGAGATCGACCTCGCGCCAGGTACGAAGTACTGCGTTACCAGACAATGGCCACTTCCGCGTGATCAAGTGAAAGCAATCGATGACTTCTTCGAGGGCCGCCGAAAGGCGGGTCACGTGCGTGAGAGTACCTCTCCCCATTCCAGTCCAACGTTCTGTGTGAAGAAAGCTACAGGGGGATGGCGTATCGTTCACGCATTCAACAAGTTGAATGATGCCACCATCCCCGCGCAGACTGCGATCCCTCGGAAGGACATGGTACTGGACTCCATGGCTGGCAGCGTCATCTACAGCGCCATCGACCTGACCGATGGATTCTATCAGATCCTGATGAGAACATCTGATGTGCCTCTCACCGCCGTAAGTACACCGAGCGGGATGCTCTGGGAGTGGCTCGTGATGCCACAGGGCCTCAAGAACGCGCCTGCCACCTTCAATCGCATGGTCTCCCATGTGCTTCGCCCGCTTCGAGACTTCGCGCCGAGTTACTTCGACGACATCTTCGTGCACAGCCGCGCTGAGGGCAACCTCAGTGCCGTGGACGTACATCTGAAACACCTGAGACAAGTCTTCCAGGTGTTGCGAGAGAACAAGCGCTACGCAAACCTGAAGAAATGTGTCTTCTGCGCACCGGAGATTCCGGTGCTGGGATGCTACGTGAGCAAGAACGGTGTGCGCGCGGATCCCGAGAAGGTATCGTCTATCTGTGCTTGGTCAACGCCGACAAGCCCCACTGAGTTGCGTCAGTGGCTTGGCATGGCCAATTACTTGCACAAGTACACGAAGAATTACGCTGGGTTGATCCAGCCGCTGTCCTCGCTGCTGAAGAAGGACGTGATCTGGGAGTGAAAATCGGAGCACCAAGCTGCATTCGACTCGGTGAAGAAGAGCTTGGCGTCTGCGCCGATACTGAAGCTTGCTGATGACTCAAAGCCATTCCACGTCGTCTGCGACGCGAGCGATTTTGCCATCGGCTGTGCGCTGATGCAGTTCGATGATGACGAACACGAACGCGTTATCAGCTATCAGTCGCGCCAACTGAAGCCAGCCGAGAAGAATTACCCAGTCCACGACAAGGAGCTCCTGGCAATGCGGTACGCTCTGATCAAATTCAGAGTGTACCTGCTCGGTGAACAGTCATTTGCTGTTTACACTGATCACGCATCGCTGCGGACAGCGATGAAGAGCCCTCACTTGTCGCAACGGATGGCCCGTTGGCTGTCATTCTTCTCCGAGTACAACTTCGTTGTTCACTACAAGCCGGGCAAGATTAACATTCTCGCCGACGCGCTGTCTCGGCGTCCGGACTACGATCCCCGTGAAGTGCTAGGACATCAGCTCGCTGATGAGGACGACGCCGAATGTGCGGTCTGCGTGTCGTCAGGCATCAACTTGACGTTGACCACGCCCACGCTCCCGCTGGGCGACGAGATTGCTACAGCGTACGATGATGACCCTATATACGGCGCCATCATGAAGCACCTGCGTGCTCCTAGTAGTGACACGCTAAGTGCCCTGTCAAAGACCACGCGGAATCAGATCGATCGATATCGACTGGACGGCAATCTGCTCAAGTACAGCATCGACAGGTTCGATGGACCTCGAGTCGTCGTCCCAAACGACGCTGATCTACGTGCGCGCATAATCTACGCGTATCATGACGCCCCGACTGGAGGACATCTCGGTCGCGAGAAGACGTACGCGGCTCTGTCGAGAGACTTCTATTGGCCGCACATGTACAAGTGGGTACGCAAGTGGGTCCGCACAAGTGAAACTTGCCAGCGAGTCAAACCGTCTTCGACGTCTCAACCCCATTGCGCCCTCTTCTAGTCGCCACGGAAGCCTGGGGCTCCAATTCGATGGACTTCATCTTCGGTCTTCCGCCCGATACAGCCGGGCGCACAGGTGTACTTGTGTTCGTCGATCGTTTTAGCAAGATGGTCCATCTCGTTCCGGTGGCGGCCTCAATCACCGCGGAAGAGTCCGCGGCCCACTTCGTCGACGTGATTTTTCGTCACCACGGCCTGCCGGAGTCTATCGTGTCCGACAGCGACCCGCGGTTTACATCCGCGTTCTGGTCACGCCTCTTCGAGCTCTTGGGAACCAAATTGCTGATGTCAACTGCGGCACATCCGGAGACGGATGGACAAACAGAACGCGTCAACCGCGTCCTTGAAGACGTTCTCCGCAGCTATGCAACTTCGTACACGAGCTGGACCTCGTTCCTACCGCTAGCCGAGTTCGCACTCAACAACGCCGAGCACTCCTCGACGGGTATGACGCCGTTCTTCGTGAACAACGCTCGCCACCCACGCGTTCCGGCACTTCTCGCCGTGGGTCACCCCACGGATGCTGGCGGCTCCACCCTTGGTGGGGGAGAACCTCCTTCGGTCGACATGGATGCTGAAGCTGCGCTCAGCTCTAGGGACAACGTGTCCGTGTCGTGGTCATCACCGGTACGTGAACCGGTGTCTCATCACGCACCGGTAGCCTCACCGGTGTCAACAAGCCTGCCGGCGCACTCGACTTCAGGGTTATCTTCGGGTGTAGCCAGTGCGAACGCCCTGACTCGCTCTCCGTCCAGGCAGTCCATCGAGCCTCCTCGGCATACTGCATCTCCGATAACGAGATGGACGTCGCAGAACTTGATCGATCCAGGCAGCAAGATTCGTGAGCAAGAAGTTACCACGGCAAACTATACACCGAAACCCTCGGTGCTTCCTGCCGATCGCTCGGCAGTTGCGGAATTTGTCATGCAAAGGCAATCCATCGCAAGGTTCGTCCGCGACGCACTGCAGAACGCAGTGGACAACCAAAAGGAACAAGCTGATAAGCACGGTCGAAAGAACGTGAATGTATTCAAGATAGGAGATCGCGTTCTCCTATCGACCGAGGGAATCCGCGCTTCCGCCGTGACCAACCTCGGCGCCAACAAACTTGCCCCACGCTTCATCGATCCTTTTCGTGTAACCAAGGCTGTGGGCGACGCCTACACCTTGGACATCCCGTCATCACTTAGACTCCACCAGACGTTTTACGTCGGGCGACTCAAGCGGTACTTCCCTGCGACGATTCCTGATTCGAGCCAGCAGACGGAGCATGCTTCGGGCGACCAGCCCGACGAGCCTGACGCGCCAGAAAGCCGTCAGCCCCTGGCGCCCGCTCTCGCGGACGATCTCCCTGCTGGGCAGAGCCAAGCACATGCGTCTCCAATCCCCGTAGGCGAGATAACAGCTCCCAATTCGACTGACGAAGCTCCGACGCGATCTGCTCAGCCCGCCAGGCACGATCTTCCGCCCGCTCAGCCCCAACCTGAGCGTCCAACGCGCGGTTCGAAGCTGCCTCCACCTCGGCCTGAACGTACAGGGCGTACGCCGTATCATCGTGAAGGCCCACCACCGATAATTGACTCGGTGGGTGATGCGCGCTGGATTGTGGAGCGTATCGTTGACCACGAAGATCCCCACAGCTCGACCGCTCAACGAAACGTCCGTAGTCGTGTTCCTCGCGCGGTTCCGACCGCGCGCCGCTACTTGGTACGTTGGCTCGGTTATCCCCCAGAACATGATACGTGGGAGCCCCGCGCCAACCTTCTCCGCGACGTTCCGGACGTGGTCCACGAGTATGAGACCATGCTGCTTGAGAAGAAGAATTCCGCGGGTCACCCCGCGGAGACCGTGAATGAGATCGAGAACGGCCACGAGTACGACCCGCACGAGGGGGTGACAACGACGCCGCGCTCCGACGCGTGCAGCGTCGGCGTGAGCCGCGGCGGACACTGACACAACTTGTCAGTGCAAGAACGAAAACAAGAAACCACAGGCGACATCGAACCGGTGACATGTGGGTTGTCAATCCGACACGCTACAGCTGCGCCGAAACGACTTCGATTACCAGCGGCGACACGGTGGCCAACAAGTACCTGATTCTGGTGACACCAGCGGTGACAACGTGATGCTCACTTGGGTTGCTCAAGTGGTTGACTTCCGTCGACAAGTCTCATGTCTTCGAGATGTTCGAAGCTATTCCGTTCTGGCAGCAAAACAACACTCGCGTGTGCGTGAGTGAATGCGCCTGGTGGGAATCGAGCCCTGGCGTCCTGACTGGAATCCCCATGCGTTGACCATTGCGCCACGAAGTCGGCTTCGTGAGGTTCCTCATGTCTGTGATCCAAGTGCCTCCAGCTCGGAGTCTTCTAAGTCGCATGTACGCTGGGCACTTCGTCGATGTGTGTCTTGGGAGCCGAGACGCACAGTGACGGTCCTCGCAGTACATCCAGAGCTTGTGGCGCACCTGTCGACCCTGGGCTTGCCCTTGTTACCACCGCCAGCGACGCGCTGGTGCTGCCGCCCTTCGCGCTGTCTCCGATGTCTCCGCCTTGTCGGTTTTCGAGTTTTCTTCAAATGTGTTCCGTGCGCTTATGTTGCGTAAACGCAACTTAGAGAGGAGGGTGATGTAATGGGCCCAACTCCAATTACATAAGTAGGTAGATGTTTCTTTAGTTATTACATAAGTAGGTAAAGTGGCACACGGGTAGCGTGAGCCAAAGTGTCATCATCTGATTGGTTGATAGTGAGGAGCCAGACTCACTTATTGACCAATCAGATATAGACATGTGTTTGAGTGGTTCACACGAGGCCAGGGGTAGCCGCCCTGGTCCTAAATAAATCGGAGTTGAATTTGACACAAACCTAAGACTTGGTTTTATTATTGCGAGCTTCCTCCACATTATAGTGTAAGCTAGTAACGGTATCTCTTACCCCGTTACATCCTGTGTCCGCCATCGTCTTCAGAAATGTGTCTGACATGGAACCCGATGCGATATTCGCCATACCACCGACAGCAGATACCAAATTACGTCAAAACGTAGCTGGGGAGGACCGGGGAATAGGATATCAGCCCCGGAAATATCCTCAAGATGATCCTCACTCTCATCATCTCCATCGTCGTTTTCAGCATCAGAATCGAAGGTCACAAACACCCGGGGGTCGTCGGAAGCTTCGACGAGATTAGCGTCTGCAAGAACACCTAGCATTGAATATACAAGTTATATAATTTTTCAAGCGTGTATGTACAGCTTTGACCAACCTCCAGTAGAAACATCACAGATTCCTGAGTCTCCGTTTGACTCCTCATCCGCGGTTCCTGCAGGTGTGAAATCATCATCTTCTGAGTCTTGGGCATCTTCTGCTGCGTCATGCGATGGCTCGCTACCGCTGTCTATATATTCAAACTCCGATGCAAGGTTACGTTGCCTTTCAGGTGGCTGATCTACAACAGTATATTCACAGTTAGGCCAGCAGAACCAAAGGCAAGCAGCAACAAGACGTGCACGAACCAGCTGTGGCATTAGAAATGGGCATGTGTGGCGATGCCAGAACTACTGCAGACGCTTCTTGTGGTGCCTGCACCTCTGGTGGCGGTGCTCGCAGTACTGCTGTTGTACATGATAATACCAACATACACGATTAGTTAATCTCAAAACTTGTCGAATACATGATAGTTACCGTCGTTTGTGGTCGTGATGGGTTCTGCTGCGCGCTTCTATGCAGCTCTCTGTGCATTCGCAGACCCTTCTCGCCTCGCTGTCTTCTTTGCCTGTAGTGCAGCTAGTCTCACATCAGCGTTAGAATAAATCAAAAATGTACACCACTTGCATTTGCCTACCAATGTCCAATTTGTCCAGGTACGTCATTAACTCCTCCTCTCCGACATAATAGATCTCGCCCCGGATATCCTTCTTCGTCTTGCTCGGCTTCAGATAAGTGAAGTCCACCGACAGGCCTGCCGGTTTCTTCGAGTGCCAGCCAGCTTTTTTGAGCTCCCGCCACCTCGCCTGGAACGCCATTACCGGCGACGGCGTGAGTTCTGCGTGCCTCGCGGCGAATCTTCAAATGAGAGAAAATTGAGTGGCGACCAGTCTTTTTCCTTTCGTAATACATATGCAATTTGCAAGTTTGATCTGTTGTGTACTTTCTTTTGAAAATTTGGCCTTTCTAAAGAGCATATTTATGTCGATTCTGCAGGAAGTGTAAATAATTACCTGCCCCTTGTTGACATGAAGTTTGTATTTGCGGATACAAAAATTAAGTACAATATTATCTAACTTGTACGGTCCACGTTAAGTTTTTCCACGTAACATGTACGGTCCAGGCCACGGGTCCCAACTTGGGTTGTCTTTGTGCTGTGTTCGGGATGCCGATCCAATTTTTCAAAGGAGTTTTAATCTTAAAACCTGTGAAGGCCCCCTCTT